>NC_090933.1:965576239-965879269 GCF_040938575.1 Ambystoma mexicanum | reverse complement strand
TGTGTTGACGCTAACCCAGCGAAAAATCTCTCTGCTTTACTATAGACTGCCACCTTTCAATCAAACCGCAAACCACCAAAAGAAGACATAAAGGTGTATGATACCAGCTTGTGCTACTCTGCAAATGCAAGCTTGTCATCCATTGAGTTTCAGAACTGTTGTCCAAGCCCTGGTCATCTCCAGCCTGAACAGTGGTGGCACTCTACTCGCAGGAGTCCCGTATGCCCCTTTGGCCCCTCTGAAAGTCATCCAGCATGCTACTGCAGGTCTCATCACAGGACCAAGAACACTCACCCACATGCACCCCATCCTAAAGGAGCTGTACTGGCTACCCCTTCAAACACACATGATGTCCAAGACAGCCTGCATCACCTACAAAGCACTCACAACCAAAACACCACTCTACTGGGCATAAAAACTCACCATCCCCCCGAGGCAAGCACATCACCAGAAGTGACAACACCACCAGGCTGCAAGCAAAGAACTGCAAGAGGGAACAACAATAGGAAACAGGCCTTTTCCTACTGTGCACGCTGTCTCTGGAACACGTTGCTATTGTAAAGAAAACTGGCACCCACTATCCTCCATTTCTGAGAGGACCTAAAGACACTATTCCTCAACAAACCCTTTCCTGCTCCCCTTCCAATCCCACTTTCTCTGATGCACCCCCAAGACCTGGGTGCAGGTTCGGATTCGCCCCTCGGCTGAAAATCGACGCTCGCGGTGGGGTCGGTTTTTGACCACGCCTGGGCCGGTATGGAACAAAGAAGTTGAATTATTATTATTTGTTTTTTCTTTTTTTCAAGAAGCCTTTCATCGTTTTTAGGTCGATAAATGAGTACCAACAGAGGTTGGGTGATTTTGTATGCATATTTGTTCTATAAAAAAGAGCTTAAGCATAAGTGCTATACAATAACATATTATCATTTGGCATTGGAGGTCTGCTTGGATTCACAGTAATTTGACAACATGGATCTATACACACAGATATTAATGATACATATGGTGATCCATTTTTGTATGAAATGTATATCACATTAGTGAAATCATTATCATATTTTTTGTAGTGTACTTATGAACAATGCCACTTCCTGTTTTGTCAAGGGGTGAAAGGTCGTGTTTCATCACTTCCTGGGATGTCACTTTGGAGTGGGGTCAAATGGAATCCCTTCTGGAGATGTCATCAGAGGTCAAGGGTCGTGAGGCGAGGGGTGGGGCACTTTTTTAAGGCGAGGGGTGGGCCACTTTTCTTTGGGTGACCGGGCCTATTTCTTGTCCCAGTTCGACCCTGCCTGGGTGCATGCATTGCCTCCCAGCTAGGTTGGTGCTTTATAAATCCCATACATACATAAAGCTTGCATACCCTACATCCATGGGTTTGCAAAAGCAGCATTATTTGTAGGCAGTGGAAGGACACGAAAAGGTGTACTTGCGTTTTCCAGGGTCAAGGGCCCACTCATAGTCATAAACATATTTGGCCGGATGTGGCGCTTGATTTCGGAAGTGCGACATGCATGGGTATATCTGGACATAGCATCTGTGCCTGATGTCAGCAGAACATGCTATTGTCTCCCCACGCATTGGCTCCAGAGCTAGAGGGATGCAGCAAGATGCGCACAGCAGCTTCCTGCCATGTGGCCATTCTGATTGCGGATGATGACAGCAGCCGCGTCTGAATGAGATACTGAGACCAACCGACAAGCAGCTCCCCGGAAACACAAGCAAAGCAAGTCATCACTCTCTCCCTGCCAGGCTCATTTCAATACAAATCACACCTCAGCGGGAATTTCCTGATTTCTTGGCATTGTTTTAAATAAGCTTCACACGGATAAGCATATACAAAGGCAAACAGAAGCTGTATGGCATGAGGGATCCGGACAGCAAACTGAACGAGTGAACCAAAAGAGGGGAGCAAACAACTGCGATGATTCACCCTCTTAATAACCTGCAAATCAGACCTCGAGTGCTGCAACCCTAGCAGTGGTTTAGAGAAGGGCCTGGACTAAAAGAACAAAAGGGTGTTCAGACACGGAACAATTTATTACAGCCTGACAAGAAATAGATATTTGAGGAGACGTCATTAACCTAATAAAGAAAGTGGCTCTGCCCGTGCAGTAAAAACATTTTCCAATGCTAAATTGGCAACTCCCATGGCACGCTTGTATGAATCATTTATCCATTAGTGAAAACAGGCTTTAATGACTCCAATAAAATAGAGGATACTTATGCCTGCAAACTGCTTTCCATTGTTAATATTTCCATCCAACTAACTACTACTAATTAATATTAACATTTAGGGACTCAACCCACTGCATAAAGGCATAAAGGGTAGCCACTGTCCACTAATCAGGACATCGGTGCACATGCCAACATAACAATACATTGAATCATTATAATGTAACTTTTCACTTCTCATGCAAGTGTAGCCAAGTGGATCCCACTGTAGCAAAGGTTTTTTTCACTTTCATTGTTCCTCATGATTTCTGACTCATCCTATCCCTATTCCTTGCAGCCATTCATCAACCCTCCGTTTATACAATGTAGGCTTCTGAAAAGAGGCATTGTGCAGCAAATAATACACTGACTGTTAATGCAGCCAAGGAAACTGATTAAAACCATAATGCATTATTTGAGTTTTGTAAAATCAATGAATTCACTTTACCGCAAACTCTAGCTATGAGTGTGGTGTGATGGATACATGTTTAAATCTCGAGCAATGACTTTCTATGAAAACAGACTTTGCCAACACAAGTCACATTTAACATAAAGTTCAAACTACCTTAGTAACGATAGGCAGATCATTTTGAAATGTTGAATAGATATCAAAATGGAATTGCAAAAGACAGACTCATCGTAACATTTGCAAAAAGAAAATGAAGAACATTGACCTTTTTGTTCCAAACATCTTGGTGGATGATTCACTTCACATCGGTTTCAGCTCCTTTGCACTGAGATTTCACCCACAGGCCTGCTGTAAACAAAAATGAGAGAAAATTAATATGAAAATATTCAACAATGTTTTTTTAAATTTTGTTACAGTTTATTCAAATTTTCACAAATCATCATAAAACATCATTCCATACGACAAAGTAAAGATGCAAGAGCTCCCTTCTCCATCCTAAGTAAACATTTACAACATGTTGTCAACATCCTCCAAAACAGTCAATAATAAAAAATGCCCACACGATCATTACCCGCCATGAGACGGTCTCACTGCTCCTGCACAGTCAGTGCCAACCCCCATCCAATAGCTCTCCCAGTATCCACCCGCAGGGACAACACTGCACAAGCACACAACAGTTGTCTTGCTGTTTCAAGTGAGCCATCACGACACAGCTGACATTCCCGGTCAGATCTAGGGATCTTTTGTCAGGCTCCCTCTATTTCCCCTGTTCTTACCGCGTTGAACTAGATTTTGAAGTAGTCCCAAATCAGGTAGTTCACCAGAAAATTACGTATGTATGTTGGAATATCAGGCCTTAACTGACCATAATACACAAACTTCCCGGCACTGTTCCTTGTGGCGATATTTACCAAAGGCTGCTCATCCCTCCATTCCACAATGAAATCAATATTTAAGATATGTTGGAATACAGAAGATTAGGCCAATCCATCCTCCACTTCAGGAAGTCTTGTAGCTGATCACTTCACACACCCTATTTCACCCCCCTCTGCAACTTCCCCTCCCCTGCTCTCCCTACCTAGCCTAGCTCCTCGATGCCCCTGTACTCTATTTGTAGGCCCTCTAAGTGTGTCCCACATATACAGCACTCTTCTGCTTCATAGGTAGGTTTGCACTTTAGAAGTGCCTTACATAAATACAATAACTTTGACATTTCAGTAAGTGCGTATGATGACTTTCTTTTGTGGGGTGAAATAGCCCTGAATGCCATAACTAAGGGCCGGAGTCAGTGGGGCGACATGGCTCTCAGTAAAAGGCCTGTGCTGGAGTAATGTGCAAAATGAGGCCCATGACAAACGAAAAGGAGCAAAATTAGGCATCAAAATTCGGAGATGCCTAAAAATGTTCATTGTGTTATAGAAGGGAAAGACATGAAACCACGTTTGCAAAAAGTCTCAAAGAACTGAAGTCCTGTTATCAGAAACGGCAGTATCCAGCATGCAAAAAGGAAAATGCCAAGATTATGTGCAGGCCTGCATAGTAGAATAGAGCTGTTTATTGTGACAGAAAGAATTGTGTAAAAATCTGTTTATCCCTTTACATTAAAGGAATGCTCATGAAAATGGGTGCAAGATGTATAATAAAGGAATTGTAAGTTTTGTCCATCATGGGCCCATAACAAGAGGAAACAATAATTCACAGACTCTACATGGAGATGTTGAATTGCAGCCGAGTGAAAGCCATTCACGTCTGGACTTGACAAAAGACATTTCATTTGTGTCTTTCAAGGAACACGTTAATCATTCACATGTACAGCTAAAGTCTTATATATTATATTCCGCTTCTGTGATCACTGTTTGCAGGTAACCAGTTTGCAAGGGTTTTACATGTTGAAATGGTGCATTCTAAGAGTCGATTTAAATGTAAAATATTCAGCAGAGGTAGACCGGAATCCTGGTTTCATTTCTTTGCTCTGGGTTTCAAGTGTGAAACTACATTTCAAAGGCCCATTGTCATGGGAATGAAAGTCTGTTCCAAGTATGAGCCCATTCTGTTAAAAATACAAACCTAAGGCTGGGAGAGATCCTTTGTGCGGGGACGAGGTAAGAACATTCTCCTGCTCCCCAGGTTTTATGACTAAAACCACTTAGGCCATCATAAAGCTGGCTATCAGAACTTGAAGCTGCAGGCTAATCTAAACAAATCCTCCCTCTTGATATCAGAGCCAAAACCAGATCCCTTGCAAGGGTGGGAGCAGAGATAAGGAGTGGTTTTACACCCATTGCACAGAATGGGAGATATGCTGTTTACAGGATAACTTGGGAAATATTGATCACACATGATTCATATTCGGGTTTCTGAAAAGCTGTAAGCGATCCACTTCTGGTGAGCCAAAAACGATTTTGATGACACCAACATACCAAATGTTACGAGGACAAACTTGATTGTGAGCTCTGCATAAGTGTGAAGACCATACAAATTTGAGAAAAGATGTAAAATGTTTTCCATATTTAGCCCACCAAGTGCCATATTTTTCATTAACATAGTCCGGGAGAAAAGGAGAAAATACTTTGGCTTTGCGCCCATAGGTCGCACAGACATCAAAGTCTATGCAATTCACAAAAAGAAATTGTATTAAAAATGCTGGCATATGCGTTATAATATGATGATAAAGGGCATTTGTAATACAGGGAGATTTCCATTTGCAAAAACCAGACCAAGCCTCTTGCCCAAAACACGCCCACTTTCTTTAGACCTATCGACCCATAGAGGGGAGGGAACCCTTGAAAACTGCTCTATCAATTCTGCAGACACTATGACAAATCAGTGATGTCCCTTGCCTTCTAAATAGGTCACTCGACCTCAAATCAGGACTCTCCCTATCACCTCTCGAGGTGTGAAGCGACCAAATCTGGAACCATAATTGCAGAGTGGGGCACACATTTTTGAGTGAAGCCAGGAGCTGGAGTAGCTGACTTGGGACAGATAGAATCCTTGACTGACCCCCGGCTGTCCCAGCAGTGACACCCTGATGCTCCTTGGTGCACCATTCAGCCCTCTCTTGTAAGAATAGACATCCCCAGCAATAGATTAAATAAGCCCTATCTTCGCCATTTCCAAAGAGATTCCCCCATGGTCAAATCCCCCATCTTCTTTGTTTGTGTAATTTAGTCATATTCCTATTGAAAACCTTTTACTTGTCTGATCATTGTAGTAATTTTCCCATTGACAAATCCTTTGTTTGCCTGTGCATTTCTGTCATTTCCCATTGAAGAATCTCCAGTCGCTCGTGTAGATCCCTAGCATATTGTTTTTCAGTAAATCAATTAATTTCCACATTATTTCACGGGATTGAGATGGTTAGAATTCGAAATTAACTATCTCTTCCCAGCGTTTTATGAGTTATTAAGTTCTAAAATGTTCCCCCAAAGAAGTATTTTCATTTAGAACTGAAAATTTGTCTGTGTGATACGGACGATTAAATAAAGGTAGTTTTTCGGATTTAAATTAAACTCAAAATGACAGGTGACAGCTTGCAGCTGCAGAATTGACAGGTGACAGTTGTGCAGCTTTAAAAATGACAGATGACACGATCTCTAGGAGACAGTTCTACTTAGGTTAAAATAGTTTGGATTAGATTATTTTAACTAAGAGATTGGTTCTGCACAGTTCTGCTAGGTACTCACAATATAAATTTGAACTAGGCCTCGTCACGGATCTGGTCAACACGTCCGGCTGCGGTTCTGTCTGCTCGGCGGGTCAATCAGGCACCAGTTCTGCTCATAGCGATCTGGGTCAGCTCTGCTCTGCTGGTCTAGCCTCTCTGGATTCTGGATGTAACACTGCTTTCTGGGCACTGCTACAGGTTCTTGCAAAAATTCTCAGCAAAACTTCAATCAGCTCGCCTGGCTGTTGAATAGTTTGGTTAGTTTTGAGGCCTGCTGAAGAGGATTCAGCTGGTGGATTCAGGCATCTCTGCTACAAATTCTAGAGTTAATTTCTGCTACAGGTTCTGGAGATTGATGGATTTGAAGTCTGGATCTCTGGATGTGAAGTCGTCGGTCAGCATGCTCCGCAGCAAATGGAATTGAATGTCTCTACCTGTCCCAGCAGTCTCTTTTTATGTGTTTTGGAAAGTGGATGTGTGCGTTGGTCATAACTAAACCTGCCCCTCTCACTTATCATTGGCCAATTCCTCCTCTCTCCCTTGATTGGGGGAAGGAAATGTGAGTCAGAGTGATGCTGTAGGTTTTATGGTCAGAGGAACCTCCCCTTGTCAGATTGCGCACAAATCTATTTCTGACCCGAATACATATTTATCTATGTACCATTTTTCTAATATTATAGGTCCAGTTAACACATTTTCTGTAGCACCAAACCATCCGATCGCTGTCTTTGTACGATGTCGTGTCCACTGATGACAAAATTCTCCCCTTTTCATCCAGATAATGACCTCTAAACCTTTCCAGATTTTACACAAATGTGCACCAGGGATATGGGTTACAGATGATAAAGTGTCAGATTTTTAACATGCATACATTTGAAGTGAGACCCTATTTTCTGCTAGAAACCCCCCAGAATACACCACAGGGTCCTAACGCCTCTTAAAATGTTCACAGAAAAATCACAAAAATAATGATATTACTTATATAATTCTGACAAGTCTGCACTATGAGTTATCTATCTTTTTAAAATTATGCCCTGGTCAAACAGCGGTGTGGCTTCCCACATCACATGGTGGAATAACTGGTTTATCCACTTCCCCCAAGCCAGCTTGTTCACAGAGGCACAGCTGCCCCCCAGTTTCTCCCAAGAGGAAGCTATTTTACGACGCCCCCAATATAACATTTGTCTGAGTCAAGGGAGTTGCTTTGTTCTGTCCCTTCCAGTTCCCAGGTGCTCCACCCCTAATCTAATCAGATAGGTGTCAACTCCTTTTGGCAAGGGGAAGAGTGGCTGTTGATCCAGTTTCAACTCCTGTCGGGGGTAGTTGTCAGGCAGAATTCAGTTTCAGTAAGCCAGGTTTCAGCTAAATGTCACTTTTTGTTCCCAGTTTTCTACATTCAAATCAAACTGACAATTTTTACCTATACATTAAATAACTACTTCCTTCAAGTCATTTCAGAATATAGTTTTACATTGTATCCACCTCTTAGCAAGTCTTTCCTTGGTCTGGTTTTGTTTCATTTGTTCAGTTTTACACAAAAGTCTGGTGGTTTTAAAACGCCGGCTTTCTGATAGTGGTGAGTACTGGTAATGCAACCATTTTTGGGATTAAGAAAATGAATTCCCCACAGTTCTGAGTTGCTTTTTTGGCAATCAGCATTGCCATTCCCAATGGTTTCAGGCTACTGTGTGTATAGCCCAATGGTGGTTTTAGGCAGTGCCCTCCTGTGCTCACAACATAGGCAAAAATGGGTGGCCGCCTATTCTTCATGTTTTCCCTGTGCACTCTCTGGGCAGTTCTGGCCATCATGATGTTTTCCATGCCAGTACTGCCCAGTTTTATGGCAGGGCTTGGATGCATGGGTAAAAACATCCCACAGTTATGTATTTGAGAGACAAAGGATATTGAAAAATGTCAGGCCAAAAATGTTTCAAAGCTAAAAAATTTATATAATGAAAAAGAAAACAAATGAAAGAAATAAAAGAAACCTTAAAACATAATAATCAGTGAGCCACATATGAGCAGAAGTATCAGTTAAATAGATCCCCTCTTTCCTTATATTCTGTGACAATATGCACCCAATTCAATTCTCTCTGCTCAGATCTGAAGTTTGACCAACACAACATGCCCCAGTCTCTTTAAAGTGGGTTAAAGAACTGCTCTCCAGCTAACACAAAATGAGCTACATATCAGTACAATTTCAGCAAAGGAATAGGGTGGGCCAGATATTTTATATATAACTAGCCAAGTACCCGACTTTAATAATAATAATTTGGCATTTATATAGCACTACGAACCCTCAGGTATCTGAGCGCTGCTTATTATTACCCACGGTGTGTGGTGCTCATTTATCGACCTCGGAAGGATGAAAGGCTGAAAGGCTGAAAGGCTGAGTTTGGCCCCGCCGGGATTTGAATCTGCATTAGCAGGATCTGCACGAACTTGGCCGGGATGTCCATTCTCACTTTTGTTTTCATATTACACTGAAAAAGATGAACAAATGTTGTTTGCACCCAAAGGAAAAACACGATACATGTTAATTTCACAAATTCATTTAACACCAAATGTTCATGTATCTCTGATTTAAATTCTCACATGAATATCCTATTTCTATGCTTAATCTGATCATTTGCAGTGTTAGCAGTGGTGGCTATTTTCACTGCTAAACACACACTGCAAATAATAAGCGTAAACATAGAAATAGAATATTCATGTGAGAATTTAAATCAGCGCTACATACAAGTTTGGTGTTCAATTGATTTGTGAAATAAACATATATTAAGTTTATTTCAAAACAAATCAAGGAAAAGAAAGACACACTAACTCTCGTTTAAAATAAATTGAGAACAAAAATATTTAAGACCAGTTTAGCACAAATGACCTGTAGATGGCATGCAGAACACCCCAAAATGTAATGCCCAAAAAACGTAGAATTAATGATCTCGGGAATGGGATGACCTATTGAGCTAGAAAAAGTTGCATTCATTCTTTATGACAAGCACTTCTAAATAAGTGAGATATTCATTAATGAGCCCTCTGCCAATTTCAAAATCGAATATCAAGTGATTTCAAAATTTAAGAATGCAGGAGAACAATGAACAAAGATATAATCTATTAATTTATTTTAAAGCATTTTAGAACATGCTAAACGCAAGCACAGCCACTTACAACACCTCCAAAGGAAAGGGGAAGGGAGATGGGAAGATCAATCAGTCACAGGCAAAACAATACACATCAGGAAAATGGTTCCAGATAAGTACAAACCAACATGAGCAATGAAGAACAAAGAATAGGTGGAGAGAAACGTTGATGGTCAAGAAGGAGGTACAATGGTAATGGTAGGTAGTAGCGAAAAGGAACAAGACAGATTCTGTAGCCCTCTTAGTACTCCTGTAACTAAGAACATATGAGAGTGAAGAATCGTGGTAAGAAGAATCAGGGGCTATTAGATTAGGCAACAGTGGGCTGGGGAAGTCAGTAGGCAGAGGCAATTGAATGGGGCAATCTCGTGTAAAATGCAGAGAGTTGACTGTAAAGTATTGTTGTAACATTATGGTAAGCAACACAATGCTGAGTGAGGCAATCTAAATATCTCCAGAAAGTGATACTAAGACAAGTCTAAATGTAACGTCATGAGTTTGGATAAACAATAATCAAGTAAGGGAGAGTGGAAGTGAAGTTTGCTCAGCATTCGGTCCACACTTACCTTCTTACAGCTTTGATGGTTTTTCGTGTAGTAGTTACAGGTGCTGTGCCTGCAGGTATTGTACAGATTGACAGTGGAAGGGGTAAGAGAATGAAAAGAATCCATCATGCTACAGTCATCAAGCTGCAGAAAGGGGGTGTTCTATGTCTTACTGTGATGCTGGCTTTTGAGGACGCTGCACCTGTTTCCTTAGCTACTACGGGTGCAGCTATCCTCATTTGCACACAACGTGTGCATTTGTCCCGATGGTCGCTTTTGTAAATTTGTTTTTTAAATGTGGGTTTCCCTCCCATCCCTATCTAACCCACCCCCACTAACTCATCCTGCCACCCAAAACCTCTCAATTCCCTGCACCAAACACACAACATATATTTAAAAATAAATAAGATGAAAATGACCATGGGAATGTGCAAACAAGGAAAGTGACATCAGTAAAAACACGGCATACCTGCCTCCAAGCTGCCCCTCCATAAGTGTACACATATTTGCACTTGGTGATGTAATTGATGCAGTTGCTGCTGCATCAAGGGAGGGGAATTGTGATATTAGATAAAGACCCTTTGTAGGTTAATGCTAGGTAAGACATCTGCTGCCAAATCGTCAGTTACATCAAGTATTACTTCCTTCAGTGGTCCAAATACTGTCATGTGGACTACAGGAGAGAACATATTTATAAGGCCTTAGGAGGAGGCAGAAGTCAGGCACATACATTGTTTAGAGATGAGAGAGTATGTCCTTCTTATTGCTGCAGTGTTGGATGCTGATGGCCAACACAAAGATAAAGAGTGCATCATCCACTTTGACTCTCTAAAATAGGCAAATACACCTCTAAAAAACATAGGCAGTTTAAAGAGAATTTCTATAATTTCTTTCAGTGCTTACCACTGTGGAGAAACGGTACTTCTCTAGATTAATTTTACATACAAGCAAAGATTATAACTGAAAGACTCCAGTCTCTGGGTTATCCCCCCCCCCCAAACTCCTTAAGTGATAATATAAGAGAGCTAGATTTTATAATAGAAATTATTTTCTTGAAGATCATGGCACTAATGTAAACAAGAGGACAGTTTGTGTTGCCACTCATATCACAGTAATCAACTTTGGTATTTAATACTACATAATTGGCACAGCCTTTAACTGTAATCAGACATTTTATGGAAATCCAACTAGTACAGTAACCAGAGAAACATTACCAGTACGGGAAACTGCAACCTGTACAAGGAGGTGGCGTGACCAGTTCGACAGCATGCTGGATGAAAGGTCCAGCCAACAATGCAGAAACCACAGGTATTGGGAGCGTTATCCGCTCCCTACTGGCTGCGAACACAGACAGCCTCTGGGTACTGAAAACCCGAGTACTATAGAGTGTGCTCGAACAAGAGCGATTCCATTGCAGGCACAGAGAGTTGCCACCAAGAATCCAAGTACCTGATAGTGTGCCGGAACAAAAGAGAGTCTGCTGCAGACACAGAAGTGCCACTGAGAAGCCAAGTATCAGAGAGTGTGTCAAGTCCAGGGAGGGCCCGCTACAATGAAGCTCAAGAACGAGCCGTGAAAGGCAGAAGCTGAGTACCCGAAGGCATCCTTAGCCCTGCAGCATTCCCCTACAAGGAACAACATACGGGGGGAACGGGAAAGGCAGGAGGCCGCTGAAGCAAATTAGTGGGAGGACTCAAAATCGTAACTTGGAAAGTCGAACAGTAAATGGACATTGGAGAAGTGACAAAGCCATAAAGAGTGTGACAAACAACAATGGTTGGGAGATAGATCAAAAATGTAAAGAAAGGCCCTGGGAAGAAGGGGGAAATGTCCAGAGAAAGCGACTGGGAGAACTCAGGCTGTCAAGGGAAGAAGACCTTAAAAAGAGAAAATATACTGTCAAGAAACCCTGAGAGAGGAATTAGTGATATGAACAAGACCAAACTAAATAGTGGAAAGATTGAACCATAAGCATATAATCAATATCTAATTGAAAGCAAGACAGATGAGATATATCCTAAGAAACACTATTGTAAAACTGGTAAGAAGTAGAGTGCAAAACCCATAAGGTACACAAGATACACAAATCTATGAAGCAAATAGCAAGAAACTAGCAGACCAAATAACTTGGGAAAATGTATATTCTAAAAGCAAAGACACTTGTACATTGACCACACAAAGAGATACGACACCAAGAGAAATAGTAAGCCCCTTTGAAGAATGACCAGGAGAAGAAAGACATTCTTTTGGCGTGCATTTGAGTTATTCTTTTTAGTGGTAGGTTTGGGCAGAGTTAGGCTTAGTACTGCAGACTATTACTTTTGACTTCCTGACAGTAGATGAACACCTTTAGTTACTTTAGATAGGTAGGGTGCCCCCTCCAGTATTAGTGAGAGATAGGCATTTACCATTTAATTTCATTAAAACCCAAAGCAACATGTCCTCCTTGTGTGTGACTCGTTCTTCCGACTCGCCAAGAAGAACCATTGTTTGAGGGGGGTTTTGTTGTTTGTAGCTGTCCTGGTGTTGTAAAATATTAATATGAATTTAAAAAAAAGAAGAAGATCTCTGTCCAATGTGGAAAATCATTTAATGTTGGGAGGTAGATTAATTCTTAGGAGTTGGGATGAGGCACCCTCACTACTCTGGTGTAGAGAAGGAGCCAGATGCCTCTACCGGAAGTCCCACCTCTATTTTGCATTTGTCAATGGCATTTGTGATGTCATCTTTGATGTCCTGGGTGTTAGTTTTAGCAGTGCACAGTGGTGGCTCGAGTTATGGTTGCTTAGCTTACTATAACTGGCGAATATTAGGGTTTTTTCGGTTTTACTTGGAACCATAATGTCCCTTTAACAAAGTTTTTTTACTGAATTGCATAGGTTTTAGTAGCGCAACTTAACCATAACGTCCCTTTAACAAAGTTTCTTTACTGAATATATATACATATATATAGTTATGGTGAAGTTGCTAATCCCATAGGAAGAGCACTTTTTGGTTGGCTTATAACTTCGCTCTCCCTGGACAAATTCTCACCAAACTTTGCAAAAAAAAAGTATATGGCCCACTCTGAATTTTTTTGCAAAGTTTGGTAAATTTTGGTCCGGGGGTGAAAAGTTATAGCGGGGGGGGTCACAACATTTCTTTTTTTCCCATAGACTGAATGGGGAAAAAACTTTGCGCACGCCTACAGTCCAAATCGTTGGATCGATTTTCAACAAATTTGCGGCAGGAGTAGCGGCTTGGTCCCAAAAGGGTGCTTTTGTAAATTTGGTGAAAATCCGTCCAGTCGTTTTTTGGAAACAATCAAAAAGTAGGTCTAAAAAAATGTGCGATATCTATGCTGCGCGGACACACTTCCTTGTTCGCTCTGCGGACAGGAAACCGATTGGCTGATCGGCACGTGTCATGTCATGTGATGTGCTCACTGATTGGATGGTGAAGAGCGTGAAGTGCGTCAGATTGTTCTGATGCGCGCGCAATCTTGGATCCGCTGACAGAGGCAAAAAGCAATTTTGGTGAGTGTTTTGGTGTGCAAGAGTGCTTGGGGAGGTTTGGGGAGTAAGAGATGGCTCAAATACTGTATTTGTTTAGGTGGCAGGTGCCCCTGATGTCTTTGCCATGCCCGCGCTGTCCGGGATGTCTGTAATTATTCAAAATGAGGGGTGTCCTAAGGACACTATTCCCATCCGTGCTGTTCGCAGGCAAGAATTGTTGCTAGTCTGTTGTAAAGCTATTGCATTTTGCGCACTGGACAAGTATCCATATTTTGCAGCAGTTTTATTTTGATTTTGTCTTTGCCTTTCACATACTGATTGATGAACTGGCATAAAGATTTGAAAGATTTTTTGGGAATGTTACACATTGACGTGCATGGCCATTTGTATACTGGACGTTCTGGTTCAGTCGAATGGAGAGGTAATTCTGAATTTTCTGGGGATATTTTTGTAAGCAGTATTTCTTGTTGCATTATGGTATTATTACGTTTTTCATAACCTCGTCCACTGCTATGTATGGCAATTGTATTTGTTTGGTTTTGTTTGTATGCTTCTTCATTAAAATATGGTTCTGTGCTTGTAGTGTGACTCCATTCACCTGCACAGATATTTAAGAAGTTATTTTTGTTGACATTCCGTTTATTGAGAAGTCTTTTTTGTAATTTAGTAGTTAGTTTTGTTAGTGGTTTCATTCTGTTTAACACTAAAGTAAATAACTTTCTTTTGAAAGGGATTGCACTGTCTATCAAAGCTTCTAAGATTCATTTTCTACGGTAGGTTTTAAGGGTTGTGCATGATTTGTCTCCTGTTTTTATAAGATTCTGAAGGACTCTGTGGCGGAACATTTTTGCTAAAATACTTTTTTTGGTATGGTTACTTGCTAGTATATCAAGATTTATAGGAGCAGTTTTAGCAGTAGAAGTAGCTGAATCCTTGTTAATCATTTTCTGTGTCATTATACATTTTGATAGAGGAGGCAAAGTGTGTGTACTGGAAGCTTGTTTTGTTTAGCTAAATCACTGTGTTAGCTGCTTTTTTGAACTTTTTGTACAAACTCTGCTAGAGATGGATGCTTATTTTGGACACTTATTTTCATTTGCTCTATTTCTGCGTTGCTTTCTACGGACTTGCATTTTGGTAGGAATTCTTTGGGGTCTGTTGAAAAAAAAAAAGAAGGTATGGGTTGTGCCGTTCTGCAATGTATGTGTGCTGTGTGCATGAGTGTCTGAGTATGATGGTAAAGATGTATGTAGTGGTGTGTGATTGTGCCTTGGGCAGCTGGGAAGGCTATTCTTCTATTTGTGTGTTACTATACTGCAGTTCAGATGACTGTAGAAACTGAGCTAGTGGTGAGGAGAATTTGTGATGTCATCTTTGATGTCCTGGGTGTTAGTCTTAGCAGTGCACAGTGGTGGCACGAGTTATGGTTGCTTACATTACCATAACTGGTGAATTTCAGGGGTTTTTCGGTTTTACTTGGAACCATAACGTCCCTTTAACAATGTTTTTTTTACTGAATTTCATAGGTTTTTATTAGCGCAACTTAAACATAACGTCCCTTTAACAAAGTTTTTTTACTGAATATATATATATATAATCTGGATGTTCCACGTCGTATTTTAGCAAAATAGTAGCGCAGTTGTGAAAGTGTGGCACAGTAGAGAAAGACAGCTGAAGATGATGGAACATTTGAGAAGGTTGTCTGGCCCAGTGTCAAGCGTTGAGGCAGCTAAGAAACTGGTTATCTTTTCGAGGAGATACAAGGAATGTGAGGAGCGAGGCATACTCCTGTGAGGTGCAATAGAAAAATTCTATGATTGCCAAGTTTTATTCATTTAATAGTATTAAATGCGAGGAAGGATCTAAAACACAGTCTCCTGTCACATGGAGTAGATTAAAATAGACTTTGGGCAACCTACATCGAGACTGGAGATAAGAACGTGCTCATACTCCCTTCTATTCTCAGGCGCAGTGATACTTTGAAAGGCTGACTTCAAAGACAATTCGAATGGCAGATAGCAAGAGTAATGATGGGCTAATTAGGGTGATAAGGCATGGTCAAGTCCACCTACAAGCACCTGGGGTACCAGCTTGCGTGCTGCTAGCTAGTGGAATATTCTAGAAGGGTACCAGCATGCCAACCAATTATAGAGGGCCAAGTAGCAAAGAGCCCTATAGTTTGAAAGCCAAGAAAATATTGTGTATTTTATGACACTGAGTATGACTTGCACTAGGTGTGAGCATAGTTGTCCACCTGACTCTAGAGATCCAATCACAATCCTATTCCCCATGGAAAGTATACCAAGATGTTCCCTGTAGATCAACCACACCCCAACTTAGGTTTTCTTACTTTGCCACGTAGTATGACTTCAATGATGACAAGTGTTTTCTATAAATGTGTGTTTTTTCATGTAACACTTTGAAAGAAATACTGCAAGACGTCTGTTGATGTCCGTTGTACTCCCCGTTTTAGATAATTGCAAATAAAACAGCTACGTTTTTCCAACTTCCTGAGTCGGTCTTATTATTGATGTAAGAGTAAATTATGTATCCCCATCCATCCAATAAATTGTTACCTCGCTTAAAGGGCCTACGGGATCACTGGTCTCCTATTGAGATGATGATGATCGCGGGAAGCTGGTTATTTTAATAATGAAATTGAACTATATTCTGTTGTTCAATAACGTGACAAGTACCTTTCAGATTGACAATATTGGTACTTTTCTTGAGCTTGATGAAACAGTTTGAGTCCAGAGAACCGGGTTCATGCTATTAATCAGAAAGGAGAGCCTCCGAAGGAAATTATTCACCAGTAAAGAGTGTCTGGCCTCTGGAGCCATGAAGATCACTAGCCGTTTCAAACAGTGTCGCCCAATTTTGATTTTCAGATTCGCAATATCATTGACAGAAATGTCCTTGCCATCAAACTTTTGGAGTTCTCTAAGAAGAGGTTTGAAATTAATTGCATGGTTTTCCCCTCTTTCTAGATTGAGTTTCTCAAACATTCGCTGTGAAATCATGGTTGCTTCTGACCGTTTGTCTACCAGAGCTGATAAATCACACTGACCTTGTATCAGGACAGGAGCATAGAACCTACTTTCTTATACTCTAGTCTACAAATAAAGTGCCGTATTATTTGACAGCTTGACATGAATTTTCTTGATGTCGTTCATTTCTAGGATAAAACCTTGGGTTGCCCCCATATCCATTTCCTTCCTGGAGGTCAAGTTCATGCGTGTTGGCTTGGGAACCTGTCGGAATAAACACAAATTTTGAAATAAGATAGGGAGTAGGTGTATCATCCATTACACAGACTCTTTGTTGTCTTCTTTTTTCAGAGGACAATCATCACAATCTTTTAGGATGGAGGGTATCTTTACTGTTTAAGGACTTCCTGGGTTTATAATATCTGTATTTTCACATTGCCTTTTGTATGTAAGGGTTTCTTTGCACTTCTCAATCTCTTTTTCTACATTCTCGAATTTAGGGATTTCTATTTTTGCCAACTTTTCTTTAGGAAGTGTCACTCCATCTCTGACAAAGAATGCTATATTTTCTGGGTTTTCTGTGTACTCCTTGGTCTCTATAGTCACTATTCTATTTTTCTCTTCTTGGAATTTCACTCTTTCTCAATTATTTTGGTCTAGTTCCCAGTGGATAGAGGTGTTACTACTATATTTTGGAAATTCTTTATTTGCTTCAGGGGTTAATGTATGGGTCAGAAACAAAGCTTCTGCTAAGGGTTGGCATATCTTTTCATCCGTACCCCCTTTTCATCTTTCCCTAGGGTACTATCCTGGGAATTGTTTGCTTCTTATCATTGTCCCCCTGGGTACCTGACCCAGACGTTGGGGCATTTTGGGGAACACGGGTAGTCAGGGGGTTCTATTGGGCCCTGAACATTTGTCCAATGTTCTCGGTCGATTGCTTGACCTATCGTTCAAGCTGCAAAATTCTGCTCCCTCAGGACCAAAGGGAGATCTTTGGTCATACCTTTATTGCTTCCTGGAAGGGTATCTATCCGTCCTAGCAAAGTTACTCAGGTATGATAGAAAGTTATCATAGCCTTCATTTCTGGGTCTCCACTCCCCTTGATTCTGGGCTCTATTGTTCTGGAATCTATGCGGAGGAGCATTATTTTGGAAATTCTGATTGGAGGGGCCGGGTTTGGATTTCTTTCCTGTGGGAAGTTCTAATTAGGATTTCACGAGGGCATGACCCCTTTATTTGGATTTGCTTCTGTCGTGGTGGAGACCAGGCACCGTGGACTTAAGTAGGTACGCATGTCAGAAGGGTAGGCATTTTGGAACACTGGTTGAGTGCCACCTCATTGAGACTGGACAGAAGACCTCCTCTGTTGGTCATTCTATTTTGTGGTAGGAAGTGCACTCTACGGACCCCCTGACTCCACTGGGTGCTCTTCACCTCTGCCACTTTCGCTGTGGTAGGTGTTGGATTTAATTTGGGAGTTTTGGGATCATTTTTATTTTCTGCTGGTTTTTGGACTTCATAAATCCTAGTAGCCTATGAAATCACCCATTCGAGAGTTTTCGTGAATCGCCAAAGTCCCGCACTAATTGGGCGATTATGTATTTTGGCAGTACATGGAAAAATGTGTTAAACTCCCTACTGGTAGTATTTACTCAATGAGATGTTTGTGCAAATGCATGCTTCAACTCTTGGGCAAACACTTTTCAGAGATTGTTCTTCGCCACACACCATATTATATGCAGCTTTATGTGCCTATTGTGGGTTTCTAGAACTTTTTTTTACATCGCTGCTTTATAGGTAGGCCATTTATGGTGATTTTGTTCTTCCAACCCTGCAAATGTCAATTTGACATATTCCATGTTGTTAAAATCATTCCGTATTCCAAATGAGGACATCATTTGCTCATAAAGTAGTAGATGTTCCCAGATGGAATATTTGGCATTGTTATGAAAAGGGGTCATAAAACGATTGAGGCTTTTATTTATTTATAGGATCTTTGATTAAACCCTTTTGGGATTTAACATTCTTGTATCTATGAACCTGGGTCCACTCTTGCTCTGAGTCAGAGCTACTGGTGGAACCCCATTCCCTGTTGTCATATGGGCCCTCCCTACTGCTCTGATTTTTGGGAATATCTTCTAGATGTACAGGACACAGGCTCCTCATTCATTTCTTTTCTCTGCGATTTCTCAAGGTTATTTTCCCAGGATCCCTTTTTAGAGGTTAGATTATAATGGGGTTTCTCCTTCTGAGGGCTGAAAATAAACAGTGTATTGTCCCATAGATGGTCTGGAAGAATTCTTCCAGTCTCCCTGATGAGAAGCGACTTTTGAAATGACCTTCCTTGGCTGAAGCTTTTGTCTTTCCATGTCAGCTAAGTGGGCTAAATGCTTTCTAAGCTGGAACATTTTCTGCAGTTCTAAATCTCTCACCCTTCATAGCTTTGTCCACAGGCCCAGATGTATAATCATTTCCACTCCTGTCCCCTCCCAACCTGCTGAATGGGGTAACCCCCCCCCCCTCCTTGCCAGAAAAGGCGAGCAGTCATCTACATCAGATAAGGAATACACTCCTTCCTGATGAGAAATATTTGAGAGATGGGATGTTAGGCACCTCTCAGCCCGCCTAGAGGAAGTGAGGCCTTTGGCAAGAGGGAAGGATCCCATCTGTCGAAAGTTTGTGCCTCTACTTGCAGAGTTGCACAGAAGGTCTATTTATTAACCAAATAGAACCAATTGAGTCAGATTACAGATACCTTGTTTTTTTCCAATAAAAGGCAAAAGGTAAAAATAACACACTAGTCACTTTAGTTTTCAATGCCACAGATAGGGAAATAGAACATTTAGTAACACACACTTCACCATAAGTATCTGTGCATTTAATTCACCCGGAGCACGCATGCACCATAGATTGGATACATGAGAGTCCAGGAGGAATCTTTAATTTGTGAAAACAACAAATTGATTAACATATCCCTGCCTATCCCCACAAGTCAGAGTTTCAACTCACTTATATGAAGTGATTGGACCTTTGGGTAAGTGAATGGCTTGTAAACAAAGAAAAAGTATGTACACCAGTATGTTGGCAAAATTCCATTCAGTGATGTTTTATTCAGTTGCCATGTAAAATGCAACTTCTCCCTTTCAAAGGGCGCCTTGAACGGCGGAAAGAAATGCACAGCAAATATCACCCTCTCCTTTTTATCATGAGCATCTCTGCATTAATATCAATATTATGCTTGATGATATACTCAGGAATTACTTAAATTATCTTATTTTACTAGGTAGGCATACAGTAAAATGAACCTTTTGATCCTTGTTAATAATTCTTCTGTTCTAGACGTCAGCGCCAGAGAAAATGGTAAGGTGGATCTCACTGTATACATATCATGGGACCTAATCTATAAAATATAAATTTTTTTCCTGAAGTACATGCACTTCTGAAATGTTCCGTAACTTCTCAGGATGCACAACTAAAGCATCTATTCCCACCCCTGAGTACTAAGCAATTGCAGGACCTGGGACTTATTCTAATCCCCTTTATAGGCTCACTCCCCACAAGATTACTTTCCTTTTAGCCCCAAGATACCGCCTAGTACCACTACAAGGTACTTGTCTGCCACATCTCAATTTAGTTCCAGCCCAATATACTACTGTAACACCTTTAAACTTGCACAGTTCCAGACTACTGCATTCGTATTTATTTTGATGCAACTGTATTGCTTCCACACTGCCTTAATTGCCACATTCTTGGCCTGCTCACTGTCTTGTATCAGCCTAATATTGTGCTTAGCACTAGCCTAACATACCTATTCCACGTCTCTGCATTTCATTCTACTGTATTCCAATTGTGTTGCATTTACACGGCCAGCACTGCCCCAGCTTTGTTTCGAATTAGCCTATTCCTGTTTTTAGCACAAGAACTCAACAGAACCTAGAGAAATATGGTATAGTTGAGGATGACAAGTGTCGTCTATGTAATAATGAAGAAGAATCACTACAGCACTTGTCGATGTTCTGAAAAGAACTGAAATCACAGAAAGAAAGGACACTTCAACACGCTCTGCCTGCGTCATGTGGTCTGGATTCCGACTCCTGGTCGGATGCTTTGTACGTCATCCTCAACAAAAGAATGGTCAGAGGCTTGGGTATGTTCCTAGAAGAGGGTTCTAATCTAAGTGTGGTGGGCAGAGAGTTCCAGAGTTTGAAAGCAAGGACTCCTAAGCTGACACCCCCAGATTTCTGTCATTTGAATCTGGGTATGCATAAGCAATAGGCTTGGGCTGCTATCAGTGGGCGGCTGACAGTGTGTTGAAGGAACCAGATGGCCAAGTATTGTGGTGCCTTGTGTGACACTTATGTGTGAGTGCAAGTGCTTTGAGGGAAACTCTTTGTGTTAGAGAGCCAGCGCAGATTACGCCGGGTATCCGAAATGTGTTGATATCTAGGGATGTTCAACGCGGCCCTGATGGTCCCGGGAGGATAGCTCAGCGGCAGCGTGCGCGTCTTGGAAGCAAGACGACACGAAGCAGCAACAGGTTCGATCCCCGGGTCCGCGCTTAGAAACCTCCGGGTGTTTAAGCGCGTTATAAATACGTAACTAAGACAAAAAAAAAAAAACACAATTACGCAACTAAGAAAAACAAACAATTCATGTAACAGCGCCTCGATGCCTGCGGGCTGTGTGAGCGCTTTATAAATGTAAATAAATAAAATAAAATAAATAAATAAATTATTTTGGGTGATCTGAAGTTTACAGAGGTTACGTTGACTAGTCCCTAAGTAGAGAGCATTACAGTTATCTAGTTTCGCCATAATTAATTCTGACCAGAATAATGCAGTTTGCTGTGGTGAGGAAGGGACGACACACTGTGATAAGTTTGCACGTATAAGCAGATGCAGAAGACAGAGCGTTGGTTTGCATCAAGAGAGATAGGGTGGCGTCAAGGTATATACCTAACGTTTTGGTGTCCTTGGAAACCTTAATAAGATTACCGTCAATGGTAAAAGATTTAAATGTGTGGCTAGTCGACTAAGTCAGTTGGGTGAACCTAGGATGAGGAGCTCTGTCTTATCGTTGCTTAAACAGAGCTCGGGTTGGGCCATTCAGGCCTGGATGACTTGATAAACATCATTCAAGGCTTTGGAATCCACAATGTGATCACCCGTGATAGGGATGAGTATCTGGGTGTCGTCTACATAATTTGTGTATGTGACACCCAGATAGTCAGGAATATCAAATAAGGGTTTTGTGAACACATTGTAGAGTGTAGGTGAAAAGCAGGATCCTTGGGAGACCCCACATAATACCGGTGATGGTTCAGCAGAAGCAGCAGGAGAGAAGACCCTCATGGATCTATTTGCCAGAAAAGATCTGATCCAGGTAGTGGCTTTATCTGAGAAATGGCCAGAAGCTTTGAGGTGTTGGCACAAGATTTGGTGGTTCACTAAGTCAAACACAGCATATAAGTCTACTAATAAGAGGAGGGCAATTTTGTCTTTATCTTTAAGATCCACAATTTGAGTTTTTAGGTCAATAAGGGTAGTTTCGGTTCCGGGCTTGGGACGGAAGCCTGATTGCCTGAGGCCAAGGAGATTGTTACATTCCAGGTAGTCCTGGATCTGCAGGTATGCTGCATGGTGCAGGATTTTCAGGAGGAATGGTACGGTTGTGATGGGTCTATAGTTGGTGGGTGTGCTAGGGTCTAATGTTTTTTTTAGGAGTGGGATAACCCATGCATCCTCGAGGTTATCGGGTACAATGCCTGTGCTGAAAGATGTGTTTGTAAGAGCTGTGATGAAGGGTGCTAGTTAATGGGCGGATTCCTTTATTATACTAGCTGGGCAGGTATCCCCCTGGCAGTTAGTCGGTTTGAGTGTATTAATGATGTTTTCAACCTTGGTGACTGTTAATGATGCAAAGCTAAACAGTTTAAAGGTGTGTACGTGGGATTCGTTTTGGTGGATTGGGGGTTAAATAGGAGGTTAGACAGGATATTACTTTTGTTGATATTACTTTTAGTCTGTAATGTAAAGATTTTTGCCAGGGAGCGCTCTTTGAATGTTCGAGCTCCATGTGCTGTCTTTACTGCAGATATCAGGAGTTGTGGTAGGAGTTTCAAGTTCTTTGAGGATCTTGAAGAGCTCTTTGGTATTGGACTCGGCCTGCATGATACGTGTGTTATATATGTCTTTTTTTGCAAGAAAAATAGCTTCTTTATAGTTAAGAATGGCTATGATGAGGCTATTTGTGTGAGTGGGGGATGGGTGACTTTTCCAACGGGCTTTGCATGTTCTTTTTTTTTCTTCGTAATACCTTCAACTGTGGAGTGTACCATGAGTTGAGCTGTGCACGTGGTTTCACTTTCCTAGGTTTAATAGGGGCAATGGCATCCATAGCTTTGATAATGGTCTTGTTGTAAGTTTCAACTAGAGCTGTGGGGTCAGACTAGGATGATAATATATTATTCAAGGTGGGTAAAATGAGGGGGAGGAGATTCCCTTTGGTTATGTCTCTTTTGTTAGCTACAAGGTTGATGGAGCAATTAAGGTCGACCAACCAATCAAGGATTCTTCCCTTGTCATGAGTGGGTTGGTGAAAGCAGTGGGTGAGGCCTAGGTCGGTGAGTAAACTGGCAATTTCTGTAGCTGTTGAATTATTAGGGTCTTGGAAAACCAGGTTGAGGTCACCAAGAAGTATGATTTGAGAATTTGTCTTAGTTTTGTGAGCCAGTATGGAGGTAATGTCATCTGCGAATGTGGCATTAGGGCCTGGAGGCCTGTAGATCAGATGTAGTGTGATACTTTGGTTATGTGAGATGAGAAGTTTAGCTGACAGGGGTCTGCTGAGGAGAACTGATGAGTTGGTATGATTCTCAGTCTGATGGATTTTTTGTGGATGAAGGCAACGCCACCGCCTTTGAGTAGGTTGTTGTCACGATCGCATCTGATGATGGTGTAATCATCGGGTATGGCTAAAGAAAGGAGGGGTCTTGATGCTGCATGGAGCCAGGTTTCTGTGATAGCAAGGAGGTCTAGATCTTGGTTTATGATGAGATCGGCAATATCAAGTGCGTGGGCAGTATGGGACCTGGCATTAATAAGAGCACACTTAATCGCAACGTGTTTGTGTGAAAGGGTTGTACTGAAGTTGGTGTTAGGTAGAGATTTGTGTGGGGAAGAGGGTGTGTTTGGTTGCGTGTGGTTTTGTTGCGGGGATCTGGGAGTAGGTGAGGCGTTCTGTGAGCTGCAGTGATTGATTGATTGGCATGTAGTGTGTACAAATCTAGAACCATGTCTATAGTTCCTAATGTGTACTGCACACAGTTGGTTAGGTGTCAGTTTAGTGGCAAAATGTTCGAAACAGAGAACAGGGGCATTCAAGTAGGGATTTATTGAGGGAGTCGTTTGTTGAGATGTGAGTCTGTTTTTGTGTTGCAAGCCAAGAAGCCAGCATGCTGAGGTGGTAGCAGGCATGGTGGTGTAGGTATTCTCTAGATTGGGGTGCATGCCTGATGCCGTGCAGCAATGGTAAGTACACAACAAGAACAGTATAGTTAGCACGAGGTGTGGCAGTTGTTGACTGTGGAGTCGGTCAAGAGAGAGCATAGTGTGGGAGTAGGTTATGCTAAGCAGGGCATGCGCAGTTAAGTGGCTAGTGGAAATGCCCAATATTTATGGGGTTACTTTGCTAGGCAACAGCAACATTAGGTACAACCAAAAGGATTGCCAGGCCGGTGGGAGTGAAGGCACGCAAGTGTGGGTCAAAAAGCAAGGGTAACATGTGTGAAAAAAGTAAAACAACTATATTCGGTGGCAGGGCAGGAGCAATCTGTGTGCAGTGCTGAGGATCGATTAAAAAGAGTGCGACATGTGCAGTCATCTATGAGAGTCAAATGCAGGTACAGGACAAGTACATATTGCAGAATTGCTAGGCACTGAGACTTGCGGGTGGGTACGTGAAAACGTACCAGCATAACATAACAGTTAACAGCCTCATGATCTGCACAATGTCAGAACGTTAAAGCAGCATCAGGATAGCAAAATTGATAAAGGCGCCGAAGGCGGCGCACAGTGTCAGAAAGTTAAGGTAGCACAGTAATGGCAAAATTGATAAAGGTGCCAAAGGCGGCGCACAGTGTCAGAACGTTAAGGCATTTCGGCACACAGTGTCAGAACATTAAGGCAGCACCATAATGGCAAAAGTAATAAAGGTGCCGAAGGCGGCGCACAGTGTCGGAACGTTAAGGCAGCACAGTAATGGCAAAATTGATAAAGGTGCCAAAGGCAGCGCACAGTGACAGAAAGTTAGGCAGCATAAGATAGCAAAGTTGGTAATGATGCCGAAACAGCGTTCGGTTGAGCTGCATATGAGTAGCGATGGTCCGCATATAGCGTGAGGGCATTTTAGTTTTGTGGTTAGTGCACTAGTAGGAAGTACAAACGGAGCGCCTTGGAGCAAGATGATAGGATTATACGTGAATGGAACGTCAGATGGGCAAGGGCGCAGTGATTGCTGTACTAAAAATGTAGTACTCATGTTTTATTATGATAGCAATTGGAGGCAAAGCAAAGAGGACCAACTGTCCTGTAGGCTCTGACAGGCTATGGACAGGAGCCTTTGTTCTTGTGCCTTCTTTTGTGGGCCCGCACTTGCCTGCCGGCGAGATGTGATTAGTCCAAGTAATACGATGCAGCCTATCCGGTCCCTCTGGGCACAGGGCCTCAATGTAATGAAGGTCGATTTCCGAGGGCGGCCATAATAGAAGAGCAGAATCCTTATGGATGTTAATGGTGACTGGTACTTGATCAATGCACGGTCATTGCTAGTTCATGCAATAGAGATTCATGACCTCATCTTGGATCTGGATCTAGATATCTTAGCCATCACAGAGACAACTTCAGCTCCTTATCAGTCAAAATATCCCTCTCACCTAATAACACTACACACTGTCTACCGCCCTCCAGGCCCCCATCTTGATTTCCAATCCAACATCAAACACATCCTAGGTGACAACCTCAAAACCAACACAAGGGCCATTCTCTTAGGAGACCTAAACTTCGGTTTCAAAGACCCCAAAGACAAGAAAGGTAAATCTCTTGCTAAAGCCCTCCTATAACTAGGCTTCACCCAACTAACCAATAGTCCTACCCAAACCTAAGATTGCATACTAGACTTGATAGCGGATCACAATTGTAATGTTGACATCAGCTCCAACACTCCACATCCGTGGACCGACCACCACTTACTGCACTTCCTTATACCTGCTAAAGCAAAAGGTAATACCAGCCCACCTGTGCCAGGCAAGGTCAAAAAAATGACTCACCATGGACAGAATTCTCCCTCTCCTTGAAACCTCAGCTCTAACGCACCCTGCCTCACACAACCCCACAGAGCTAGTAGAGCTCTACAATGCTACACTTAAAGAGATACATCCTTCCATCTCCAAACAAGAGACCTACCTAGCAGTTGTGAAACAATACAAAAAAGTGATTATTATTTTAAATGTTTGGCCCCAACAGACACACAGCACAAGTAATAAAATTCAAATCTTAAAGTTTATGGTGTGGTCTGGTTTGTTTCACCCGTTTGAAGAAGGATCCTTATCTGCAATGAGCTGTTTTAAAGGGTGTATTAGCATGGGAAGGGAACCTATCCTGTATGATGATGTTGGGTGATGTCTTTGTGAGTTGAAAGGATTGCCAAATGTCAGAATTCAGTGCTGGCTTCATTTAAAAGATGGTTTCAAACACAATTTAAACTTTATGTTCATAAAACATCACAGTTCATATTGCATTGGCTTATGAAACCCCTATCAAACAGTCCATACTGTCAATATCTGAAGGTTTTCTAATCCTGATTTTTATCACTGGAGAAGAAAATGAACAAACACACAGCAGAAAAAATGCAACTCCATTTTTCTTTCTTGAACTTCTGTTCTCTTTCTCCTCAGGTTATGAAGTTTCCAATGTAAGCAAAAATTGCAGGTTATCTTCAGATACTTGAAATGTTCATCTAGGTCCTTGTCAGTGAGGTTTGAGTGGCTGCAAAACATTGCACATTTCGTTTGCACTTGTGTCTCTCTACTGCTGTGTGCCGGCTTTAGTTTACATCTGTGTTTTACAAGGAGGCCTTTCTCTGTATCTTTTATCATTAGTCAAACATCGCTACAGTTTACATGGTGATTGAGTTTGCCTGGTAGTATGATATGATATAATGTGGCATTTATGATGCGCCTATGCACAAGTGTTTCAAGGCGCGACGAGGCAATGGAGGGGGAACAGAGGGAAGACAGAGACAAGGATCTTACTAGGCCAGGTGACATTGAGATTGTGCAAGTGCAGGGGAAGGGGAGGAGAAAAGTGCGTAGGGAAAAAGGGGGAGGGGCAGTGCAGTACATGGGAACAACCGTAAAAATAAATAAAAACCAATAAACAAAAAAGTGAGGGCAGCTGGTGGCAAGTGTAAGGGTAATTGCAGACATCAAGTGTCAAGTGCTGGTAGGGGACTGTAGAGATACATAAACAGCCCCTGAGTGTGAGGGTTGCCAGGGAGGCAGTGCAGGTGTGAAACTGGTGGGGAGGGGACCTGGGCCCGAGATCAGAGGGTGGTCAGGTGACCTATGCAATAGAGAACATGTTTTTCAATAAAATCACTATATTTTAGCTTTCAATGTCCTAACTATTGGAAAAATTGTATGTGTTTTGTTACAGATACAGTTTGGGGATATCACACATCGCTTGTGATTTTAAAGAAATGTTTTATTAACTTCTTCTTGTTTTTATAGTAATTGATGTTGACTTTTTATATGTGATAACATGTGTAATAAGTCCCTTTTGTGATTAAATGCACACCAAGAAAACAAAAAAGATAAAATATGCCATTTGAGAGTTTTTGGATTTAATTGCAAGCTCATACGGAAATGAGGATAAGCTTGCAAAGAAAATGGCCGGATAAAGTTTTATAATTAAACAATTGATAACTGCTTCTTTTTAATTGTGTTTGGTTTCTATAATCATAGCATAGACATGCTTTCATACTGGACTGAAGGGAAATTATCCCGGAAGAAGTCCAGGCCTTTTAACATTGTGGCTAGTCGTAACCACTAGTTGGCATTTCCTGTTGGAGATCAATCAAATGATTACGTAGGCAACCTGGATGGGAATTAGTTCAGTGGAATCCATGCAAATGCATAAGGACTGTGTTAGTTTCAGACGTCTTTTGCACATTTGTTTTATCAGCAGTATGACCTAGATTATGAAAGCATCATGACAATGAGAAGAATGACTGCCTACTTTTTAACTGCAAATACAAATGTCCAATAAATCAATAAAATAGGTAGTAAATCTGGAGAGTCATAATTTCTTATCTTGTCGGTCCCACCATGAATTTAACTAGGTCAGAATAGCACATCTGCCACCTAGGCTACCACCATCATGGGATCATTTCAGACCATTGCAGAGGACTGAGTGAGACTCTGGCGATCCTTGTCATGTTAAAAAACGTTGAGGTGTAATGTGGTTATTGCATAGTTCCACACACCTATCAAGCAGGGATGCACATGTCTGGATAAGTCCCTACAATTGTAGATGACGGGGATCAGTGTGTTGATGATGAGCTACTGCAACATAATGACAATTGGCGGCTTTTTGGCGATGCTATGCACAGGGAAACATTCTAGTGTGAGGCAAAAAACCCTTGGGTCATCTTTAACTCCACACTCTCCGTCTCTCCTCACATCTCTGACGTCTCTAAGAAGTCACACTACCAGCTGCACCTTCTCAGAGGTATTCTTCTTTTCCTCACCTTCCGAAGAAGCTCACTGTCTCCAGAGCTCTGGTTCTCTCTAGGTTGGACTATTGTGATTTTTATACGCCCCCTCTTCCTCATCCTCGACGCCATGGGCATCTCATACACCAACTACGCCGACATCACTCTCACAGGCAACTACAACACTGACTCCCTGGCCCTCAACAACCTTTACAATGCCATCCAAGCCTGGATGGCAGACAACGGTCTATGCCTCAACTCTGACAAGATGGAACTCCTACTGGTAGGCTCTCCCGACACCCTAAAGAATCTAGATGCCCAATTCAGTCACTTCACCATTGATTCCATTAAAATTCCAGTCTCCGACTCTGTCAAAACCCTGGGAGTTTATCTGGATTCTAGCCTATCCATGGACAGACAAATCAATGCAATTGCCTCTGCAGCAGCATATCATGCCAAATTTATCAATGCAGTCAGACCCTTTCTCTCCAAAGAGAACTGCACTAACATAGCCAGATCCATCACCGGCTCTAGGCTAGACTACTGTAACGTACTCTTTCTAGGAACCTCTAAAAAAAACCTAGAGAGACTACAAGTAATACAGAACAACGCACTCCGGGCAGCCCAAGGTATTGCAAAAAGAGAACACATCTCTGAGGCCAGAAAACTAGCCCACTGGCTCCCAATAAAAGAAAGGATATTATTCAAAGCCCTGACATTGACCCACAAGTGCATCCATCTCACTGCGCCTGCATACCTCTCACAAAGGATACACCCTGTCTCCTCCACCAGGCCAACCAGATCACCCTACACCAACATGCTCTCAGTGCCTCTAGTAAAAAAAGTAAAAGCGGGCGGATCCAGCTTTCCTTACCTTGCGCCCTCGCACTGGAATGCCCTACCACACACTATCCGTGGAGAGGCCTCCCTCACCACCTTCCGCAAAACGCTGAAGACTACCCTGTTCACATAAGGCTAGACATACTAGCACGATTACCCCATGTATATTGTACCATATGATCAAAAGCAATATCCGTAACAACAGTACGTCATCCTGCAACATTTACAATGTGTCAACATCCGCTATCTTACCTGTACCATGTAACTAAGTTCATTGCAAGTAACATCGCCTCAATGCCCCTGGGCTGCTTGTGCGCTATATAAATGTAAATAAATAAATAAATTGTAACAATCTCTTTCTGAATCTGCCTGTCTCTACTCTCCGTCCTCTGTAACTTATCCAGAACAGGATTGCAAGACTTGTCCTTGGCCTCAAGCCCAGTGATCGAATCTCTCCAGCACTGAAATCTGCACAGGCTCCATGTGGCAGCAAGGATTAAGTTCAAACACCTTTGCATTGTCCCCAAGTCCTTCTGCGGCCTGGGGCCTCAATAACTTCAACTCTCTCTTACCAAATATCTTCCTTCTTGAGCTCTTCACTCATCCGCCTCCAACTCCCTCAGGGTCAGTGGCTTCTCCAAGCAACGAGTTGGTGGTAGATCTCTTTCTTCGGCTGGGTCCTCTCTCTGGAAGAGACTCCCTGCCTTCCTGAAACTTGAGGAGAATCAGCTCCAGAAGCACCACAAAACGTTTTTCTTTGCTTCTGGGATCGTTGTCTGTCTCCCCTCTGTTCCCCCTCCCTTGCCTCATCGCGCCTTGAAATATAGGCGCGTTATAAATGCCATATCATATCATGCAGGAAGGAGACAGAGCTTTGTTTAACAAGGACAGGTCTTGCAGGTTATATATGTCTACTTGAGCAGCAGTGCACCTGTAGGGAGGCATGCACCCGGGGGTCCTACACACACAAACACACACACCACACACATCAATCTCACAGACCTCCTCTGCTGTACCTGCGATTGGCAGATGATAAAGGAGCCTGCAAGAGAGAAGTCGTCATGGAATCAATAGGCTGTTACTTCCTGCTGGCTGAACCTCTGCGAGTCTCATTTTTATTTCTGCACACCGCCGCTGTCTTTTTATCACTTGCGTGTAGAGTGGTATTCAAGCGAAGTGCGAGCAATGAAAACATTTCCCACAAGTCAAGCTAAATAGGCCCTGCTAGGCACATTGATTACGGGAACAAAGCCCCGTTAAAAGAAGAACGAATACAAGAATTAAAACCACTAAAAGGCATCACGCACAGCCTCTCTGGAGCGAAGCGCAATGCAGAGCTGGAATACAAAGTCAACAACCTTTTAAATAAAAGGGACCACTTCTGGGTCAGGTAACAATCTACTTCCTGGACAAGTAAAAGCCTCCTTAAATGCGTGATTGTTTAAGGGAGAACATGGTTGACTGACAATAAGATGCCCGTGGCTCAAGGTTATGCAGCATTTATTCAGTGGGCAACAACACATTTGATGTAAGAAGATTCAATTGTCAGTATATAACCGGCTTGTATCGGCCTCTCCGTTTACCGAATCATACACACGTAAGGACAAGGGGACGGATGCCCAGTCATTTGACACAAAAGTTAAATTCAGTTATGAACCACAAACAGTTTAAAGGACAGCACTGCCTTCATACACAAGACGACACGCCAGCATCTAGTACTGGTCTTGGCTGACACTAGCCGGTGCAGCCAGAAGGCCCAGACAGACAGCAATTGAGGTGGGAATTTTTAGGAGGGTCGAGAGTGTTGGAGAATGTCACTTGGCTTAAGGAAGCGAACGTCCTTACACCTGGACCTTCATGTTATGCCATTACTATCATGACACAAATAGGCAGAAACTAAACTAAAGTCTGCAATAAACATTGCTTATTACATTAAGACATCAATCTATAAATTATATTTCGTACAGTTTAAACAAAAAACGTATGTGTCTTTTAAAAACAATTGGACCAAATCTCAAAATCCATACGAGCGAAGCTGCGGGCAACAGCTACTGCTCTAATAAGAGTGCACCTTCGAATGCATTAGTAAAATGCACTCCTGGTCAGAAAGAACAGCTGATTCTGCAAGATTGTGTAGCTAGTTATGCCATCACAGATCGTGGTCACCTGCAGCTGCCTCTGACCTGGGGGAACAGGGACTGGAGAGCAACTATCCCCTAGCTGGGCATGGTATGGTATGCTATTGTTTACTTATGAAATATTCAGCTTGGGCCAAAGTAAATCCAGCAGTATCCGCAGAGCCTCGTTGCCTCATTGCCATCCCAGAGATGTGGTGCTTCTATGCTGAGCGGAGGTGGTGGAGAAGAGTGTGGCAGTCAGCACAGCTCTAGGGCGAGTCAATGGGCATGGCCAAGTCACCTTTGACAGCCGGCCTGCCACTACTGCCGCATGCTCCAGGGTGGAGTATTCTTGTCCATGTCCAGACTATTTTACGATGGTATCATCAGATGAAGCCCCGGTCACCACTGATGAGACACCTGGTTCTCGAGAAATTTGGCCATTTTGTTTGTTTATTCGGTCTGTCACTTGTTTGTGGTTTTTATGTAGGCTGGCTGGATATACTGCATTTCTTACAGAGTAAAATGTGTGAGTGAATGCAGCACTTTCAAATCATTACGGAAGCTCAGCAAAACAGTAGCATTTCCAGTCTTGTATTTGATGAACACAATTGCTATTGAGAAGAATTCGGATTACACAGTCTGAGCGGCCGCGGGTGCGTCTACCATGAAACTATTGCTAGGCTGTGAAAGCAAGGAATGCTGTCCCAAGCCTTCTCGTTGCTTAACACGTTAGAGTAAATGGGAACGATTTCTTTCAGCTCCTGTGCCCAGTATCCTCTAGCTTGTTCTTATTTGTGTCTCTTGTCGCTATATCAGTAGACACATGCCAGCTGCTGTGCAAGCAGGAATGGGAGGCAGAATAGGCAAAAAAAGTTTGTTGTAATTAGGGCTGGTACAGCGAACGCATTTGTCAGCAGTGCTGTCCACATGCGGACATGAAGCACAGTAAGCAAACCAAAGCCTTTGCTGAACTACTTTATCATGTTCTACCCAAGAATAGAATGCTCTGCCATGGGGCAGTGTTTAAGTTACTCATACCAAGGCTTTTTTCTAATATAAGGAAAAGTCTTATATTAAAAAAACACTCTTAAGTGAATGATCTAATTCTGTCATCTAAACGTGGATACACAGAGCATTCTATTCTTAGATATAACAGGATATTCGCTCTCCCCTCTTGCTTCTCCACACTTTTTGACTGCTTACTCTCTGTTCGCTTCTCCTCTCCCCTTCTCCCTTTTCCTATCCCCTCCCCTTACTTTCGTCTATCCACTTACTCTATCAGAATTGTCCCTGGATCTAGTATGATAGCAATCTTGTCTGTCTCCTCCCCCATCCCCTTACTGTTTTTGTTTACCTCCACCCCGCACTATATGAAATGTTGTCAGGCCTAGTATGATAGTCGCTTGTTTTGTTCCTCCCCTCCCTTTCTGCACCCCTCTCCCTCACCTTTTGTTTTTCTCTGGCTCTACCAGAAATGTCGTCAGGCCTAGTACGGTAGTCACCTGTCTGTTTTCATTTCCATCCCTCTCCCCCCTCCCTTCCTTATTTATGTTTTAGCTCTTGTACTATTTAAACTGTCGTCAGGCCGAGTACGATAGTTAATTTCACATCCTTACTGTTCATGGCCTGTCAGAATGTCATTGTATTTCCCCTTATTCCCTCCCTTGCCTTGAAGCGCTTTGGAACACATTGTGTATAGGCGCTATATAAATACCATATCATATCATATAATACTTCTTGTTGGATAGCTCATGAGTTAACTGCTCACCTCAGATGCAGGGTAAAGATCCACTTTGTAAATTCATATCCCAGCAACACAGACTTACCCCTTACTCCAATAAACACAGCTGAAATTTAGATCCCAACTTGTACATGGAGATTAACCTTCACCCCCACATCCGAGTCGTCATGTAAAAGGCAAACCTTTTTCACACATGCTACGAAACATCTTGCCCTTGCTAGAATTTCAACACAGAGTTGAAATCACTTGATCACTAGCCCTGGCCAAGTTAGACTATTATCATTATCTGCATGTAAAGACACATGTAATATCATGAAAGACCCGCAACTGGTTTAAAACAGGGCCGTGGAACTGATTTGACACCTAAAATGCACAAAGCACATATTGACAATGCAATCTCTCCACTGGTCAGAACCAGAGTGTAATTAATGGTTTTATGTTTGACTCCTGGGGTGCTCTGGAACAAGGACCCAAGGATATTAGGCCAATCAAATCCATTGTTATCACACCACAAAAAACCTCAACTTGAACAACAGCAGCCGTATTCATAACACCCAATAACGACTGCAAAGGCAGCAAAAGATGGGAATTGTAGGACGTACACTGTGGAATGACCAGAAAAACTGTGTGCCACAGAGACTGAACTACACTTCCTGCAGCCATCAAAACCCACTTGTTCTGAAGCACCTTCACAAAATACCTCTTGGCATTTGGCCCCTCGCCTGAATACCGGAAGCCTCACATTGAACTTTTTCATGTGGGATGTTCAGCCTAACCCAATAGATCAAACAAGAGCTGACTCGCAGACGGTTGGCTTTCTTGCACTTACTCTCAGTATGCACTAGACCTAACTGAGCCTTTTGGTGCACCCCTCCAATGCCACCTGCCCATCCCTGTGTAGCACATAGACCCCTAGAAATATGACCAGCTGGGCACTGGAATGTTGTATACTGTATACACATGCCCTGCAGACAGCCTCTCTCATCCTTCCTCATGTGGGCCCTCCAGGCTGCTGTGATTGTTGTGCCACCTACTCTCCCACCCTTCAGACATCCATCCTTTCCCTTCACGCCCCCTCCTTGCCCTGCAACGATGCGAAGTGGCTCCAGCCGGTCTGGGAAATGGTCTTAGAAACATACTGCAAGCTGACTTTGCATTTAAGTACCCTCAATTACCCTTGGGCATTGCCTATGTTCGTCATTCGGAAGGGGGACCCTGTGTCTTCAATGAACTGTACGGTCATCCCTCTTTCCAGTGTATACCATTGGCAAGCAGGAGATAGAGGCCCTGCTTCAGACTTGGAAGATGAAGAGCTTGTCAGAAAATCAATGGTCACTTCTCTTCTTCAAACAGCACATAGCAAGGAAGACCGAAACGGCTTGGTACCAACTTTCTGCTGAAACGATCAAACATTATCTGTCCATATTGACTGCGTGCAAAGCGCGGAGAAAGAATAGGGCAAGCTACAGGATTTCATTGTAACCACCTGAGGATTTAGCCATGGCTAGTGAGGGGGAGATCATTATTGGATAAGTTAAAAGAACGAAATGAGAAATCTACATTAAAATCACTGAATAAATGATGGACATGTAAAAATGAATGGGATATATTTGTGACCCTTAGCAGGATCTGATTGGAGATGCTTGGGCATGCAAATCGTCAATGTGCTGTGATAAGTCTGGATCTCAGCCTCTCTAGTATGGATGCAAGCACAATACCAACATGATAATTCTATGACAGGGTGATTATAGAATATTGATTCTATGATAGGGTGAATATAGACGTTCAACAGAGAACTGCAGCGTGCGTCTAAGAACACATGCATAAGGACATTACATGGCGTGCCTGTCACAGCCTCTTGAATCAACAGTAATCAAAATGTCTTGAAACGTCATGTACTGGCTAGGGTTGTAGTCAGAGTTCATCATGTGGAGCCATTACCAGATCATTATTGACCTTCCTTTAGCCAATCGGAATGTTCAGAGTGCAGTCAATAACTACCAGTATTGACTGCATTCTGAATATACACTCTTCAAAAGTAAACACAAAAGCAACAAAGCAATTTCCAGGCAAGATTTTTTGTAACATGATATTTCTGCTCCAAGAGGAGCTTTTTTGCTGCAACATCCCATTTAACACAACAAAGCGAATGCGAAAGTGAAAACATGAGAAATGCTTTCACTTTCTTGTAGAGAAATTGTAAATTCGTACATGATACCTAATGTATACTCATGTTAAACCTGCTGAAGTATAACCACGTTTGGAATTTAAATTCTTAACGTATGACTTATTTAAAAAATAAAAATACATTTAATTTACTAACTCAGTGTGTCTATTTACTTTACTCCCTGTTAAAGCAAAATGTTTCCTTCACCATGAAACGCCAAAACATGTATTGATATAATTGCTATGTTCTAACAGCCTTATAGACCTGAGGAGGGGCCATTATTGCGTGGGATGTGGGACAATGACCCACCACCGAGTTGCGGCCCGTGGCGAAAATGACCCTGTATATATGCTTTTACACTGCACCAAACCTCCTCTGCAGTAGTTTCAGAGTTCCTAGATTTTCCACAGACAGAGGCAGGAAACGTTTCCCGTCAGAAGGCCCCAAATTATTAAGCAGCTCATCCCATGCCTCTGCCTTTTCTAAACCATTGTTTACCAACTCTAAAATAACACTGTGATTTCTTTAGTTTTTTCTTTCCGGTACTCCACTTTTCCAATTATAGTCATTCACTGTACTTCGATTTTCCATGCATTTCACTTGGAGATGATCAGTGGAAAATATCCACCAAACAAAGAAGCATTCACTGTGCTTAAATCCATGTCTTCACTGGAGAAATTAAGAAAAAGGCCTTCTGAACGTGTAGTAGGTTTTCTGAATTTAACCGTCAAATGAGAATCACTTATAAATTACCACATTCCAGCCCAAAAACCACTAGATAGTTACAGAGACATGCCACGCCTATGCGCAGAACCCTCTGATTGACCCACCAGAGAAAGCCCCAACACATTGCGTGGCCAGAGAGGCCTAACACAAATGCCCGAAGCAACGAGGTAAGAAAAAGCCCATTAACCCCAACCGCTCAAACCTCAATTCTCTGCATATACCTCTCAAACTCTAAACAAACACAACACCATCTTTGCACAGCAATCCACACGCACTTCAATATATCGCAACAACAAAACAAACCACACATAGTCACGCATAACAGCACGTGGGAGTCTACTGATCCGTAAATTGCACCCAGGCTCAGCAAACAGTGTTAACCGAACTGAAGGAGTCAACAGGACATCACAATCTCTCGCTGTAACTTTTCCCGCCTTCCTGTACTAATCCATCCCACCCTCTTACCTTCCAGATCCGCTAAAGCGCCAGGGGAGCACTCCGGTGGTGATAGTGCGTGGTTTAAATGTCCTTTAACATTAACATAAACACTGCTTGCTGTAGTTGAAGCTATTTTTTTGTGAGTTTGACGTTCATAAATAGACTCGAGTTTCCAAGAACAAACCTGACAAATATTCTTTGCATCAATGCTGGGAGCGGACTGGGGTGCAGCGGGTTTCCCCAGCAGATTCCTGCATTCATTTGGCCAATGGTGCTTACTAGAGTAACTCTGGTGAGCTTGCATGGCATCGGCCATGCAGGTGAACCTCATGAGCTGGATGGGGCAGTAAATTACCTCAGGTATCGATCTACAAGTAACCCAGTCACTTACTGCTTTCTTTGAGAAATTAGTTTGGCTGCCGGGGGGTACGTCGGGGCTGGTCAACATTTGGACAGTAAGAAAATGTTCAGAAGTTTATGGTTCAACTTATTGTTTCATTTTATTTCTTGAGAAAGACAACTTACTTTGTAGTGTTTCATGGTTAGGGAAACCTTAATTTATTTTAGTTTGAGAAACCATCCTTTACTGTGCATATTTATTTCAATGGAAACATTAGAATGCTTTTCTTCAGTTAGGGAAAGATGATATGTCTTATTTTTTGTAGGGAAATCTCACTGTGTTGTGTTTCTTTTTAAAAAGTATATCCCCCCTGGAAACCACAAGTAAGAAGACAAATTATTATTTTACAAGAGCCATAAACGCCGCCCTCCTCGCCAACGCAGAGCTCTTCTGTTCCACATGTTTTCTTAAGGTGTCACAAGGTGAGGGCAGTCCTACCTACCTAAATACTCTGCATCCCGTCCTGGGAAATAAGGTTTCAAAATGTAATGACAATTTCTGCTTTTCAGATGTAGACTCCGCCTCATGATAAGACTCTCCATATCATTCCTATGGAGACTGCAGGAAGAAACGGCGAGTGACTATTAACTTCTCTCCTTCTCGCCTTCACTGGCCTGGCATGTGGAGAAGGCGTCACGTGGTATTGCAGAGGAGAGAGAGACACGTCAGAGGGACATTAAGCCAGCGCACATGAACTGTTGGTTCTATCTGATTTCATTGATTTTATTTAATCGATTTTTTTATATAGGACATTTTCCTTCAAATGTATGTGGGGTGACCCCTCCAAAGCCCCCTCCAGCCCCTTCCTACCTTTATTATTACCATGACCCACCCCCACATACATTTGCGGTAAAATGCAGTGGCAACAATTTGACAAATTCTCCCTCGACTGAATAACCTGCGATGGAATCTTCATAGCCCTAACTGTTCCAGGCTGTATAACCAGAAGAGAGTTAAAGCCCCAAAAGAACATACTCAATTCCTCAAGAAGCAAATTGGCAATGCAGAAGTCTACAGAACTTCAGATATCTGGCGTGAAGGAAGTCACTGTCTCACTCAGCCAAACCAAAGAACCCCGAACCTCATTAGGTTGCCAGTTATCATCAGTACAATAAAGGCGGAAAACTGAAGCAGAGCAGTGTGCAGGAGTTTATTTGGAGAATGCTGGAGGAGAGAACAGATGGTGCGAGAAGGAGGCCAGGAGCTACTGAACATTATGAGTTAGAGAGAGGAGGATGAGGAGGGTGAAAAGGTAGGAGGAGGGGGAATGTCTGGAGCTGGAGAGAAGAGCAGAGTGAGAAAAGGAGTGTAGAATAGTGTAGAGGGAGACAAACCATATCACTTAGTAGGGGGAGCTAGCGACAGGTGGAGGAACAAACATTTGCTGAAGTATTGAGGAGGTGCAGTTGAAGTATGATGATAGATAGAATAAGGGCATAAGGGAAGCTCCCATATGTAAAATAATGCAGCAATACACCAAGAAAAAGAGAGAAAGTGGGGTGATGGACGTTACAGGCAAGGCCCTGAGAAGCAGAGGTGATGCGAGGCCTAGTTAAAGCCTGTGAAAGTTCTAGGATGGAGTTATGTAGCCTGCCGCTCTGGAACATTGCAAGAGACTGACTCAGACTCAATATTTTGTAGAAATCTAGCAATCAATTAATACTCTGAGCCTCGGAAGGAAGTCTGCCCACCATACTCATGTCACCCAAAGATAGTAATGAAAGCAGAACGTCCAAGAGAGATGTTTCACCGTGAGGCTGAGTGATGGGTCGAGGCCCCAATATTTCAGAGGGAGAATTGAGAGATAGTCCAATTTGAGCTCTTTACATTTGTTGTCGAAACCCATGTACAAAACCCCATGCCTGTTCCATCATGTGATGAACACATGCAGACTTTGGCATTTTGATCCTCATTCAGAAACTCTGATGTGGTAGGACACGGAAGCTCACCCCGGAGAACTTCAGTAGCACTATCCTGATTAAGGTTACATTTACTTTTTGTACTTAGTCTTGCCTCCACATAAGTTTGTTTAACCCCTGTGAGAAAATTCCAATAAAAAGGTGTTTGGAACAACCTTTTATTTTTGCCCTAGGCATAGTCCATATTTACTTCCTGACAACACTTACACGAGTATCAAAATGGCGCTGCTTTTGCCAGTGTAAAAAGGCCTGCACTCAAAGAGTGATGGTATCAGGAAAACCTACTTGTGTGCCACCCAATGCCACTTATACAATTAGCAAAACTGTTTCAATGCGCCCACAGGGCAAACAGGGTGGGGACAGAGAAAGGGAGACAATGAATTACAGCAAGGATAAATAACTGCATTAATAGTACAAACAAATAATGAGAATAAAGGGAAGGAGAGACGAACCTACTATGCCTTGTGAATGTTCAGAATGGGCAAGTGCAGAGGGGTGAGGGGTGAAGGATAAGGTGCTTTGATGTTCATGTAAAAGTGCTCAGGGTAAGTGCTAACAGGAGAAGAACGTAAGTGCAACCACCCATGGGTAGGGTGAGCCCAATAAAGTGCAGCAGAAGAAAGCGGCTGGGATGACAGATGTGGGGGGTCAAGGCCCCGAGGACACATAAGGGCCCTGCACATCAGTCTTGCTGCTGTAAGATTAGCAGGGAAGAGAGGAGAAGGAAGAGGTCAAGAGAAAGGTCTTGAGGCCTTTTCAGAACTTAAGGAGGTCTTGCTCAAGACACAGAGGAAGAGGGAGGCTGTTCCACAGGAGGGAGCCAGCCGAGGAAAGTGATCGCCCACCAGCTCTCTGTTTAGTAACGCGCTTAAAACACTGGGAGTTGGTGCCTGAGGAACGGAGGAGTCTAGAAAGAGAGTATTTGGTCAGGATGCATTGAAGATAGAGTAGTCTCTGGCCCCAGATAGCTGATTTGGGTCGATAGTACCTTTTCTTGGTTCTTTGGCAGGTCAATTGCATCTAACCTGGCTTCAAGCAGTGGTGCGAGTGGATCAAGCTTAGTTGGGGTACAGAGGATCATGTGTGTCCCAGCAGCAAGCAGGTGTTGAGCAGGGTCGAATGCGGTAGCTCTTTGCAGTTTGAAGGTGGCATTTGGCGAACTATGTCAGGGTGTGCACCATATTCTGTTCAAGGTCGAGCCAGGTCAAACCAGATTCTCAACCACGGGAAGGGTCTTTGAGTGACACCCCAGAGATTTGAGTTGGCACCTGATGAGTCATCAAAGCAGTGATCCTGTTGCTACGGTGTGCACTTCAGCAAAGGGGCAGTTCAAAAGGTGGCCGGGCTGAGGCATGGTTTAAACCCTGTTTTGAGTCAGCAAGTGACTGTCCAGCGGTTCGAGTCAGGTCCTGGTATTGAGAGGTTGATTTGGGCCTAGCAGGTGACTGACTCAGCAAAGGCACAATGCAGTGTTGAACAGGCTTGAGATGAAGACAGAGCAGTTTGAGGGTTTGGACAAGTGCCAAAAGAAGGATCAGCAAGATCACTCGCCATCAATAACATCTAGGTCACCTTTGATGGCAGTTCGACTGGTTTTGAGGTCGTGGAACGGGGAGCCTTAGCTGATCTAGTCCTCCAGATGCTGTGAAACCCACTTCAGTGACACACACAGGAGGAGCCCTTTCAGGGACCCCTCTAGGAGCTTTGGGACCTTCTGGTACCGAGTTGCAGGTCCTGGTCCACAGTAAGGTCACCTCCAATGTGCTCTGTGAGTTGGTAGGGGGGCAGAGCTCGCCTCTGCCTTGGACTGATTATTCCTTATCTCAGTGATTGAGGGCTTTGGAAAGTGCAACTCTCGAGAAAATAGGTCCAATCAATCCTTCTCAGGTTGCTTTGAGTCCCACTCCATGGGCAAGATGGGTTGTTCTTCTCGGGCTCCCAGACACAGGGAAGGTTGGCACACAACTGCAGGGGCCCTTCACCACAGTGAGGTCCTGGGTATGCTGACAAAGAAGCAGGTCTTGTTCCAGCATCGGTTCACCCCACTGGTCCCTGGGGATGGTTATGGAACAGAGCTTTCCTCTGCCTTGGACACTCAGTCTTCACCTCACTGTCATAGGTCTTTGGACAGATTCACTCTCCCTACAGAGGTTCAATGGAATCTTCCTGAAAGGTTGAAGTCCAACAGATGATTCAAAGACGTGGTGAGAGACCCATTCTTTTAAAGATAAAAGTCTGCACGTGATTGGGCTAAAGCTACCCTGCCTAAGTGGTTCAATCCCTGTTCTTGAAAGAAGTGGACTTTGCCCTTCTGACATCAGACCCAAAGTGCTTTGCTCCAGGGGAAGTGGCGGGGACAGGAAGGAGAGAGAGAGAGAGGCAGAGAGAAAAAAGATGGTGGAAGTCTTCCTCCACTGTATAGAATCTCTCTTGTCTACTCTAGCCCCACTCCCTTCACTTCTCACTAGGATCAAACAGCCATTAGAAAGGCAGCACCCTGGTGTGAGGCTACTTCCTTTGAATGGGTGTGCTCCTTTGATGCCTGAGCCAAGGACAGCTGCCTGTTGTGCAGCTGTCTCTGGAGGAGAACGTTACCTACCCTCACAAAGACCATATAGTTTCCTATCATATCAATTGGTAGGCAATGATCATGAGTAGTGCCTTGTATCTGTACCCTGCCTTACCCTAGGCATAGCTTATCTTTAGAACTTACCCTGCCACCAGCCTGGGCTACTTATGATCATCATAGTTTTGGGTACAGGGTGCATATTTTAAATGCTACCTCTGCTCTGCAGAGACTGGTTTGTCGATGCAGCTGTCAAATGGGCAGCTGTGGCCTCTGAACTACTCTGTGCCACTGGTAGAGCAAGCCCTGCAGATCAGGATACAGAGGCTGCAAGCACAGACACACACAATGCTTTTGGCATGGAGCCTTTGAAAGGGGAATCTGATCCGTGGATTACCCTTTCAGAGATCGAATTACCCTGCATCAGTTTATTCATAAAAAAAAAAAAGCGAGGGATTCTACACCATCTCAATCCATCACAGCTAGTGATCTCATCTTTGCCTGTTATGATGGTTTGAAGGCAACAGGAAGGCTGGTCTCTGTTTTCTCCTCACCTTCCGCACAAACGCTCCCTCGCAGCAGATCTATGAAATGACACGCACATTTCCCTTGAACGGAAATGCCATCCTGCAGTATTACTGTGAATCCACCTCTCCCCTGGAGTGTTTCAAGTGGCTGAGGTACCGCAGCATACTTCACATGATTCATTAAAGAAAAGAGGTCAGAATGTAAGGTTCTTCACTTTATCACATTATATGATACCGGAAACATTGCCTAAACGTTATACACAATGTACCTAGTGCTGGCAATCATGATCAGCTGTTACGCTGCTCAACCATGTTGCGTAGTATGCCTTGCTGAAATCTGGCAAAGATGTTTTACATTGAGTCCCACCATATAAAGACAGTACCTACATCAAGACATTCCTCTCTCCTTTCTGACTTGTTTCTCCTGAGAGACCTTGACCTTGGTAGTGTGATGTATCTGGAAGGGTGGCTAAATAATGTTAGTGAGTCTATGACACCTCTTTGGAAATGGGGTTAACAATGTATGTGCAGGTGTAGGCTCTGCCCTTTGGGCGCAAGAAAAGATGGTTGATGTTTTCCAACCTTCCCACTGTCAAGCAGTGAACAACTGAAGTTGTGCACCTTTCTCCCCAGTGGGAGTAAGGATAGAAATTATTTTAGACTGCTTTCTTCTGCAGGAATGAAGCTACACATTGTTGGTGAGCTCCCTTCTGCTCATGGAGGTCTATTAATATTGGTGTTTGCATCTCTTCCCAGTGGGAGCGCAGATACAAAGTGTTAGGGACTTGGTTGCAGATACAAGAGAAATGAGTCCTGTGCTGTGTGAATTGTTAAGCTCCGATCACTGATTCATGACGAGGCCCCTCCTTGGGATTAACTCTGGGGTTTTCATCAACAGTGCTGACCTTTGCCACTGTCACAGTATGACTCAGCCTCTCTGCCAGCGCCATCAGTCACTACACTAACACCACTACCTGACATCCCCACCATGCTGTTCTGGATACTCTTCTAGTAGAATACATATATTCCTCCGAGTGTGAGATATGCCGACTCTGAAGATTACGTGTCAGTGCATTTTGTAGTACTGGTCTCTTGATATGGTCTGGTGGGATATGCTGTTCATTCATTATGATGTCAGTTGAGGTTTCCACTGTGAATTGAGATAATTACATCATCAGCTTTAAACGCCCAATGTCACTGTGTGCTAGCTGGGTGTGAAGCATGGTATTTCAATATTCACGAAAGCACTTGTGCTAGTTACACCTACTGCTTGCAGATCCGATACTGTAGTGGGGAATTATCCTGTCTGTGCTCGCACCAAGGAACATGGGCACAGACAATAAGATTTACTCTTTGGCATGGGACTTGCAAACCTTATGGTTTAACTGGTTGATATGTGAGCAGATGTGTGCCACAGCAGCCATGCGATTGGGAACTACTGACACAAGAAACCATCGAATATTTGTTGAGTAACAGACACAAATTACAGTCCCCAATCTTAGGGTGACAATTCCATGCATGCCATTGTTTCCTGCCACAACACACAGCCCAGGGCTAGCTGCTGGGTACATCGTCGCTCTGCCACCACCTGTTCCACTTCTAGGGTATGCCAAGCCAGGGTTTTGGCCCTAACGGCAAAGCCTTACAAGCACACAACCGCCTATGAATGAACAGCATGTTGCCTGCCACTAGAGTGGAAGATGATTCAGTACACTGGTACATCTCCCTGGTGAAGAGGACGTTTGTACCCGTTGACCCACCCAATGCTTTTCCCCACTGCAAAACAACTTCATTGTAAACTGAGGTACAGCCCAGCATGCAAGTCATTCCTAATTTGGAAACAGTGATTTGGCTTAACCATCATTCCCTAAAAGCTGTATTTTCTATAAAAGAGTTAGACCACCAACCCTCGTCGAGCTGAACTACCTCCCACAGCAAGCCTGTATCATCCTCAATTCCTGCTGCATCATCTACAGGTTTGTCACCCTGAAGTCCCCAACCTTCCTCAGTGAGAAACTCAGCATCCCTGGTGGCCTATGATAAACCAGAAGTAAGGGCATGTACAGAAAAACTCTGCCAGTGCAGGGAGGTAAAAACCTGAAGATGCAGGGAGGTAAAAACCTGAAGACAGGCTTTCTCTGCCTATGCCCAAGACTCTGCAACCCCCACCCCCTTCAACATCTGCCTCACCCCCTTGCTTCAACAGTTCATGAAGGAGCTCAAGACCCACACATTCAAAAAATGGCTCCTGCCTAACAACCAGGTCCATACATCGTCCACTCCCCACCATATTTGAGACTGTGTGATCTGATACCCACTGTTTCCTCCGCTGGTTACTTGTAGCTACATTGCTGACTATTGCTCCTCCTCCACTGTTGTTAGATTCCCCACTACCTTGTTTCTCTTTTCCCTAACCTTGTGCCCCCCCACCCCACATTCCTATGAATGTAAAGAGCACCCAAGCTTCCCAAAGCCAGGTCAGCACTCAGTACATACCCTAATAACATTATCAGCAGTTTAGTATTGTGCAGAAATACTCTAGAATGAATCTGTTTTTTTAGCTAACTAGGCCCAGATGTTTTGCGGTGTCACCGCTGCTTCCCTTGCCACAGCTGTATCTTGTGGTGCTGGTCGTACTTGAACCAAAGCTACAAGTAGTTGTCATTTCCCGCTGACACTGTCGGGCTGATAGGGATAGCATGCAGCTGTGTACCCGCCTTTTCATAAGCCTGAGTGTATTATGTTCCAAATACTGCGGCTGGTGTCACTTCATTTTGTTAAGGACATATTTGGAAGTCATGACTAACCATCCCCAAGAAACACCAGGTGCAGGAAGCAAGAAGAAGCCAATCACACCGCACATAGAGGTTTGGAAGATGTACTCTGTGGGTACTGATGTGGGCACTGCGGACAGTTGGGCTGGACTAGCATAAACATCATGTTCCACATGATGACAGGTGCCATACATACTTGTCGGGGGGAAATTCTGCCGGGGTCGGCCGGGCCGTCCGCAGACCTCCGGGCAGGGAGGCCCCAACTCCTCCCGTATATCCCAAAAGAGATAGAGTATGAGACACACGCAAGAAGCAAGGTGATTCTGCTGTTTATTAGACAAAACGGCAGGGATGGGTCCAGGATCGTACGCGTCCGTCCTGACACACACTCAATCGTGGGGCTCGCAGGCCCTTTTTACCCTAGTATGACGCGCTACTTGCGTCACCTTAGAAAGTTTAGCAAAAAGCCTATCTCCACTCTGGATTGGTTACTCGAGTGGTAGGGTTAGTATAGCATACATATAGAGAACGGTGTTAGTGGTTGAGGGTCAGTCAGATGATATACTTGGGCTGTCCCTTCAATTTGATACATGAAAATTGTTACATGAAGACCCCTGAGGATTGGTCAATGTTAATGGCGTCAGTGATAAGAGCCCCATGTTCTGATTGGTCCGCTCGCGAGCCTCCCAGTCTGGGACCATCGCTGTTCCCAGCTCCCGGTGCACCTGTCATTTGCAACAATGTTTCACTATGGGTAGGTGCAGACAATGTGAGGATTTATTCATATGTTGGGAGGTCGACTACTCCCACTGCTGCAGATGTCCATTGAGTCTTTTAATTGTATCTGCCTGTGTCTTGAAACGTGGGATTCAGGCGCCTTCTTCCTCCTGGGCTTGGCATCCTGTCAGGTTTGGCTTTGTCACGTGAGGTGGGACCGTGTTTGAGGCAGAATTCTGCACAATTAATATTGTTTTTCCCACTGTGTGCCTGGTTTATCTTGCAGGTGCGACCTTGGCGTCGGCTTGCCGTGTGCAAGATTGCAACATTGTGCCCTTGGCTGTGTGCTTTCGCCGGGCTCATTCTGCAGGGTCAGCAACCGAGCTCTTGCTCATTCAATGTTCATGGAAGCTTTTGCTTGCGGCCTACTTGGGCATGGTGCATAAGTGGAACCGTTTGATGCAGAGGGCTTTAGGTTACGGTATCATATTGCTCTATCCCCAGTATCGTGTCTCCGTTATATTCTTCATTATGGTACATGGTTTTTAGAAGAAGCGTGAGCAAGCCTTTTTAGATAAGTTCATTATGCGTCTTGCGTTTCTGCATTTTGAGAGCCTATGTGGAAAATAATAAAGATGCATGTCCGTGGGTGTGTCTGTCGCCTACGTCATAGCACTGAGTATGTTCTTCGTGTGGATTGGTGTGGGAGTGTCCGGTGTGCATGTTTGCACAGGTGTGCTGACCGTTGGCTAGGTCGTCATGGCATCTCTAACGACGTGTTGGTTTAGTCGAGTTGATCCATGCCGCAGGTGTCGGCATGGGCAGGGCGGGCTGCTGGGCAGGTAGGTGGGCACATCCGTATGTTCCTGTACCAGGGTATTTGGTCGTCTGGTAGATAGGCAAACTCCTCTCGTGGCGGGTGTCTAGGCCGTGATCCTCTAGGCCAGGCGCGAGAGGGGATTGGCGGGAGCCTGTTCTTCCATTCTCCCACTTCAGTCCCCCCTCTGGTCGACTTGTCGACCACAAACATATCCTTTTCTTTATCTCCTCTCACTCTCCATATTTTAGTTATTCCTCCCAAATGTCCATAGTGGTTAACATGGTCTTCAAATGACCAAAACATATATGCACAGGTTCCTCCAGGAGTGCAGTATACCCATTTCCCTATGTAGCTCCTTGGGTTTCTTGGGTTTTCGAGCTTCACAGATGGTGGGTCCAGGTGGTTGGTGATGATCTGGTTGCACAACTTCTCTCTCTCTTTTATGATAGTGCCTGTGTGCTGGCCGTCATCTGTTGGCATCAAGGGGTGCATACCAACCATTTCGATCATCTCGTCTGTGGTGCGTGCCTTCCGGGCCTTCCAAAATCTTATTATGATCAGTGTAGCTCCAGCCAAAATAGTACATCCAACTATAATCTTCAGTCCATCTGACAGCCAAGATGGCATCCATGACCATAATATTGAAAACCAGCTCTTATCCTTTTTCACACCTTTACTTTCATCCATCATTTTGGAGTGCATCTGGGCCAATTGTGAAACTGCTTCTGTCAGTGTACCATTGTCAGCATCGTTGGCAGGGATGAATGTGCAGCATGATTGTCCTATCTTTGCGCAAACTCCTCCTTCCATTGCTGTGAGGAGGTCCAGTACATATCTGTTCTGAAGTGCTACCATCCTCACAGCTCGCAGTTCCTCTTTTATTGCGTTGAATCCATTTACTGTAGAATTAATCGTCATCATTAGTTCCCATATAGTTATCTGGAGCCATTTTGCGTTTGCGTAAGCCTGTAGTCCTGGATGTATTATTGAGGAGAAGAACATTGCTGCTCTGCTGAATAGTCTGTGTTCTGGTGGAATTGAAGTGAGTGCTGTTTCCGACCTTCCCCATAGGTAATTTCCTGTCAGAGGTTCTCCTTGTCTTTTCTTTCTATTCAGGACAGTATTATTGCCGTTGGTTTTGTTCTCTGGCCCCTTCTGAGGTTGTACAGATCTCTTCTTCCTCTCGTTCCATTCATCCATTTTGGGGAAGTTCGCCACATTGACATGTTTCGGGGTACCACTAGTGATGGTACATTAACGTGCACCATTGTGCATATACCATTCCACAGAGGGGGCAGTGTGTGGTATGCCTTTTCTCCACAGGCCCAGTAATGGTCCATTACTACTGCTGTTCCTGCTCCCCCCTCAGGTAACTCCATCACGCTTGCACAGTTGGTGTTGCATCCCATGTCCACCTCTCCTTTATGTTGGTAGCATACCTTAGGCGCAGTTAGCGGCAGTATTGTTATTGGGTCTTCATCCTTCTCCATCCACGTGAGCATGGGTACGTACTTGACCCAAGTCATCCAACATCTATGGTTGTGTCCATCAATAGTTGAAATATTTTCTCTTGTTACCATGTTGCTGCCAACCACTCCTATGTCCCATTTGTTGTTCATGTACACCTTCCCTGTTATTGTCACCAGTGGTCTTTCCCAACATCCTTTTTTACCAGGAACTTCAGTGGCGTACCAATCACATGGTAGGTACTGTATTGTTACTTTCTTTGTTTCTCCTTTTTCAGGACCACTTGTTATGTATTTGAATGCGTCAGCATGTAAACTGCTCTTTTGGTAACTCAAATAAGTCTTGAGGAAGTTGTTTTCATATGGATATGTATCTCGTGTTTTCCACACCAGTTGCACCACTGTCCCTTGAAATCTTCCTTTCGTCTGGAACAGTGCCAGGTATATTATACATCGTGCTATTTTTTCATCTATCTCCGTGGCAACGAATGTTCGAGAAGCGCTCATGGCGTATGGGATCAATGAGCAAACGTAGCAGCTGTCTTCTGTTGTCTGCTTACCTATGTGGGTCATGTGTTGGTACCATATGTTGTTTGAGATGTGTGCTGAATCTTGTATGTAGTTGTCAATACCTTTATTATCTGAGTATGTGCTGGGTTTAACTCTATTTCCCTTGTGTGGGATTTTACTAGTACCACCTGACGTAACACCTGTTGCAGCTAGGGGTGGGGGTGTATTAGGTTTGGGTACAGCAATAATATTGATAGCATAGCTGTACTGCCATACAGATGCAGCCAAGAACCCGGTGATCATTAAAATCCCTATCAATTTTATTACAGAGGCTAATTTCACCGGCATTTTGCTCTTACCTTGCTGCAGTCCGGCAGTTTATTCTTGCGACGTTAAAGTTGCCCGCCTGAAAATTCTTAATATGCTTGTTATTAGTGTTAGTTGTCGTTTTTAAGCTCTCCCTATCAAATAGTCATTCAGTGCCCAGGCGAAGAGCTGTTCCCACGCCAATCTAAGCGATCTATCTCTTAGGGCAGGCAAGTATGGTTGGAGGTGGGGCATTGAATGTTCTATGGCCAAGAGGAATGCTGTGTAGTAGACACGTACCCTCCTTCTTTTCAGGTACGTTGGCCTTTTTATTTCATATACAAATTGGTGTGACAATTCTTCCGGGTAATTATCGTCTGTGGGTACCATCTACTCCTGGGCAGTGAATTTGTTAGTTATCTACTTTCTTAGCAGTACAATAATACGCTGTACCTGCATGTGCGAGAGAAAAGAAAGAGAACATTCAGGTGTTTACATGTGTATATGTGCAAGACAATGTCCTTCAGTTCAGTTATTACTGCAGTGGGTAGGGGGTCAATGGGCAGAGGGTTTGGGGCTCAACTGGCGGAAGTCTCTTTACTCTTTGATTGTGTGACCATGGGGTGGGCGGTATGGGGATCACCCCTTTCTTTTCTAGTAGTTGTCTCTGGGTAATCTGGGGGGTGACAGGGTATGGAGACACTTAGGCGTTAGCTGTGGTAGAAGTCTCTTCCTCCGTTGGCGATGCTGTTGCTGTTCTACCAGTGGCCCTGTCGGTGGCGCTGGGGCGGGTCGGAGTTTGTAGATCTTTACGTCGTGTAGGTGATTCCAGGCACGTTTGTCCTGTAGCTTTACTGCTCTCGTTGATACCTCCTCTACAAGATGGGGGCCAGTGAAGCGTGGGCTGTTCCACTTTCTGTTGAAATTGCAAAGTAGTACGTGGTCACCTTTAGCAACTTTGCACAGTCTTTCCTTTTCCAATTCTTTATCCGCGTATTCTTGTTGATCGCTGTTAGACCCGCCCCGCGTGCGCTCGAGCTGTTGAGACACAAACACTACACTAGTAATCAAAGAAGACACATATTGGTACATTTCATCACCAAGAACAGATGCAGTATTTTCGTGATCGGTGAATGCTCTTGATGTTGGCGTTAGGGGAAGGCGCATTTGACGTCCGGTAACCACCTTGTGAGGGGGGAGGTGGTGGTCGGAACCTGGTCTATTCCTTAGCTCAAATACGGCTAGTGGAAGGCAATACAACCAACTCTTCTTTGTTGTTTGCTGTATTTTTGCAATTGCCTCCTTTAATAGGCCATTCAGGCGTTCGCATATACCGTTGGCCTGTGGGTGGTATGCACATGCAAATTTGTGCTTGATGTTCAGTAAGGATGTGATGTGCTGGAACATTTCGTTTGCGAAATGTGGGCCATTATCTGACCGCAGTACCTCGCACACTCCCCACCTGGGGAAGACCTCCCTCACTAGGAATTTAGCTGCTCTGAATGCATCTGGGTGTGGACAGGGCCCTGCTTCAATCCACCTCGAGAATGGGCATACTACTACAATCATATACCTGTTTCCTTGACATACGTTGATCATATCAACATAGTCAATATGGAGATGTCGGAAGGGTCCCTCTGGCCGGGGTATAGTACCTTTTATCACCTTCAGAGTGTGACCGGCCGTAAACTGTTGACATGTGAGACAATTGCTGATAAAATTTGACACATGGGAATTTAACTCAGGGCAGAACCAATCTTCTCTAATTCGTGCTGCAATTACTTCCTTGCCTGTGTGGGCTGGGTGGTGTAGTTGGCTCAGGGCGGCGTTCAATAGTGCCAGTGGCATTACAATCTTTCCAGTGTTATCCTGGTGCCATAGTGCTTCAGTTGGTGACATTGTGCATCCTCTTTTTACCCATATTTCTTTTTCTGCCATTGGTGCAGCCGCTTGTAGCTCCATTATCTGTGTGGCTGGGAGATGGGTGTACCCTTCTCTTATCAACATCTCCTTAGCCATTCCCCTCCCTCTCCCTCTCTCTGACTCTGGGGGGTTCCATATCTCACCAGAATATGAAGCATACTTCGCATGTGCGTCTGATGCTGCATTCCCTTTTGAAATGTGGTCTTCACCATTAGTGTGTGCGGTGCATTTGACCAAGGCTAATTCTCGGGGGTCATTTATTACTTCAATTAGTTCAGCCAATAGGAGGGCATGTTGCACTGGAGTGCCATCAGCTCTCCTAAACCCTCTTCTTCTCCATTTCGACAGCCCTGAGTGGACAGTGGACGTAACATATGCACTGTCAGAATATATGGTCACTCGTTTGTCAAAGCTTTCCTTCAACGCCAAGATCAGTGCAATTAATTCTGCTGCTTGAGCAGAATAATGCTGTGGTAGTTGTACACATTTCATTGCCACACACACCGGTACCTCCATCATTTTTACCACCACTGCCCCAGTCCTCCTTATACCATCCCTTTGGTCGATAGTTGATGATCCATCAATGAACAGGAGCTCACCTCCCTCTAGTGCGTTCTCTTCAACCTTTCTAGTACATGAGTACATTTCAGTGATTTGCGTACAATCGTGTGCATAATCTCCTTCCTCAATTACTTCTGCTAAGAACCTTGCAGGGTTGACCATGCTACATCTAACAATTGATAGTTCAGCTCTGGATAAGATGATCTCATATCCTGATGCCCTCTGCGTGGTTAGGGTGGACTTAGGTTTATTCAATATTGCAAATAGTGCATGTTCCACAAACAGTGTGGTTGGGCACCCCATGGTGATTGCTGATGCTTTCTCTACCGCAAAAGCAGCTGCGGCGAGACCTTGTTCGCAAGGGAAATGACCTAACATCACAGGATCTAAGTGGCCGCTGTAAAATGCTACTGGTTTGTAGCCCATGCTTGTTTTTTGAGCCAACACTGCTTTCATTACTGCTGAGTCACAATGTGAGAATATAAAGAATTGTCGCTCATAGTCTGGGGTTGCCAGTACCACAGCAGTTGATATCGCATCTTTCAGTTCATCAAAAGCCTCTTTCATTTCCATTGTCCACCCCAACTTTTTCTCCCCTTTGTTAGCTTCCTTTAACGCCTTAAGCAGGGGTCCTATGTATGAGCTGTAATCAAATACCCATGCTCTACAGTAGTTGCACAGACCCAGGAACTGCTGCAGTTCCCTCACTGTTTGTGGCACTGGCGTTTTTGAAATGGCCTGTGCTCTTTGTGGTGCAATCTTTCTTCCATGTTGGGATATGAGCTGACCAATGTAAAGTACCTGTTCCTGACAGTACTGTAACTTTTCCATGTCTACCTTGTAACCTTTTTCAGCCAATATTGTCAGCATCTTTAATGAGTCCTCTCTGCATGTTCTTTCGTTTGTGCTGCAAATTATTATGTCGTCGACATACTGCAACACTGTGCTTTCCACTTCAATGTTACCCAAATCCATCTGTATTACTCTGTTGAAGATTGAGGGTGATTCGCAGTACCCTTGTGGCAATCTGGTGTGTTTCCACTTTGTGTTTCTGTAAGTAAAGCTTGTCAGATCTTGTGAGTCTGGGTGCAATGGTATTGAGAAAAAAGCATTTTTAACGTCGATCACTGTAAATCGTGATGCTTCTGCTGGAATGCCACACAATATTGTGGCCGGGTTTGCGGCTATGGGGTAGTCTGCTTCTACTATGTTGTTCAAGGGCCTGAGGTCCTGTATGAAGCGCCAAGACCCCCCTCTAGCCTTGCGCACTGGGTATACAGCCGTGTTACATGGTGATTCTGAGGGGACCAATATGCCATTATTTATAAGGGCCGTTATGGTTTCATATATGCCCTCATCTGCCTCTTTTGATAGTGGGTACTGTTTCACTCTGGGGAGTATTGCACCTGTTTTCAATTTTATCTTTACTCCCCCTATACTTTTTATGCACCCCACGTCATAGGGGCTAGTAGTCCATAATGATGTGGGTACTTTTGTCATATCCTCCTCAAAGAAGGGAACTGGGGTGGATGTGGGTGCGTCAAGTCCCATTGCAATTTTCTGTGCCACTTGTTTGTATGCCACTCTTAGCCATATTTCCACACTCATCATGAACACCATTTCACCTTCCTCCTTTTCTTCTGAAAACAGCTCCTCATCTGACACCTGGGTGAGTCTACATCCTTCTGCTAGTGCTATCACTGCCCTCCATGCTCTTCCTTCTCTGTCTTGGGCATGTACCGCAATGTAATCAGCTGTTGCTATAATGCTCTCTATGTCCACTGAAATCACCTTTCCTTCTGGTTCATTGGCTGGTGTTTCTGGTCTGAACAAATAGGCTGCTGGCCTCCTCCAGATCTTTCCCTCTATCCCTGGCATCCATGCAAATGCCATGTCTGTCCCGTACTGGAATAGTTCGCCATCTACTGGCTCAGCCCTAATCGCTGTCTGTCCGCAGTATGCTTGCATAATCTGTCGTGCTGTGAGCATGTTAATGTCTGGAGTAGAGCAAATTATGCCATCCTCCGTAAAGGAGATCGTCATATTTAACCTGTTCATGATGTCTCTCCCCAGTATATTTACTGGTGAGGCACTAGAATATAAAAGTGGGACTGACATGTCATAATCCCCTATTGATAAGGGAATGTTATCAGTAAAGGGAACCGACCCTCTAGCCCCAGAGAATCCGTGGGTGTTCATGGCTTCGCCTAACATCTTAAATTTACCTTCCCTTATGCAAGACCGGGTCGCTCCGGTGTCAACAAAGAATGATAATTTTTTGTCACCTATCGTTACCTCTATGCGTGGTTCCTCCGCACTATTAGGTGTTATCGACAGGATGGGACACACCAAGGCCGTCTGTGGGCTGTCCTATTGAGGGTACAACGATTGACCATTTCCTGTGTAAGGGTTATGTCCCAGGACCGTCACCCTACCCAGTTGTGTTTGTTGTGCTTGGGGTTGTTGTGTTATCGCTACCTGTTGTTGTGGCAATGAAAATGTCTGTGGCTGTTGTTGTGTTACTAGTTGTTGCTGTTCATTTCCCTGTTGCAACGTCTGCTGTTGCTGTATGCCCTGCTTTTCCTGTGTGGGCCTTAGTTGTCCCTGTTCGCTCCATGATGGTGTTCCTGGTCTTACTCTACACGTGCGTGACATGTGCCCTACTAATCCACAACTCCAACACACCAGTGGTTCCCTACTCTGCCATGGAAAGCTTCCTGTGTTGTCCTGGTATACTGGTTGCCCGGTGGGGTAGGAATTTCTAAGTCCTCCCACCTGCTGTTGTGTGTTATATCCGTATCCTCTCCCTCTCATTATTCCTCCTCTTCCCCTGTTGTAATTATAGTACCCAGCTCCTGGCATTGAGTATCCTCCTCCCATGTTGGTCGTGTATGGTTGGAGTGGCGGCACCTGTTGTGTTATAGTCTGTGAGGATGGTATTTGGGAGGGATCTTGTGCAGCCACTACTTGTGTGGGGCTTTGGGTCATTGTTGGAGGTGTAGTTATTAGTGCCCCTTCCATTGTGTATTTAGTAAGTTTTTTCTGTACTAGTTTAGCCTCTTCCGTTTTCCTGTCCTCTTCCTTTTGTTTAATTTTTCCTTGCCATGTCCTGCAATGGTGCACTATTGTCAGTTGTATTTCTGGCCATGCTTTTGCTTCCATTCCCACTACTTTCTTCAGTTGTTTCTGAACTCCTTCTGGGAGCCCTTGAACTAGTATATGATAGAATATTGCTGGTGTTTTGTCCCATTGTTCTCTGGTTTCCATGCGCCACTTCTCTTGGATTTCCTGGATATAATCAACAGGATCTTGGTTCTCACGCATCTTGCGTGAGGTAATTGCTCCTATGTCTGATGTGTCTGGGTACTGTACCCTCAGTGCCTGCCATAGTGCATGTCTGCAGTTTGCGAATGGTGCCCCATCGTGCGATGTGTTTGTTATTGTTACCCCAGTGAATCCCGCTCTCGTCCAAATGTCATCCGCTCCATCCCCTAATATGGATATTAGAAGGCCCTTTACATCTCCCACTGCCAGTTTCTGTCCTGCGGTGTGTTTTTCCATTTCATATATCCATTTACCCGCACCTCCACTTAATGATGGGAGCCTGCACTTTATATTTTCTTTGTGTGTATGCTTCCAAGGGACGTATTGTGGTCTAACCCCTCCCCTCTCCAGAAGTGGCATTAAGTTGTGTCTCGTTTTACCCCTTGGGTTCCATAAAATCGAGTCCTCACACCACTCCTCTTCTTCCGTCTCTCCTACATCGTCAATTTCGTCCGTATTTCCCCTGCTCGTAACTCTTTCTTCTCCATCTTTGCCCCTTCTTTCATTATTTCCTGTATTTAATGTGGGCGTGTGTATTCATCCTTCCTGCCTGCGTCTAGGGAGGTCTCTAAGCCTACCTGCATAGGGTGTCAGTTCGTTTGTGAAGGGCGCGAGTTTGGTTGTACGTAATGAGCGTGAGGTGGTTGAGCATGTAGGGTGGGATGGGAGAGGGTGGGATGGTGACGGTGTGGCTTCATGTGTCTGTCTTTCCGCTATTCCTTGCTCTTCCTCCTCACTTCTCTCCAGTTCATCCTTTCTCCTACAGATCCATGGTGAGTCTGTATTGGTCCGGGTGGTGTATAGTTTATCTAGGCTTTCCCTTTCACTATTTCTTCCTTCCTTCTCCATTCCTTCTTCTTCCTCACTACAAAAAGTCATTTGTAAATGGCAGCCCCCACTCTGTCTTTTTCCCCTTGATTGTTACTATTTTTAACTCTATTAGGTCCGGTTCTCCCTTTTCTCCTTTACCAACCACTCCCCTTTGCGCTGATGTTGTTGCTACTTCTGTGTCTCTATATACATACCTCCTTACTTCACTCTCCCCTCTCCTATCTTCTCTTTCCCCTTCATTTCTCTCCTCCATCTCTCTACCAATTTCCTCCCTTTTCCTTTTTAATTCCTCCATTACTTCACTACTCATCTTTTCCAATATCCTTTCATCCTCTTTCTTCCTTTCCCATCTCACCCTCTCCCGTTCTAATATACTCTCTATCACCCTCCCTTCTTCGTATTTCCTAGTCGTTTCTGATAGTAATCTCTTCTTCCACATTGCCATTTCATTTTCTTTCTCTTCTTCTTCCTTTTTCCTCTCTCGTAGTACTGCTCTTGATACCCTTTCTGCTGCTGCTTTTACCCTTTCGGCTTCTCTCCTTTGCTCCTCAGTTCGTGCCCTTAGTTTTTCCAACTCGTTCTTACCTTCTTTCCTTTCCCTCGCTCTCTCTCTTTCCTCCCTCTCGAGCTGTTTGATCAGTTCATTCTGCTCATCCCTTAACTCTGCTAGTCGTTCCTCCAAAATCTCTTCCTTTTGTCGTAACAGCTCTTCCCCTTTCATTTCACTCTCCCTGGTATTATCCCTGTCTATTTTCCTTACTACCTCCTTCTCTTCTCCTGTTAATGAACCTCGTAATTTTAATAGTATCTGCGCAGCTACCCACTCATCATGTCCTATTTCCGCAGTTGGCTCTTCTCCAGTCCTCCCCTCCCCTGCTGGCATCTTCCTATGAGCTGCATATGGTGGCGGGCTGTATGCCGGGTTTGAGTACCCCTCAGCCGCCCTTAACTGTCCTCTTTCTATTTCTCCTAATTCTCTTAAAGGGTACAACCCCCCTCCCTCTGTTTTCACTACCTTTGCTAGGGGTATATCGTCGCTCTGTTCCTTTTTTATTTCATTTTCTTTTGAGTTATTATTCTTTTCTCCTCCCTCTTGTCCGTTCCCCGTGTTCTTTGGGCCTTCACTCCCCTTTTCCCCATTCTCTCCTTCCTCCTTAATCTCCTTTTCTTCCGGTGTTTCCCCCACAGTGAACATTCCAATTGGTCCTGGTCGGGACCCCTGGAACATCCTCCATAAGTTAAACGCATCCACGTGGTGTGTCAACTTCTTCCCCTTGTATGTGTTATGCAGATGGTTTAATAGTGAATGTTGGGTATATGGATCAAAGCTACCATTAGGCGGCCATGGTGTTGTCATTTTGTTGTCCGTCCCCTGTGTCCATTCTATGCTATACTTGATCAGTTTCTCCCTATGGGGTGACAGTGTTTTACATATGTGTTGTAGTGGGGTAGTGAGGGTGTTCCCCCACCCTCCCAATCCTGTCCCGTATGACATAGTAGCGCTCCACTTGTTATCCTTCCCCTATTTGGTAGCTATTATCTTACTAACACTTACAATACACAGCCTTATACCTTTACCTGGCCCCGTGAGTTTGGGGACTTGCGATAGTCTGCTAAGGAAAATTATTAAAATATAGTATTTACATTTGTATATTCTTTTCTTTCTTTTCTTCCTTTACAGAACACCCTTACGGCCCCCTGCGGCCGAGGCACACCTAGCCCCCTGCAGCTGCGTACCCCTTGTGACGTTCTTAAATAGCCGTCCTATTTTCATTTGCTCCTCCTCCCTCTTCTACACTTGCCGTGGCCGGCGTTCTCCGTGCGCAGCCACGTCCCCCGTTTCGCCTTTCCCCGATCAACTCATTACCGTTTATCTCCGTTTCTACTCCCTTACCACAATTCTCTTCCCCACCACTCTCAGAAAGAAAGATGCCTTGTGCTCGGGATATCCTATGAAAGCCCTACTGGTGACGTCACCGATCTCTTCAAAATACTGGTAAGTTCTTAATACACTTGCAATCTACCCCCGTTAACCTCACAGTTGTCTTCCTGTCACTCCTGGAACAAGGTAATCAATAATATAATCGGACTGCGCACACTGCGTCGCCTCGCGTGTGATACGCCCCTCGACAGGAGGGCTTAACCAGCCAATTACCTTCCGTATTTGGCAACTAGCTAGCTACCGCCTACAGGGAAACGTCATCTACCTATCGAGTTTCTTGCTCGAACAATAGGGATCCTCATCTACTCATTGATCAATAAATGCCAAATCGTAGGAAACCACACACACACACCCTTACACGTAGTCGCGACCTAGGCCAATCAGTGTCTACGAGCGGCCGCACGTGATGTTTTCGTGCTCTGCCCCCCTCTCTCGCGTAACGTAGCCGACTGCTCTCGCACTCGTTCGGCTACCATTCATTTCATTGTCAACACTAAATTGTCAAACCTTCGCCGCGCACCTGTACAACACCTCCCACCTCCCGTATTTAATTCCTCCCCCCTCCCTCACAATTTCACATTGCTTGTTGTGCGTGGCATGCTCACCAAGTTCTCTTGATGCGGGGCCGCTCGACTGCGTGCACCCCTCCAAGCGGCTCGCCACCTCCCCTCGTCTGGACCACGTCTGGACACTCGCCAACCGCGGGCGGGATACTTCTCAAGCGGCTCCCGAAGGCCAATATCCGGATTGCGCTGTCCGGTCTTCTCGCAGTTCTGCGATGGTCCTGTAGTCCTCAGAAGGGGGCAGCGGCAGAGGGGGCCGCGCCGCCGGGCCTCCTCGCAACGGGAGTACCTGGAAAAATAAAAATAAAAAGCAGATCTTAAACAGATCTCAGCAGTGCCTCCAACTTGTCGGGGGGAAATTCTGCCGGGGTCGGCCGGGCCGTCCGCAGACCTCCGGGCAGGGAGGCCCCAACTCCTCCCGTATATCCCAAAAGAGATAGAGTATGAGACACACGCAAGAAGCAAGGTGATTCTGCTGTTTATTAGACAAAACGGCAGGGATGGGTCCAGGATCGTACGCGTCCGTCCTGACACACACTCAATCGTGGGGCTCGCAAGCCCTTTTTACCTTAGTATGACGCGCTACTTGCGTCACCTTAGAAAGTTTAGCAAAAAACCTATCTCCACTCTGGATTGGTTACTCGAGTGGTAGGGTTAGTATAGCATACATATAGAGAACGGTGTTAGTGGTTGAGGGTCAGTCAGGTGATATACTTGGGCTGTCCCTTCAATTTGATACATGAAAATTGTTACATGAAGACCCCTGAGGATTGGTCAATGTTAATGGCGTCAGTGATAAGAGCCCCAAGTTCTGATTGGTCCGCTCGCGAGCCTCCCAGTCTGGGACCATCGCTGTTCCCAGCTCCCGGTGCACCTGTCATTTGCAACAATGTTTCACTATGGGTAGGTGCAGACAATGTGAGGATTTATTCATATGTTGGGAGGTCGACTACTCCCACTGCTGCAGATGTCCATTGAGTCTTTTAATTGTATCTGCCTGTGTCTTGAAACGTGGGATTCAGGCGCCTTCTTCCTCCTGGGCTTGGCATCCTGTCAGGTTTGGCTTTGTCACGTGAGGTGGGACCGTGTTTGAGGCAGAATTCTGCACAATTAATATTGTTTTTCCCACTGTGTGCCTGGTTTATCTTGCAGGTGCGACCTTGGCGTCGGCTTGCGGCGTGCGAGATTGCAACATTGTGCCCTTGGCTGTGTGCTTTCGCCGGGCTCATTCTGCAGGGTCAGCAACCGAGCTCTTGCTCATTCAATGTTCATGGAAGCTTTTGCTTGCGGCCTACTTGGGCCTGGTGCATAGGTGGAACCGTTTGATGCAGAGCGCTTTAGGTTACGGTATCATATTGCTCTATCCCCAGTATCGTGTCTCCGTTATATTCTTCATTATGGTACATGGTTTTTAGAAGAAGCGTGAGCAAACCTTTTTAGATAAGTTCATTATGCGTCTTGCGTTTCTGCATTTTGAGAGCCTATGTGGAAAATAATAAAGATGCACGTCCGTGGGTGTGTCTGTCGCCTACGTCATAGCACTGAGTATGTTCTTCGTGTGGATTGGTGTGGGAGTGTGCGGTGTGCATGTTTGCACAGGTGTGCTGACCGTTGGCTAGGTCGTCATGGCATCTCTAACGACGTGTGGGTTTAGTCGAGTTGATCCATGCCGCAGGTGTCGGCATGGGCAGGGCGGGCTGCTGGGCAGGTAGGTGGGCACATCCGTATGTTCCTGTACCAGGGTATTTGGTCGTCTGGTAGATAGGCAAACTCCTCTCGTGGCGGGTGTCTCTCCCACCTCATACCCTTTGTGGTGATGGCAATGAAGGCCTGGGGTGTACGGGGTACTGTATTGCATTTTGGGATGCCCAGGTGTTGTACTAGTTGTCATTTAACAGGGTGCTTGCTCCTCCCTCCTACACTGCTCTGAGCCACTACTTGTTAAACTTCATATCAGTGGTGGAGCCGTCTCCAGGCTTTTTATTATGACAAGGAGCACCGATATACACTGTGCACTGATCATCATAGTCATTGGCATCATTAGAATTAAACTTCACAGCAATGGAAAGGGTTGGGATGTAATTGGGGTCCGTGGCAGTGACATATTGCGCTTCTCTACAGCGGATCATTGACACGGACCTTCTCCTGATCTACGGTTAAGAGCTGCAACCCTGTGCACTTTAGCATATTCAACATGTAAACCTAGTGTGCATCTCCATTTGCGATAGATTTGATGTTTGGGCAGGTGTGCTTTCAGCTGGTTGCAAGTTAATACTCTACTTTTGCCGAAAGACGCTTGTAAATGTTTGCAGACTGTGAGAAACTCTTTCATATCCCAATTTATATAATTTGCTGTTTCCATTATCTGAAGCAACATCGAACCGTTTTACAATATAAAATTACATGTTTAAGCACAGGAATTTGATTGATAAATGAAAAGGCATTAATCGACTGAAAGAGAAGATTTGGCCCAAGTGCCATGATACTGGGAGCCCCTTTATTAAAATTAGTATATTTATTATTAAAATCGAGAAAAGAAAAGAAGATAAGAGACAACTTTGACTTCATAGGGAAGAGGTGCATGCGAACATGGATTTCAAACCTTCATTACACAGATATAAGCCAGTACTATTGGCAGAAAAGACACCACAAATCAGAAGACGTGCTCGTAATTAAAGATCTGTCTGAAAATCAGCTATTCATAATCAGCCAATCAAGACAGTTGGCTACTTTGCGCGAAGGAATCAATATTTAGGATCGGCTTGCGAGAATATATTGCTGAACCTATCAATAGCAGCCTTCTCACTGGCCAAAGGAGGGCTGGAACATGCAGACCTTGAAACATAGCAGCCTGAAGATGTGGACCCATCCTTGGCAGCCAAGGCATGGCTCATGCACCAGCAGACAGAGATATACTCTCTTTAACATCAAGACTGCGATGGAGGCAGCAGGATTTGAAGCATTAGAAAGCAACTGCAGAGCCCACAAAAATCATTTCTGACAATTCAGATAGCTTACCTAAAGAACAGGACATGTGTTGCAGATCAACCAAGACTGCTTTTGTTATTGAAATTGCCAATGACATGTGGTACACATTTACAGGGTAATTCATAGAATTTCGCAGAAAAGTGTCGCAAGCGGCTGGCGCAGAGTGTCCGCGTGCGATTGACTGCGCCAGGCACGTGCGCTAAAACCGATTTCCGCGCACAGCGTATTCATGGATTTCATGCTCCCAAACCAGCCGTGGCGCAGAGTATCGCAGCGACCCTGCAGCAGCGCCAGTAACGCCCCCAAGAACGCCCTCGCGCAAGGAAAAGCCAGCAAAATCGCTAAATCATCGCAAAGGGCTGCGCTAACCCTGGACCAGTTTACAGGGCAGCCAAACAAGGAACGCAAAGCGGGTAACGTGCATATCAGGGGTACACGTGAAGTCATACACGCGATTAGCCAGGGTAAGTGTATTACAGGGGTACACGTGAAGTCATACACGCGATTAGCCAGGGTACGTGTATTACAGGGGTACGCGGGAAGTTTAACACGCGATTGGCCAGGGTATGTGTATTACAGGGGTACGCGGGAAGTTTAACACGCGATTGGCCAGGGTACGTGTATTACAGGGGTACGCGGGAAGTTTAACACGCGATTAGCCAGGGTAAGTGTATTACAGGGGTACACGTGAAGTCATACACGCGATTAGCCAGGGTACGTGTATTACAGGGGTACGCGGGAAGTTTAACACGCGATTGGCCAGGGTACGTGTATTACAGGGGTACGCGGGAAGTTTAACACGCGATTGGCCAGGGTACGTGTATCACAGGGGTACGCGGGAAGTTTAACACGCGATTAGCCAGTGTAAGTGTATTACAGGGGTACACGTGAAGTCATACACGCGATTAGCCAGGGTACGTGTATTACAGGGGTACGCGGGAAGTTTAACACGCGATTGGCCAGGGTACGTGTATTACAGGGGTACGCGGGAAGTTTAACACGCGATTAGCCAGGGTAAGTGTATTACAGGGGTACGCGGGAAGTTTAACACGCGATTAGCCAGGGTACGTGTATTACAGGGGTACGCGGGAAGTATAACACGCGATTGGCCAGGGTACATGTATTACAGGGGTACGCGGGAAGTTTAACACGCGATTGGCCAGGGTACGTGTAGTACAGGGGTACGCGTGAAGTTATACACGCGATTAGCCAGGGTACGTGTATTACAGGGGTACGCGGGAAGTTTAACACGCGATTGGCCAGGGTACGTGTATTACAGGGGTACGCGGGAAGTTCAACACGCGATTGGCCAGGGTACGTGCATTACAGGGGTACGCGGGAAGTTTCACATGCGATTTGGCCAGGTACGTGTATTACAGGGGTGCGTGGGAATTATCACACGCGATTTGGCTTGGTACGTGTATTACAGGGGTGTGCGGGAATTATCACACGCAATTAGGCTGGGTGGGTCCTCACAGGTGTTCCCTGTACACCCTCCACAGCCCCTGCAGGCAGCCCACAAAACAGGGGACTACCCTGCACACCTGCTCATGTCCCCCTGCACCCCCACCCCCCAGCAGTGCAGGGGCACCCTCCACCAGGCCCCCACTCATGTCTCCCACCACCCCCACCCCCCAGCCACCAGGGTCACCCTCCACCAGGCCCCCACTCATGTCTCCCACCACCCCCACCCCCCAGCAGTGCAGGGGCACCCTCCACCAGGCCCCCACTCATGTCTCCCACCACCCCCACCCCCCAGCAGTGCAGGGGCAGCCTCCACCAGGCCCCCACTCATGTCTCCCACCACCCCCACCCCCCAGCGGTGCAGGGGCAGCCTCCACCAGGCCCCCACTCATGTCTCCCACCACCCCCACCCCCCAGCAGTGCAGGGGCACCCTCCACCAGGCCCCCACTCATGTCTCCCACCACCCCCACCCCCCAGCCACCAGGGGCACCCTCCACCAGGCCCCCACTCATGTCTCCCACCACCCCCACCCCCCAGCAGTGCAGGGGCAGCCTCCACCAGGCCCCCACTCATGTCTCCCACCACCCCCACCCCCCAGCAGTGCAGGGGCACCCTCCACCAGGCCCCCACTCATGTCCCCTATCACCCCCACCCCCCGCCACCAGGGGCACCCTCCACCAGGCCCCCACTCATGTCTCCCACCACCCCCACCCCCCAGCAGTGCAGGGGCACCCTCCACCAGGCCCCCACTCATGTCTCCCACCACCCCCACCCCCCAGCAGTGCAGGGGCAGCCTCCACCAGGCCCCCACTCATGTCTCCCACCACCCCCACCCCCCAGCAGTGCAGGGGCAGCCTCCACCAGGCCCCCACTCATGTCTCCCACCACCCCCACCCCCCAGCAGTGCAGGGGCACCCTCCACCAGGCCCCCACTCATGTCTCCCACCACCCCCACCCCCCAGCAGTGCAGGGGCAGCCTCCACCAGGCCCCCACTCATGTCTCCCACCACCCCCACCCCCCAGCAGTGCAGGGGCAGCCTCCACCAGGCCCCCACTCATGTCTCCCACCACCCCCACCCCCCAGCAGTGCAGGGGCACCCTCCACCAGGCCCCCACTCATGTCTCCCACCACCCCCACCCCCCAGCCACCAGGGGCACCCTCCACCAGGCCCCCACTCATGTCTCCCACCACCCCCACCCCCCAGCAGTGCAGGGGCAGCCTCCACCAGGCCCCCACTCATGTCTCCCACCACCCCCACCCCCCAGCAGTGCAGGGGCAGCCTCCACCAGGCCCCCACTCATGTCCCCTATCACCCCCACCCCCCCGCCACCAGGGGCACCCTCCACCAGGCCCCCACTCATGTCTCCCACCACCCCCACCCCCCAGCAGTGCAGGGGCAGCCTCCACCAGGCCCCCACTCATGTCTCCCACCACCCCCACCCCCCAGCAGTGCAGGGGCAGCCTCCACCAGGCCCCCACTCATGTCCCCTATCACCCCACCCCCCCGCCACCAGGGGCACCCTCCACCAGGCCCCCACTCATGTCTCCCACCACCCCCACCCCCCAGCAGTGCAGGGGCAGCCTCCACCAGGCCCCCACTCATGTCTCCCACCACCCCCACCCCCCAGCAGTGCAGGGGCAGCCTCCACCAGGCCCCCACTCATGTCCCCTATCACCCCCACCCCCCGCCACCAGGGGCACCCTCCACCAGGCCCCCACTCATGTCTCCCACCACCCCCACCCCCCAGCAGTGCAGGGGCACCCTCCACCAGGCCCCCACTCATGTCTCCCACCACCCCCACCCCCCAGCAGTGCAGGGGCAGCCTCCACCAGGCCCCCACTCATGTCTCCCACCACCCCCACCCCCCAGCAGTGCAGGGGCAGCCTCCACCAGGCCCCCACTCATGTCTCCCACCACCCCCACCCCCCAGCCACCAGGGTCACCCTCCACCAGGGCCCCACTCATGTCTCCCACCACCCCCACCCCCCAGCAGTGCAGGGTCACCCTCCACCAGGGCCCCACTCATGTCTCCCACCACCCCCACCCCGCAGCACTGTGGGGCACCTGCCAGCAGGCCCCCACCCATGTCCAACTCATGTCTCCCACCACCCCCACCCCCCAGCCACCAGGGTCACCCTCCACCAGGGCCCCACTCATGTCTCCCACCACCCCCACCCCCCAGCAGTGCAGGGTCACCCTCCACCAGGGCCCCACTCATGTCTCCCACCACCCCCACCCCGCAGCACTGTGGGGCACCTGCCAGCAGGCCCCCACCCATGTCCAACTCATGTCTCCCACCACCCCCACCCCCCCAGCCACCAGGGTCACCCTCCACCAGGGCCCCACTCATGTCTCCCACCACCCCCACCCCCCAGCACTGTGGGGCACCAGCCAGCAGGCCCCCACCCATGTCCAACTCATGTCTCCCACCACCCCCACCCCCCAGCACTGTGGGGCACCTGCCAGCAGTCCCCCACCCATGTCCAACTCATGTCTCCCACCACCCCCACCCCCCAGCAGTGCAGGGGCACCCTCCACCAGGCCCCCACTCATGTCTCCCACCACCCCCACCCCCACCCTCCAGCCACCAGGGGCACCCTCCACCAGGCCCCCACTCATGTCTCCCACCACCCCCACCCCCCAGCAGTGCAGGGGCACCCTCCACCAGGCCCCCACTCATGTCTCCCACCACCCCCACACCCCAGCAGTGCAGGGTCACCCTCCACCAGGCCCCCACTCATGTCTACCACCACCTCCACCCCCCAGCCACCAGGGTCACCCTCCACCAGGCCCCCACTCATGTCCCCTATCACCCCCACCCCCCAGCCACCAGGGTCACCCTCCACCAGGCCCCCACTCATGTCTCCCATCACCCCCACACCCCAGCAGTGCAGGGTCACCCTCCACCAGGCCCCCACTCATGTCTCCCACCACCCCCACCCCCCAGCAGTGCAGGCTTAACCTCCACCAGGCCCCCACTCATGTCCCCCTGCACCCCCACCCCCCTGCCACCATGTGCAGCCCCCACCAGGTCCTCACAATCCCCAATCATGTGCGTAATGGTCATCCTCCACAGCCAAAAAGACCTACCAAGTAACCCATTCACCCACATGGAAATGGAAATCACATGTTACACCCCCAATGTACATGAAGCAAATGAACCCATGTCCGTCACACACATATTTTCTAATTGAATGGGAAAACACACAACATGACATGCATGAAACCAATGAGATGAAACCACACAGTGAACAATGGAAAAAAAAATGTATTGAAAAAAATACAAATGCCAAAGAAAGAAAACTAACTACAATGTAAATGTGAAAAAATAAGCTGCATGTCCGCATAAAAACACAAAACTAGAAAATCAAATCCAAAAAATTATGTCCAAAGTGAAATGTAAAAACTCTCCATGCAACAAAGAACTATGTACAAAAATAACAAGGGTCCATCATCACAACTGAACTAAGGAAACCTCCTAAAAAACCTACCTAAATATCAACTATATACAAAAAGTGGAGCAGTGTCCGTCGACTCCAAATAATAATAAGAACGAAAGGAAACCTAAAACTAAAGAACTATATACAAAGGCGGCGGGCAAGTCCAGCGGCTCACTCTGTGGTGTTCCGGGCCAGGGCATCATCGAACTCCTGTTCGATGTCCCGGAGGCGGTCCAGTTCCATGGCCCCGAGGGTCCGCAGGGACGACGCCGTGTCCTCCTCCAACCCCCTGCGGATTGCCTCGAGGCACTCGGCCCGCCTCAGGGCCCTCCGCATGGAGTTCTCCGCCCTGACCATTGTGAGCCGCGCCTCTTCCGCCCGCCGCCGCTCCGCACCTATGGCGTGGCCCAACCGCTGCCACACGGAAGACACTCTCTGTCCTGGGTCCTCCTGCCCTCCGGCCGATGCCTGCCCCTCCGATGTCGAAGGCCCCGAGCCTTCATGGCTCCCACCATCTTGCTGCTGCTGCTGCTCTGCCTCTGCCCGTGCACTGCCTCCTGCTGCCTGCACATCCTCCGCCGGCTGGGGTGCACCTGTTGATGTGGCCACCCCTGCTGGACGTCCGACTCCCGACTGTGGCAGGGATGCCTCCTCCACCAGCCTGGCCGCACTGTCAGAGGCAGCTCCACAGGGCACCCAGGTGACTGATGGGTGGGAAGATGGCACAGAGGACGACTGGCGCGTAGGGGGTCCAGTTGAGGAGGGGGTCGGAACAAGCCCCATCAGACGGAGGAATCCGGTCTGGGTGACCTGTCCCAGCAGGCTGACGTGGTCAACGAGCCATTCGAGATGACGTGCAGTCTCTCCATGAAAAGACTGCAGGTCACCTCGCATGGCCCGTTGACGCAACGCCACACCAGCCAGGACAGGCTCAACCCGGACCTGGATGGCCACGTCCGCAGGCAGAGGAAGGCCAGTTGACGTCAGCTCATCCCCTGCCTGAAAACGGGTCTGGACGTAGGCATCCCTGCTGGTGCAAGATGATGCAGGGACAGGATCGGGGACAGGATTGCACACAGGCACCTCCGCGGCCGCCTGTGCTGCCTCCTGTCCCTGGTCCTGGACTGCACCACTAGCACCAGTGGGATCCCCACCTCCAGACCCCGTCTCTGGTGCTTGCGCGGCCCCCTCCTCCACCAAACCCCCCACCAACCTGGATGACTCTGTGCCATCTTCCCCTGTTGGGCCCTGTGGGGTCCCAGCTGCCCCTTCTGCTGCCGAGGAGTCCAACTGCAACCTCCGCCTCTTGGACCTCCCCCCGGCAGCTGCGGCCTGGGACGCGGCACCGGACTCCTCACTCCCCGACGAGATGACAACACGGGAGGGGAGCCGGGCCTTGCGTCTCCGGCTGGCGGTCGGATCCCCGCCGCTGTGCTCCACAGCACCTTCTCCGCCCTCTTCATCAGTTGACGCTGCAGACAGGGAGAAACAAAACACAGGCATCAGGGCACTGTACAATGGACACATACACGCATGACAGTTGCACATGAGTGGCATTGGCAAACCTCAGACATGTCATCACAATCCCCAACCCACATGTCATTGCAACTGGCACACATGAGCCACACCACAGCCATATCGCAACTGCCACCACCATCCCTACACATACAACAGCATCAGCAGCCAAAGGGGAGCCATACATCACATGCAACACAGGAAGTGCACCACACATGTACACACACCACCACACTTGCATGCATGTCTACACCTCTGCCAAGTGTCGCACTGTTCAGACGGGCATCCATGTCACATCTGCCAATCAGGCTTCCACATACCGCTGTCACATGCATCCATGTAGCATCACTGTTGCACCTTTGACAAATACACACACATGCACATGTACACAGTGCTCATACATGCAGCCGAAAACAACATACATGCCTGACATCACGGACATGTCTACTTACATACACATTCATCCAAACATGTGTGCACGCACAACTGCATTTGCCATGCAAGCCCACACACACAAGCACCATCCATGTCTCACACATTACAGCCCTCGCATGTGTCAGCCCCACGGCCCTGTACACCCCCACCCATACTCCACCCCATACAAACAGATGTGCAACCGGCACAATGGGGAATGACCACCACACGCCCTGCTCACAACCAGGATGCATGTACACTCACCGCTCGACTCCAGACGGCTCTGCTTCTCTAGGACCTGGACGTGGAGCGCTGGGGATATGCGTTCCAGGACCCCCATCTGTTCTTCCGACAAGTGGCCCCGGCGCCCCTTGGCATCCGCTGCCTTCAAGAGGCGCCGGGCCTTGTTCAGGGTCCTGGACCTGAAGTCCTCCCAGCGCTTCCTGACATGTTGTAAGTCCCGGACTGCCACCCCTCCGCGTTGATGGCAGTCACGATGTCTGTCCAGATCCGAGTCCGTCCTTCCTTGTCGGCGCGGGAACTTCCAAAGAGGGCATCATACTGCCCCAGGACTTGCTCCACCAGGACACCAACTTCGGTGGCACTGAAGCTGGTGCCCCTCTGCCTCTCTGGCCGGGGGTTGTCAGTGGTCACAGATGGTGTTAGCCCCGACATGACAACCCCAGAGGCAGGAGTGGGTGGGCAACTGGGTCCTGGGGCTGGGCTGTGGAGCGATGGAATTCCAGTCGGGAGTCTTCTGTTCCAGCAGGGGTGGTCACAGCAACAGCACCCCTGGCTGATGTGCAGGCAGCAAATGGCAGTGCACGTGGGCAGCAGGCAGTCAGGCAGCAGCAGATAGCAGGTGGGAGCGTGCTCGGGGCTCTGGGGGGCAGTAATTCGGCCTTCTGGGCAGGAGCGTGGTCTCCCGTGTGCTCACGCGTGGCCAGCTTGGTACGGAGTGAATTGGCACGTGAAAATCCTGCACGTCAGCGTGAAAACCGAGGAAAGGCCCTTAGCGCGTAAGCGCGTCAGCACGCATACGCGATTCCATTGGACCAAAGGCCCTCAGCGCGTAAGCGCGTCTGTGACGTGACCCGCACGGGTGTTTCCCACACAGCACGTGATGACAGAGCACACGTGGAAAGACTGCACGTCAGAGTCTCATCGCGTGTAATTGGACAAAAGTGCGTGTACACGCGATTGGCCTATGTACGTGTATATGAGGTGTGCGCGGACACTTACACACGCAAGTACGTCAGCGCACCTGTATCCCGGTGTACGGCCATTTCCACCAATCACACGCAATGAGACTCTGACGTGCAGTCTTTCCACGTGTGCTCTGTCATCACGTGCTGTGTGGGAAACACCCGTGCGGGTCACGTCACAGACGCGCTTACGCGCTGAGGGCCTTTGGTCCAATGGAATCGCGTATGCGTGCTGACGCGCTTACGCGCTAAGGGCCTTTCCTCGGTTTTCACGCTGACGTGCAGGATTTTCACGTGCCAATTCACTCCGTACCAAGCTGGCCACGCGTGAGCACACGGGAGACCACGCTCCTGCCCAGAAGGCCGAATTACTGCCCCCCAGAGCCCCGAGCATGCTCCCACCTGCTATCTGCTGCTGCCTGACTGCCTGCTGCCCACGTGCACTGCCATTTGCTGCCTGCACATCAGCCAGGGGTGCTGTTGCTGTGACCACCCCTGCTGGAACAGAAGACTCCCGACTGGAATTCCATCGCTCCACAGCCCAGCCCCAGGACCCAGTTGCCCACCCACTCCTGCCTCTGGGGTTGTCATGTCGGGGCTAACACCATCTGTGACCACTGACAACCCCCGGCCAGAGAGGCAGAGGGGCACCAGCTTCAGTGCCACCGAAGTTGGTGTCCTGGTGGAGCAAGTCCTGGGGCAGTATGATGCCCTCTTTGGAAGTTCCCGCGCCGACAAGGAAGGACGGACTCGGATCTGGACAGACATCGTGACTGCCATCAACGCGGAGGGGGTGGCAGTCCGGGACTTACAACATGTCAGGAAGCGCTGGGAGGACTTCAGGTCCAGGACCCTGAACAAGGCCCGGCGCCTCTTGAAGGCAGCGGATGCCAAGGGGCGCCGGGGCCACTTGTCGGAAGAACAGATGGGGGTCCTGGAACGCATATCCCCAGCGCTCCACGTCCAGGTCCTAGAGAAGCAGAGCCGTCTGGAGTCGAGCGGTGAGTGTACATGCATCCTGGTTGTGAGCAGGGCGTGTGGTGATCATTCCCCATTGTGCCGGTTGCACATCTGTTTGTATGGGGTGGAGTATGGGTGGGGGTGTACAGGGCCGTGGGGCTGACACATGCGAGGGCTGTAATGTGTGAGACATGGATGGTGCTTGTGTGTGTGGGCTTGCATGGCAAATGCAGTTGTGCGTGCACACATGTTTGGATGAATGTGTATGTAAGTAGACATGTCCGTGATGTCAGGCATGTATGTTGTTTTCGGCTGCATGTATGAGCACTGTGTACATGTGCATGTGTGTGTATTTGTCAAAGGTGCAACAGTGATGCTACATGGATGCATGTGACAGCGGTATGTGGAAGCCTGATTGGCAGATGTGACATGGATGCCCGTCTGAACAGTGCGACACTTGGCAGAGGTGTAGACATGCATGCAAGTGTGGTGGTGTGTGTACATGTGTGGTGCACTTCCTGTGTTGCATGTGATGTATGGCTCCCCTTTGGCTGCTGATGCTGTTGTATGTGTAGGGATGGTGGTGGCAGTTGTGATATGGCTGTGGTGTGGCTCATGTGTGCCAGTTGCAATGACATGTGTGTTGGGGATTGTGATGACATGTCTGAGGTTTGCCAATGCCACTCATGTGCAACTGTCATGCGTGTATGTGTCCATTGTACAGTGCCCTGATGCCTGTGTTTTGTTTCTCCCTGTCTGCAGCGTCAACTGATGAAGAGGGCGGAGAAGGTGCTGTGGAGCACAGCGGCGGGGATCCGACCGCCAGCCGGAGACGCAAGGCCCGGCTCCCCTCCCGTGTTGTCATCTCGTCGGGGAGTGAGGAGTCCGGTGCCGCGTCCCAGGCCGCAGCTGCCGGGGGGAGGTCCAAGAGGCGGAGGTTGCAGTTGGACTCCTCGGCAGCAGAAGGGGCAGCTGGGACCCCACAGGGCCCAACAGGGGAAGATGGCACAGAGTCATCCAGGTTGGTGGGGGGTTTGGTGGAGGAGGGGGCCGCGCAAGCACCAGAGACGGGGTCTGGAGGTGGGGATCCCACTGGTGCTAGTGGTGCAGTCCAGGACCAGGGACAGGAGGCAGCACAGGCGGCCGCGGAGGTGCCTGTGTGCAATCCTGTCCCCGATCCTGTCCCTGCATCATCTTGCACCAGCAGGGATGCCTACGTCCAGACCCGTTTTCAGGCAGGGGATGAGCTGACGTCAACTGGCCTTCCTCTGCCTGCGGACGTGGCCATCCAGGACCGGGTTGAGCCTGTCCTGGCTGGCGTGGCGTTGCGTCAACGGGCCATGCGAGGTGACCTGCAGTCTTTTCATGGAGAGACTGCACGTCATCTCAAATGGCTCGTTGACCACGTCAGCCTGCTGGGACAGGTCACCCAGGCCGGATTCCGCTGTCTGATGGGGCTTGCTCCGACCCCCTCCTCAACTGGACCCCCTACGCGCCAGTCGTCCTCTGTGCCATCTTCCCACCCATCAGTCACCTGGGTGCCCTGTGGAGCTGCCTCTGACAGTGCGGCCAGGCTGGTGGAGGAGGCATCCCTGCCACAGTCGGGAGTCGGACGTCCAGCAGGGGTGGCCACATCAACAGGTGCACCCCAGCCGGCGGAGGATGTGCAGGCAGCAGGAGGCAGTGCACGGGCAGAGGCAGAGCAGCAGCAGCAGCAAGATGGTGGGAGCCATGAAGGCTCGGGGCCTTCGACATCGGAGGGGCAGGCATCGGCCGGAGGGCAGGAGGACCCAGGACAGAGAGTGTCTTCCGTGTGGCAGCGGTTGGGCCACGCCATAGGTGCGGAGCGGCGGCGGGCGGAAGAGGCGCGGCTCACAATGGTCAGGGCGGAGAACTCCATGCGGAGGGCCCTGAGGCGGGCCGAGTGCCTCGAGGCAATCCGCAGGGGGTTGGAGGAGGACACGGCGTCGTCCCTGCGGACCCTCGGGGCCATGGAACTGGACCGCCTCCGGGACATCGAACAGGAGTTCGATGATGCCCTGGCCCGGAACACCACAGAGTGAGCCGCTGGACTTGCCTGCCGCCTTTGTATATAGTTCTTTAGTTTTAGGTTTCCTTTCGTTCATATTATTATTTGGAGTCGACGGACACTGCTCCACTTTTTGTATATAGTTGATATTTAGGTAGGTTTTTTAGGAGGTTTCCTTAGTTCAGTTGTGATGATGGACCCTTGTTATTTTTGTACATAGTTCTTTGTTGCATGGAGAGTTTTTACATTTCACTTTGGACATAATTTTTTGGATTTGATTTTCTAGTTTTGTGTTTTTATGCGGACATGCAGCTTATTTTTTCACATTTACATTGCAGTTAGTTTTCTTTCTTTGGCATTTGTATTTTTTTCAATACATTTTTTTTTCCATTGTTCACTGTGTGGTTTCATCTCATTGCTTTCATGCATGTCATGTTGTGTGTTTTCCCATTCAATTTGAAAATATGTGTGTGACGGACATGGGTTCATTTGCTTCATGTACATTGGGGTGTAACATGTGATTTCCATTTCCATGTGGGTGAATGGGTTACTTGGTAGGTCTTTTTGGCTGTGGTGGATGACCATTACGCACATGATTGGGGATTGTGAGGACCTGGTGGGGGCTGCACATGGTGGCAGGGGGGTGGGGGTGCAGGGGGACATGAGTGGGGGCCTGGTGGAGGGTGACCCTGCACTGCTGGGGGGTGGGGGTGGTGGGAGACATGAGTGGGGGCCTGGTGGAGGGTGACCCTGGTGGCTGGGGGGTGGGGGTGATAGGGGACATGAGTGGGGGCCTGGTGGAGGGTGACCCTGGTGGCTGGGGGGTGGGGGTGGTGACAGACATGAGTGGGGGCCTGGTGGAGGGTGACCCTGCACTGCTGGGGTGTGGGGGTGGTGGGAGACATGAGTTGGACATGGGTGGGGGCCTGCTGGCAGGTGCCCCACAGTGCTGGGGGGTGGGGGTGGTGGGAGACATGAGTGGGGCCCTGGTGGAGGGTGACCCTGGTGGCTGGGGGGTGGGGGTGGTGGGAGACATGAGTTGGACATGGGTGGGGGCCTGCTGGCAGGTGCCCCACAGTGCTGCGGGGTGGGGGTGGTGGGAGACATGAGTGGGGCCCTGGTGGAGGGTGACCCTGCACTGCTGGGGTGTGGGGGTGATGGGAGACATGAGTGGGGGCCTGGTGGAGGGTGACCCTGGTGGCTGGGGGGTGGGGGTGATAGGGGACATGAGTGGGGGCCTGGTGGAGGGTGACCCTGGTGGCTGGGGGGTGGGGGTGGTGACAGACATGAGTGGGGGCCTGGTGGAGGGTGACCCTGCACTGCTGGGGTGTGGGGGTGGTGGGAGACATGAGTTGGACATGGGTGGGGGCCTGCTGGCAGGTGCCCCACAGTGCTGCGGGGTGGGGGTGGTGGGAGACATGAGTGGGGCCCTGGTGGAGGGTGACCCTGCACTGCTGGGGGGTGGGGGTGGTGGGAGACATGAGTGGGGCCCTGGTGGAGGGTGACCCTGGTGGCTGGGGGGTGGGGGTGGTGGGAGACATGAGTTGGACATGGGTGGGGGCCTGCTGGCAGGTGCCCCACAGTGCTGGGGTGTGGGGGTGGTGGGAGACATGAGTTGGACATGGGTGGGGGCCTGCTGGCAGGTGCCCCACAGTGCTGGGGGGTGGGGGTGGTGGGAGACATGAGTTGGACATGGGTGGGGGCCTACTGGCAGGTGCCCCACAGTGCTGGGGGTTGGGGGTGGTGGGAGACATGAGTTGGACATGGGTGGGGGCCTGCTGGCAGGTGCCCCACAGTGCTGGGGGGTGGGGGTGGTGGGAGACATGAGTTGGACATGGGTGGGGGCCTACTGGCAGGTGCCCCACAGTGCTGGGGGGTGGGGGTGGTGGGAGACATGAGTGGGGCCCTGGTGGAGGGTGACCCTGGTGGCTGGGGGGTGGGGGTGGTGGGAGACATGAGTTGGACATGGGTGGGGGCCTGCTGGCAGGTGCCCCACAGTGCTGGGGGGTGGGGGTGGTGGGAGACATGAGTGGGGCCCTGGTGGAGGGTGACCCTGGTGGCTGGGGGGTGGGGGTGGTGGGAGACATGAGTTGGACATGGGTGGGGGCCTACTGGCAGGTGCCCCACAGTGCTGGGGGGTGGGGGTGCAAGGGGACATGTGTTGGTATTCAAGGAGACATGTGCCTTTGCTGGGGGGCATGCCCATGTTGGGTGGGCTGCCTGCGGGACATGACCAGGGATGCAGGGTAGTCCCCTGTGGTGTGGGCTGCCTGCAGGGGCCGTGGAGGGTGTACAGGGTACACCTGGGAGGACCCACACTGTCAAATCACATGTGGGACTCCCCGGCACCCCTGAAATACACGTACCGTGCAGAAATCGCGTGTAAAACTTCCCGCGCACCCCTGAAATACACGCGCCCAGGCTATTCACGTGTAAAACTTCCCGCGCACCCCTGAAATACACGCGCCCAGGCTATTCGCGTGTAAAACTTCCCGCGCACCCCTGAAATACACGCGCCCAGGCTATTCGCGTGTGGAACTTCCCGCGCACCCCTGAAATACACGGGCCCAGGCTATTCGCGTGTGGAACTCCCCGCGCACCCCTGAAATACACGCGCCCAGGCTATTCGCGTGTGGAACTTCCCGCGCACCCCTCAAATTCACGCGCCCAGGCTATTCGCGTGTGGAACTTCCCGCGAACCCCTGAAATACACGCGCCCAGCCTATTCGCGTGTGGAACTTCCCGCGCACCCCTGAAATACACGCGCCCAGCCTATTCGCGTGTGGAACTTCCCGCGCACCCCTGAAATACACGCGCCCAGGCTATTCGCGTGTGGAACTTCCCGCGAACCCCTGAAATACACGCGCCCAGGCTATTCGCGTGTGGAACTTCCCGCGAACCCCTGTAATACACGCGCCCAGGCTATTCGCGTGTGGAACTTCCCGCGAACCCCTGTAATACACGCGCCCAGGCTATTCGCGTGTGGAACTTCCCGCGAACCCCTGAAATACACGCGCCCAGGCTATTCGCGTGTGGAACTTCCCGCGAACCACGCGCCCAGGCTATTCGCGTGTGGAACTTCCCGCGAACCCCTGAAATACACGCGCCCAGCCTATTCGCGTGTGGAACTTCCCGCGCACCCCTGAAATACACGCGCCCAGCCTATTCGCGTGTGGAACTTCCCGCGCACCCCTGAAATACACGCGCCCAGGCTATTCGCGTGTGGAACTTCCCGCGAACCCCTGAAATACACGCGCCCAGGCTATTCGCGTGTGGAACTTCCCGCGAACCCCTGTAATACACGCGCCCAGGCTATTCGCGTGTGGAACTTCCCGCGAACCCCTGTAATACACGCGCCCAGGCTATTCGCGTGTGGAACTTCCCGCGAACCCCTGAAATACACGCGCCCAGGCTATTCGCGTGTGGAACTTCCCGCGAACCCCTGTAATACACGCGCCCAGGCTATTCGCGTGTGGAACTTCCCGCGAACCCCTGTAATACACGCGCCCAGGCTATTCGCGTGTGGAACTTCCCGCGAACCCCTGTAATACACGCGCCCAGGCTATTCGCGTGTGGAACTTCCCGCGAACCCCTGAAATACACGCGCCCAGGCTATTCGCGTGTGGAACTTCCCGCGAACCCCTGTAATACACGCGCCCAGGCTATTCGCGTGTGGAACTTCCCGCGAACCCCTGTAATACACGTAGCCCGCTCCCCCAGGCCCGATCGCGTGAGGAACTTCCCGCGCACCCCTCAAATTCACGCGCCCAGGCTATTCGCGTGTGAAACTTCACGCGAACCCCTGAAATACACGTAGCCCGCTCCCCCAGGCCCGATCGCGTGAGGAACTTCACGCGAACCCCTGTAATACACGTAGCCCGCTCCCCCAGGCCCGATCGCGTGTGGAACTTCCCGCGCACCCCTCAAATTCACGCGCCCAGGCTATTCGCGTGTGAAACTTCACGCGAACCCCTGAAATACACGTAGCACGCTCCCCCAGGCCCAATCGCGTGAGGAACTTCACGCGAACCCCTGTAATACACGTAGGCCACTCCCCCAGGCCCGATCGCGTGTGGAACTTCACGCGAACCCCTGTAATACACGTAGCCCGCTCCCCCAGGCCCGATCGCGTGTGGAACTTCACGCGAACCCCTGAAATACATGTAGCCCGCTCCCCCAGGCCCGATCGCGTGTGGAACTTCCCGCGCACCCCTCAAATTCACGCGCCCAGGCTATTCGCGTGTGAAACTTCACGCGAACCCCTGAAATACACGTAGCACGCTCCCCCAGGCCCGATCGCGTGAGGAACTTCACGCGAACCCCTGTAATACACGTAGCCCACTCCCCCAGGCCCGATCGCGTGTGGAACTTCACGCGAACCCCTGTAATACACGTAGCCCGCTCCCCCAGGCCCGATCGCGTGTGGAACTTCACGCGAACCCCTGAAATACACGTAGCCCGCTCCCCCAGGCCCGATCGCGTGAGGAACTTCACGCGAACCCCTGTAATACACGTAGCCCGCTCCCCCAGGCCCGATCGCGTGAGGAACTTCACGCGAACCCCTGTAATACACGTAGCCCGCTCCCCCAGGCCCGATCGCGTGAGGAACTTCACGCGAACCCCTGTAATACACGTAGCCCGCTCCCCCAGGCCCGATCGTGTGAATAACTTCACGCGAACCCCTGTGATGCACGTACCCTGCAAATCGCGTGTGACACTTCCCGCGCACCCCGGTATACATGCACACGTATTTTTTGTCAGCGGGTGTCCGTGTTTGTGGGTACCCCTTTGCACGTCATTTTTCCTGGAGGGCCACAGTATGGGACATTCATCATGGCAGTATATAGGTGCTATTTGTTGGCGCACCTTTTGGCGCACATTTCTTACAGCCGCAGAGACGCTACCGCCTCCTTTCTTGTGGCGGTCGTGTTTGTGCCTGTGCGCTGGTTTGAGCGTGCGCTTTTTTCCCCTATTCTATTCCATGAATACGTGTTGTAGGCGAGCGTGTGGGCGTTCCGCGCACTTGTGCCCTGTACTTCCCCCGTGACGCCCACGTTTTGGCAAGTTGTTCCCCATTCCGAGTGTTACGCCCGTGTTCCGCCTACTTTTATTGCGTGCGCCGCGCTATGTGCGAATTTCGCTGTGGCCTGTGCGATTTTCGCTGTGACCTGGCGCACGCTGTTAGATGGCCTGTGCGCCAACGTGCGCCAACGTGCGCCGCGCACTTTTTTTTCGCACATCCGCTGGTTTTCTCGCGCACGGCCTTCCATGAATCGACGTGCGCTGCTTTTCGTGCGATTTTCGCACGTTCACTGCGATTTTCGCTATTCCACTGCGATTCGCACGTTTTTGGCCACTTGCGCCGCGCTAATTATTCCATGAATCGGCCTCTTAATATTTTAGGCTCATAATATAGAAAACAAGTCATTTTGTTTAATTTTTTTAATGTTTTCTTTAAAGCAGAGATCTAGCTCGAGAGCAGCGCAGCGCAGGGCTGTATAGAGTGTGGGTAGCCAGCATTTGAACTGACATCTTCTAACAGTAGTGCAGTACTGTGAGGTCTGTGCATCAGTATGTGCATCCATTTGAATTAGTCCTTTCAGGTGTTGTTGAAAGAGCCATGTTTTCAGAGATTTGTTGAATTGGAGAATTGTGGGGGCCTTCTGAGCCGACACTGGCATAGAGTTCCAGAGGGTGGGTGGATAAAAAGAGAAGGTTTGTGTGTAGGTCTCCTCTCTGCGGACGAGTTGTGATTCAAGCTGGTTGGTTGATTTGCTGCGCGAGGACCGTGTGCCACCAGATATGTGGAGCTTGGCCACCAGGTATACTCGTGACTGCTTTGCAGATGATACATGCAGTCTTGAACAGTATCCTGGTTTGGAATGTAAGCCATTGTAGTTCACGTAGGATGGGAGATTTGGTCCAATTGTCGTGCTCCTGTGTTAAGATGTGCTGCAGCGTGGTGGACTGCTTTTAGGGGAGCCAAGTGAACAGCTGGGAGCTGTGTCAGGAGAGAATTCCCCCCATCAATGTGTGAGACCACTAGGGCCTACACTACTGTCCAGAAGTCTTGCAGCAGAACGAAGGGTTTGATTTTTCAAAGGGTAGAGATTCTGAGCCTGGCTATTTGGGCCTTCTTGGCTATGTGTTTCTAGAAGGAAAGGCAGCGTGCTGTCAGTGGTGAAGCCTTAGGATGTTTCTGAGTCTGAGAGCTGTGGAACAAATCCTTCTAGACACATATTATTGAGCCATCATTGTACAAGTTTTCTTTTTAGTGGACGGACCGATGAGGATGAATTCAGTCTTGGATGGGTTTAGTTTGAGGTAGACGGTTGACATCCAGGTCTAGATGATGGCTTGTTCATGGCAGAGACAAATTATGTCCTGCATGCTATTTACTCTCATGTACAACTGAGTAAGGTCCTCGTAATGGTGGATGGCTATATTGGGATCTTTGAGGAGAGTGCCCAGAGGCTCCATGTAAAGGTTAAAACGGATTGGAGTGAGAATGGAGCCTTGGGAGATTCCACACGAGACCTGGAGTTGGATATAATGCAACACGTTCATTTGAACAGCCTGGTGTCTGCCTGAGAGGTAGGAGGTAAACCAATGTAGGACAATGCCAGAGATTCCCATCCTGTCAGCAACGAGGGATAGAAGGATGCAGTGGTTGACATGATATGATAGGTTTTTTATAACACGCTTAATACCCAGAGGTTTCTAGGCACAGACCCGGGGATCGAACGTGTGTTGTTTTGTATTGTCTTGCTTCCGAGGCTAGCGCGTTGCTGCTGAGCTATCCTCCCATTGACGGTGTTGAATGCAGATGACAGGTCAAGGAGGACAAGGAGGCATGAGCCGCCCTTATCAATGATTTGAAGGGCATCATCCACCACCTGGATGGTGGCTGTCCCGATGCTACACTTGGGGCAGAATTCTGGCTGATAGTAATTTAGTTATTGGTTTTGGCGAGTAGTTGTGAAGCAACTACTTTTTCCAGGATTTTGCCAATAAACGGGAGGCTCGAAATGGGCCTGTATTTGGTCAGGTCGTCTGGATCTAGTGTTTTTTTCAAAAGAGGTCATAAGAGACTATTCTTGAGGGTGTCTGGGAACGATCCCTTGGTGAGGGAGTCATTGATGATGCGGAGGAGCGCATTGAGCGCAGGGCCCATCAATTGCTTAATGATGGAGGCCTGGGATTATATCGGCAGAGTAAGAAGTAGGTTTGAGGGATGCAATCATTTTTAGGAGATCCGGTGGAGAGGAGAGAATTCGGTTCAGAGTGGCAGTGTGCATGCCGGGGTTCAGGGGATGCAAATGCTGTGAGAGGTTTATATGATGGTCCCTCAAATTCTGGATATTATTTCAATAACAGCCTTCACTGGCACCAGATAAGTCAAACATGTTTTTCAGGTCTGCTTCCACAAAATACCAAATACGCAGGAAATTAAGAGCAGACTTCATCCACCTGTCAGTAAAACACACAAGAAGGTTTCCTGGCTATTTCTGCATCAACTCTGAAAGTGTCACAGTGAAACAGATGTACTAAGCCAGCATGACCCAGGTCATTTGCAGAAAACACCTGCAAAGAGGATACAAAACAGTATCCGGATAAAATATCCACTCTATGAATAAAGGGCATGAAACCTAAACAAATATATGTAGACCTGTGAATACTTAGGCTGAAAGTAAATGTGGCTGCAATTGTGTGGCCATGTCGATTACTCTGGCGCTTGGGTCAGAAATAGCACGGGAAGGTGGAAAGTAGCACGGGCAGACCATTCCAATCGGCGCGGCGGGCGGGGAGTGGCAAAAAAGGAGAGACAGATCATCGACAAGAGTGGAGGCAGAGTACATGCTAAGTGCATACATGGAGGTTGCAGTAAGTGGTGGCGCAGGAGGGGCGAGGAGTATGGGTGGTAAGGCGCTGCTCGGACTATATAGGATGGTGTAATTTCTAGCTGGCTAATACGATGCTGTTGCATTTTAAATAGTCAAAATAATGGTAGATATTTGCACACATTACATTTTTATTTACAACTGTAAAGATAATCGTTCCATAGGTCTTTTGAAGCATAAACATTCTATCATGAGGCCTGCGAGACACAGTCACGTCCACAAAAATACTTCACTGCACGCTTCATATTGTTATCAGTAGAATGATGAGAACAATTACACTTTACCAATCAGGCAGGAATGTGATAGATACCACCAGCACACAAATGGCACATACTAAGAGGGGCATTGCTTCCCCGTAAGCGTGTCCGGCTCCTGCCCACTTTGGACTGGTTTTGTAAATGTGAAAATGTAATTTCAAAGCCCGGCTCAAACGATTGAATGCGTCCCCTTGGATTCCTTCCCCTGATTAACGGGACCCGTGTTATTGTCAGCAGTGTCATTTTCCAAGTGCGGCCGAGTCAATTATTCACACAGTGGCAGATAAGTGACTGCATTGGGCAGGATTATAATCACAGGATTGAATCTGATTTTAATAAAAGGACCTGTGAGAGACACAGGATACACTCTTCCACCTGCAAATGAAATATAATGTTATCCTAATTGAGTCAGATAAGTTTGATTTATGTCAGGGCGTCCTGATCTGTTAAGAGACACCCCTCCGGAGAATGACAATAAAATGAGATACGACACCGTGGGCTCCAGAGATGTGCTGAGAGGGGGCCGTCAGAGTGGGAGCACTAATTCACTCCCTGCAAGATTGCCTTTGCTGTGGAAAGGCACACTCTGACTTCATGCTGCAATTCAGCCATCTCTAGTTTCATCTTATTTCTGAGTTATTGGACCATTCTGCTTTGACGAACTGCTGCCAAGCGTGCATAGCTACACGGCTAAAGTGCTGGTCTCTGGAACCAAGGCCACCCCGCCTGCACTTCCCAAGTTCGAATCCTGCATCACGGCCACTTAGCGGTCCGTAAACTGTATGCCATTTGACTTGGGGGTAATGAGAACACCTGTTATTACAGCAGTGGCGGCTCGTGACTTTGAAAGGTGGTGGGGCGTAAAATTTAGCTGGGCAAATTTTGAAGCGAGTGAGCCTGACACACATCAAGGGCGTTGCGGGGGGTTTCCCGTGCAAAAAGTTTGGAAAAGGGACTTCCACAATGTGCAATTTACTGTCCAAACCCACACAAACATGACCTAAAAAGTATTAGGTTTTAGGTGCTGGGAGGGTTTACCATATCAATGTCAATGCTCTCCTAGCACTAATGAAAGCAATGGGGCCAGACAGCAAGTCACTTTTTCACAGCATCCCACAACATTTTCTGGTCCCCTTTGCAGATAATGCCAACTATGTACTTCTTAAAGCCATGGAAGCAAAAATAAGCATTTGCATTGGCAACATTTTTGGCTTGTGTGCAGGCATTTGCCAGGCGCTGCAGTCATTGTGCTAATCGGCCATTCATTGTAGCAGCTGCAAAATGGTGTGAATACCTGGGCATATACTAAAAGTGCCTGGCAAATGCCTAATACCTATGCACAAGGCAGAACTGTTGGCTTTGTCAATGCTTGTATTTGATAGGATTTCAATGAAGGATATGCAACAAGCTCTGAAGGCACACTTGGTTAAGACATGTTCATTACACTAGTGATCCATTTACAGCTCCAACTAAAGCATTCACTCTCAGAAGACTGCCTTGAAATAACACTGGCAGGCACTTTAAGCACAAAGTTCGATGTTATCCCAGGTGGATGTGTTTTAGGTGGGGGGGTGCAGAATTGTCTTAGAGATTAGCAAGGCCACTGGAAGTCAATGGGTGGGTAAATAATCAAAGAACACCTGCAAGCTTTGTGTGCCTGCCCATATCCCTTCTTCCCACTACTGTACTGCCATTGAATAGTTTTAGCTCATAGGTTGCACTTTAGCTCCGCCTAATAGCTAAAACTAATAGGGGCACCCTCCTTGCTTTCTTTACTCGAGTGATTGTTTTGGAATCTGACCCCACATGTTTAAACCATTACTTCCATAGTTATACTGGAGCCTGTGGCATTTTATATATCACTTATTCTGCCTGATCGAGAGCAGCAATCACGTGGGATATTTACAGCCTGGGGTGTGTCTATATAAAGAAGTGCATGGGGTAAATATGGATGTTTGACCATTCAGAGTACTTTCTACGTACCCAATGCTGTAAATATCACATGCAATCTATAGGGGTGAGTGAAAGTTTTCAGCACAAAGGGCAGCGGAATGCCAATATGGGTAGAAATCCAGAGAAGGTGAATAACGGCGAAGTGAGCTGGCGCATTGCATAGTAGAGCAACTGCATGAATGCTGGTGCAACCTCTAAAGACTCATCAAGTAAGGGCAGTGGAACCATAAGAAGCGACCGACCCGCCCTACAAGAAAAGGACCCCACTCACTGCAGCAGAGGCGCTCGTGTGCGCACTGCTCCTGGTTGCCGTGCATGCCATGTCTGCCATGGTACATCTGTGATGCAAGAAAAACACATCGGGGAACCTGAGCGTGTTCATGCCACGTGAGCCTATCGTGGGATTGTTTGAAATTGGTCTACATGGATGAATGCAGAACGTTGTGTAACCTCCAGCCCCCCTAGCAAATGTATACTTTTGAAGTATGCAGCGTCTTTAGTGTGCTACACTTAGGTGATTATCGCCTATAGGAAGTAATATTTGAGGGTGATAACGGGCAGGGCCTGCTGTTGTGCTCATGCTCGAGTCCCGCATTCTGCTTCTGGAGCATTTGGCTCCGACTTCCCTCATGATCTTTTTGACTTGAGAACGACACACTTTAATTATCAATCTGGGTGTCCACAATGTAATGTTAATATGAATGCAACTCACTAACAATATTATAATAGCCTGGCATACACAGATCTGTCCATAGTTCGGAGGCCCAAATGAACCTGAAAATAAAGAACAGTGCGTTCAAATAAGAGCCACCAGAGGCAATCCGAGGCATGTTGTGCAGGTTGCTGCTCCGCGCGCACTGTCATCATGAAATAAATGATTTGTATTCAGTTAAAGGCTGCAGCCTTTAAATTAAGTTACTTAACTGAATACAAATAATCTATTTGCAACCCAAACGTCATGCCGCAGTCTGTGGTGGTCACTCACTGGCAGTGGGTGACCAGCCAGCCCAGGCCATCGACGCTCGGCTGGGGTCTCGTGCTAGGCTAGCACTTAGAAGAGAGAGAGAGAGCCACAGCCGAGCGCTGATGCAGCAGGGCCTAGTAGCCGTGCGGAACGGACTGTCCAGCTAGGCCCTGCATTCCCCAGTGCAGTGCTAAGATGGTCCTCCTCCGACCTGGAGCACTGTCCTGGCCTGGGCTCCTGGCTGGGGGAATGAAGGCCAGGATGCCGTGTAGAACACGGCCATCAGTTTACACAATTACACTTACCGGCTAAATTCTAGTAGTACACGGCTCATTCGAGGGAAGTTGAACACGATGTGTGAGGCTGAGTGACGATGATCCAAAGTGAAGGTGGCACCACCACCCCACACCCAAACTCAAATGTCATTGCCTGGCAAACAACCAATGGCATTTCTATATGTATGCACCAAGCGTCATCAGGGGACACAGATTAGTGGAATCTTGTTCGGTGCGCTGTTTACGTAAATATTATTACTGGCGGGGCCACAACTCCCCACCAGCCTCCTAGTTTAAATGGGTTTACGTAAAGTGCGCGGAGCTGCGAGCTCCACGCTTTTTACTATAGGAAAAGCTGCATAATACGGGACGTGCCCCGCTGTTGCAGCCAGTCCTGATAAGACGGTCACAGCTCACAGCTGACAGAGCTCACGGTAATGGTATTTCATTTTATTGGGATTTTTGTCGCTGCAACACTGCTGCTGATGCCTGGCAATGGCAAATACAATGATACACACCAAGATTCAGTAGAACTTCTGAATCTGAGAAGTCCAGTTCAACTTTAAATTACTTATACCTCAGTGGGGGCCCTGGGGAGGGGGGGTTGCGGCCCCCCACCTTATGAAAGTGGCCGCCACTGTATTACAGTGCTTAGAAACTCCATTATGCTTACATGACTCGCTACACAGGAACATCATATCATTAATATTATTAAAGTAAGGGATATAAAAAGGTTCTCCATTTATAGAAACAGATGTATTGTGTTGCTTGCAATGACAACTGCTATTTCACACAACATTTGTTAAGGTCATTGTCCATGTTTGAACATCATTTACGTTATTTGAAGAGTTGCTTATGTATGTTTTTATTTAAAATTACACAGGCCATATGCCTATTAGTACCAGATGAACTTGGAAAAATAACACACAAACAGAACGGTTATCTTAGCGAGCTCAATTACAGAGTGGTACATTTTATTGTGGAAAGAAATACAGAAAAACACAGCTTTTTAAATTTTATTTTGGGGGGGATCCCCGAGCTTCCTGTTTTTAACCCTTAAAACGCCACCCCAACCCATCACGACTCATTTGAACCCCTGTTTTTCTGTGTTTTTGTCCACTCTGAAATTTACCACTCTGTTTTGTTTCAGATATTTTGACTGGATACTAAATAGAACATTCGGAGGCAGAATGGCCCTGATCTTCCCTGAGTGGATCCCTCCCACCATCCTTCCCATTCTGACCTATTCCTCCTTTGAATGCCTCGTCTGCAGGCTTGGCGTCTCCTCTACCCTCTCTTTGACTATTGCCACTATCTACAGATCCTGTGGTCTGGTCGCCCTCTTCCTCTCGGAGTGGTCTGGGCTCACCTCTGTCCTTCTTGCCTACACCTCTAAACTTCTCCTTGGTGACCTCAGTATCCACCCTAACTCTCCTGAGGTGGCCTCTGGACTCTTCTGCAACCTTTGTGACACACTTTCCCTCACCATTCAGCCCCCCTGGCTTGACGCACTCTGCCGGACATACCTTGGACACTTTCCTTTCTACGGACTTTCCTATCTCCACTCTTCTCACTGCTCCCCTTTCCTGGTCTGACCATTCCCTCCTGTTTTCTCAGCTAGATCTCTCTCTGGTCCCCCTACTAAGCCTCTGCCTTCACTGCTGGGCTCCTTCTCTGTCATCCAACCAATGAATTGAGTGTCAACTGATACTTTTGTTTTCACTTGCATTCCCCCTCCCACTCCTGCCCCTGACTCCCACACTGATTCTGCTCTTGCCAATCTTCCTCTCTCTCCTCACATCTCCGACCTTGCCAAGAAGGTCCACTATCAGCTGTACCTCCTCTGAGGCATTCTCTCTTTCCTCACCTTACCTCAGAAACTCAACATCCCTGTAGCTCTGGTTCTCTCTAGGCTTGACTACTGTAACAGCTTCTTCCTCAATCTTCCTGCATTTTCTCTTCGCCCTCTTCAACTAATCCAGAATAGGACTGCATGACTTATCCTTGGCCTCAAGCCCAGGGGCCACATCTCTCCAGTCCTAATTTCTCTCCACTAGCTCCCAGTGGCTCCTAGGATAAAATTCAAGACCCTCTGCATCATCCATAGGGCTTTGAGGCCTGGGACCCCACTATATCCAACTCTCGCTCCCTAAATGTCTCCCTTTTAGAGCCCTTTGCTCCGTTACCTCCAACTCTCTGCAATCCAGACGCATCACTAAGCAAAGAATGGGTGGTAGATCTCTCTCTCTCCTCTGCAGGAGCCTCCCTCTGGAGTGGTCTTCCTCCGCCTCTCAGGCTTGAACCGGATCACCTCAAGTTCCGGAAGCTCCTCAAGACCTTCCTTTTCTCCCCCTCCCCTGTTAATTCCCTCATTCTGCCTCTGTGGCTGGCTGACTGATTCTCTCTGAGTAGTACAGTGCTCCAGCCCCCCCTCCCAGTCCCTGCACTTATCTGCATTCCCTGGTACTTGGTCCTATGGCCTCCCATGTTGCACTTGCCCCTTCATCGCCCTTTTCTGCCCCACCTTAGCACGTTCTTGCAAACCGGCACTTCATTCCCCCCACCTTCCCTTTACAGAGGACAGCTTGTTCTGCACTTCCGAGTAGGCCTATTAGGACTGTTGTTGTTATTTCTTCCCTGTTCCCCTCCCTTTTTTTTGTCTTGTGGTGCTTTGAAACACCATTTGATGTGTAGGCCTTGTCAAGTTTGTATAGATGTTTTTGAGATCCGACGAGCAACAGCTCAGTTTTCTCATAGTTGAGGCACAACAAGTGCATGGCCATCCAGGCCTGGATGCTTTGTTAGATTGTGTTTTGTGAGTTAATGTCAGTGTCGTAGTTGCCTGTGATGGGAATAAGGATTTGGGCATTGTCTGCATAGTTAATATAGAAGAGACCAAACAAATCGTGGAGGTCAAAGGGGGGCTTCGTGAAGATGTTGTAGAAGGTCGGTGAAACGCAGGAGCCTTAAGGGAAACCACAGGAGACCGGGGCAGAGGGTGCCAATAATGATGGCGAGAAGACTTTCATAGTTATGTTGGACAAGAATGATTCATTCCAAGTTATTGCCTTTGGAGAGAATTAGGCTGCTGAGGCAAGGTGATGGCAAAAGGTTTTGTTATCCACCAGATCAAAAGCAGCTGAGAGGTCGAGTAGGAAGAGGAGGGCTAGTTTGCCATTATGTTTGAATACGTCCATTTGTATTTTTAGATAATTGAGAGCAGATTCGGTTTCATGACCAGGACGGAAGCCAGATTAGTGCAATCCTAGAAGATTGTTAGTTTCCTGATATTTTTGTATCTGTAAGTATGCTGCTCTGTCCAGAATTTTAAGAAGGAAAGGGACAGTTGTGATGGTGAGATAGTTAGTGGGGATGCTAGGGTTTAGTATTGGCTTTTTGACGAGGGGGAGGAACAAGCATTTTTTAGGTTGGTGGGCACCGTGCTGGTGGCAAATGAAGTGATGATGAGCGAGGCGATGAATGGGCCTAGCTCAGTGGTGCAGTCTTTGATGACGGTGGCCGGGCAGATTGACATCTCAAAGGTTTTAGGCTTTTGATGTTTTTAGTAACTTCAAGGTCTGAGACCCGGGAGAATTCAAACGGCAGGGTAGGATAGTCAAGGGGCACTAGGGTTAGAGCTGGAAGTGTTCCGTTGGTCAAAAGTTTACTTTTTGTTGCTAAGATTTTAATTTGGAGTGAGAATATCTTGTCCAATAGTGCATTTTGGACATTTGTGCACAAGGTACTGTCTTTGAGCAGTTAGCAGGAGGGGCAACTGTGGACTCTAGTTCGTGCAGTATAGCAAATAGATCTCTAGAGCATTGTGCATTATCAATCATTTCATTGTTCGAAGCCTTTTTCACTTGGCATATGGCCTGTTTGTAGGTTTTGGATAGGGTGGTGAAGTGGGCTTTGTTGGTGTGTGATGGATCCTTTCTCCATGTTATTTATGCGGCTCGCTTCGTGGAGCAAATGGTTTTGAGAGTTGTGGTGAACCATGTGTTCATGCGAGCTAGGGGTTTGGGCTGGCTCAGAGGGGCCACTTTGTCTATGGCTTGGAAGAGGGAATGGTTTTATAAGTCAACCAATTCTGTAGCATCATGTGTGAAGGGCTGGAATGCTGTGAGTGGCTTCAGTAGTGGGAGGATGGTGACAGGAGTGATGTTTTGGGCCTTTATCGTAATGGTGGCAGGAAGTATCAGGGCTTCCTGCGAAGGTGGGTTACTCGCAGGGATAGAGAATGAGATCACATTATGGTCTCACCAAGGGCATGGCAGATTGGATAGTATCTTAATGTTGGTGTTGTATTCAGAAAGCCAATCTAAGGTGCAGCCTTTGTTATGGGTGGGTTCCAATATACATTGGGATTAGTCCAAAGCATCTAAAGAATTAGCTAATGAGAGTGCGTGGGAATCTGTAAGGTCGTTAAATCCTAAATTTAAATCACCCAAGAGAGTGAACTGGAAGACAGCTTGGCCTCCAGTGAGAGGAGTAATGAAATGTCTTCCTCGAAGGAAAGTATAGACCTTGTCCTGGAGACTCTGGATTGGGCATTCCAGTAACCCTGAAGCCTAGTAGCAACTGGAATCCTGTTTAACCAACCTGAGACATTTTCAAGCTGGATCGACAGGGCTCAATCTACCACAAGCCACCACAGGACCTGCTGTGCTGATTTTGGCACTATGAACAACTTAGAGCCACTTGCTTCAGTTTGAGCCATTTAGATGCCCACTCGATCCATTCAAGTGAATGGACTCATCTCAATTCAAACATAGATTGACTTTGTGGGAGCTACTTAATCTAGTTTGTTTGTTTGTTTGTTTTATTACTTGTATTGCGCACCAGACCCGAGGGTATCAGGGCGCATTGCATAAAACAGCTCACAGCTTGGTTACGGATAAGTACATATACAAACTACAAAAAATAGGATACAGAGTCATGTGAAGGCACATAGGCAGAATTCATAATAAAATACTAGATAAAGTTTTGTTACACATTGTTATATACAGGGCATCGCAGAGGAGTAGTCAAAGGTGGTCTAGAGGAGGTATGCAGGTTACTTGTCAGAATCTTTGAGCCACCTTATAAGGTTTTGCCGGAAGTGAGGGTAGGATTGGTTTACCCGCAAGGGAGGGGGTAAGGAGTTCCACAGTTGAGCTGCCTTAACCGAGAAACTGCGACCTCCAACTCTGGAGAGTTTCAATCTTGGGACCAAGAGGCAGTTAGCACTTGATAGTCTGGTAGGTCTTATATGGGTTTTTCTAGTGAGTCTCTCAGTAAGATAGGAAGGTACCATATTGTTTAGACATTTGTGTGTGAGGGAGGCCCTTTTCAGCTGGAATTTATCATGCGTGGAGAGCCAGGTGTTAGATCTTCTCGTTTCAGAGATATGATCCCTCCTGGAGATTCCAAGTGCAGCTCTGATAGCATTGTTCTGGAAGAGCTGGATTTTTTTGATGGTTTCCTTATTGGCTCCAATGTAAAGAGAGTTACAGTAATCCAGCTTTGACAGAATCAGTGCTCTAGCCAAGGTAATCCAACTGTAAGTAAATAGGAAAGGTTTGCTTGCTCTGACCAGTTTACAGATGTATGCTGTAGCGATGCAATTGCATTCACCTGTTTGTTGAAGGCAAGGGTCGAGTCCAGGTTAAAAACCCAGGTTTTAACCTCACTAGCGACCGTGATAAGGTTGCTGTCAATGTTGAAAGTTGTATATTTGGGTACCAGTTATTTTAGGGTTGAGGAGTAGCCCAGTATAATGATCTCAGTCTTGTCATCATTCAGGCACAGTCCATGGGTGGCCATCCATGCCTGAATGATTAGATATACCTTGTTCACCAAGGCCAAATCCTTGTCATAATCACCAGTAAGTGGTAGAAGAATCTGGGTATCATCTGCAAAGTTAGTGTAGGTGATACCAAGATGGTCAAAATCATCGAAAAGGGGCTTTGTGAAGATGTTGTACAAGGTAGGAGAGACGCATGATCCCTGAGGCACTCCGCAAGTTATGGGGATGGGGTCTGCAGCCGCAATAGGGGGGAAGACTCGCAAGGCCCTATTGTTAAGAAAGGATTCAATCCATACTATGGCTTCTTTGGAGAAGTGAGCCGCCAAATCCAGAAGGCTACAAAGGACCCCATGATCCACAAAGTGAAATGCAGCCAATAGGTCCAGGAGAAGGAGGAGGGCAGATTTCCCTTTATCCCTGAGCTCGGCAATTTGGGCTTTTAAATCTATTAAGGCTGTTTCAGTCCCATTTTGAGGCCGAAAGCCTGACTGGTGGGCACTAAGCAGATGGTTTGATTCCAAGAGTTTCTGTATTTGTAAGTAGGCCATTTTATCTATCATTTTTAAGAGGAAGGGCACTGTTGTGATCGGTCAGTAGTTAGTGGGGATGGTGGGGTCTAGCGTCTGTTTTTTGAGTAGTGGGAGCACCCAGGATTCCTTAAGGTTAGTCGGTATGGTGCCAGAGGAGAATGAAGCATTAATAAGTTTACAGATGAAAGAGGCCAAATCCCTGGCAGCATCCTTTAGCAGTTGGGCAGGTCATTGATCTCCCTGATAGTTGGAAGGTTTGAGCCATAGGATCATTTTTTCAGTCTCGATGATAGAGACTTTAGAGAATTTAAAGCGAGGAGGGCAAGCACTGTCTATAGATGAGGTAGTTGTGATTAGTGATGCTTTTTTCTTAGAAATTTAACTTGTAAGGTTGTGACTTTGTGAGATAAAGCTTGCTCTATGTTAGAACACCAAGGTTTATCTTTTATGCAATTGTCAGGTACGGGGATAGGGGCTTCTAATTCCTTCAAGATGACAAAAAGTTCCTTTATACATGAGTTGGCTTGAGCAATTCTGGTGTTATAAGTGTTGCGTTTAGCTGCAAATATTTCACTTTTATATAGGGCAGATATTGTATGGAGGTTGATTTTATTTTCCTCAGAGGGGAGTAATCTCCAGGATGCCTCGCATTGTCTTCTTTTTGAGCGTGGTGTGTACCACCAGTTAAGGTGGGCTTTGGGCTTGCCAGGTGGCATTTTAAGAGGCGCAATTGAGTCTAGTGAATTGGACATCATTTTATTGTACTCGTTCACCCGGGCGTCTGGGCCCAGATTTTATGGCAGAGAATTGAGGGTGGGAAGAATCAAAGGGAGTAATTTATAGGGGGGTAATGTTCTTTTTATTCCTAATTGGTATAGGTGGGGCCAACTGGGTGGTGGTAGAGGTCTGTCATTTAGTTGATAGAGAGAATGTCACAAGGTGATGATCTGTCCAGATTTGAGGGGAGATTGACAAAATGGAAGCATTAGAGTTATAGTCTGCTACCCAGTCAAATATTCTCCCTTTGGTATGGGTAGGCTGAAGCACTCTCTGGGTGAGGCCAAGGTCAGTCTGAGTGCTGGCCAGTCTAGAGGCGTGTAGGACTTTAGGGTTATTAAAGCCAAGGTTGATGTCACCTAGTAAGATAACTTGGGAAGAGATTTTTAGATTATTGGAAAGGATAGTCTAAATATCCTCATCAAATGTTCCAATCAGGCCTGGGGTTCTGTAAATCAAGTGGATGGTGAGAGTTTGGGAGTTATTGATGGATAGTTTAGCTGTGAGAATTTTGCATGATTTAATATCGAGAGGAGGGGCTAGTCTTATCGAGAGATAAGATTTGACAATGAGGGCTATACCTCCTCCTCATGCTTCGTTTCAATCGGCTCTTAGGATGGTGTATCCATTAGGAATGGCCATCATGTTGGCAGGGCCAGCAGCAGCATGTAACCAGGATTCTGTGATTGCCAGGAAATCGTAATTTAATTTTCAGATTGGATTAGGCCGGATATCTCGGTGGCGTGGCCCACCAGTGATCTGGCGTTTAATAAGGCACCTGTAAGGTTAGGGGTAATGGTAGCTGTGCGTGGTAGTCCGGTAGATTGGGTCTTAAGGATGGTTGCATGAATACGTGGGCTATTATAGATAGGGTAGGTACTTATAGTTTTTTGGTTGGTGCGCCAGTTAGTTTTCTGATTGACTTAGTACAAAGATCTAGAGGTAGGTTCGTATAGTTTTGTTAATCTGAAGCATAGTCTAGCATTCCTGATAACTGTATTGCATGTGTGATTTAGCTTGGGCCTGAGATCAGTGCTGATTCAACTGCTGGAAGCCATCAAATTCGTCCGTCTAGCACGCCGACTCGACCCAGCAGAAGAATCGTCTCATTGCTGACTCAGACACCACCACAACCCATTGGAAGCCATTGCCACTCCATCTTGAACGCTGTCTTAACCCATCTGGAGCCCATACCTGCAAAACAATTTGATGCCGACTGCTAGTGGGATCGCATCAACTCAAATATCTCTACATTGGATTTAGATGCCCGGCTCTACAATTTTAAGCACTAAAGACATGACTTAAAGGTACTGTGAAGAGGCTTGGTTATCTTGTTCCACTTCTTGAGACCATAGTGACTTTGATATGCAGGGGTGTCCAGCAAGGATTTTTGCAATTGTCCATTTTCATGTACATGAAAATGGACAGTTGCAAAAACCCTTACCGAACACCCCTGCATAACAATCCAGAGTGGTCTTTAACAAAAAGGTCTGCATTTTCTATTTGTATTTTTGTATTTTACAGGGTTCAGTTTTTAGTGCTTTTTGCTAGTTTGTTTGCATTTTATTCTTTGGTTAAAGTACACATTTTTTATAGTCTCTTGATCGGACATTATTTTATTTGGGAAAAATTATGCTACTGCTGTTTGGGTTGCTACTGTTATAAAATCACACCCCTCCAAGAGGTATAGCCTGCCATCAGCCGTTGATACCAAAAGAAGCAACAGAGGCATACCTTTGGGGCTTTGTCTGTTTCCTATTTATGATTGGGGTCACTGCTGGTTTAGTAGTAATGTCCGACTGAGTAAGTGGTTTAGCTACAACTCACCCCTGTTCTCCTGCAGAACAGTAGTCATTTTTCACAGTGTGCATAAGACAGAAAATATCGTATTTTCACTTAGTCAGATATTTTGTTCTGAATGTATGGCTTTTATTTCCGAAAGTCCTATTGCAGAGTGCCTTTTAAGTTGTCATTTTTTAATATACACCTTGCCTTTGCATTTGGGAGGATGCTATGCCCCCTTCGGACTACCACTTGTAATGAAATATGTCTATGATATGTATATCTATTGTTATATTGCTTCCTATATGACAGAAAATGCTACTGATCTCAAACCCCCACTGCAACAATCCCTCCCCACAATCTCGGACAAGAATAAGGCTGATTTAATCTTGATATTTTGTTTTATTTAAAATAAAGAATCAAATACTTAAAAGCAGTCCACTAACTTCCATGAAGGGGAGGTCAATCACAATTCTGCAGATTGTCTACAGAAAGAAACATGTTCCTTGCCTGCTGTTGTCTAACTAACATTTTCGCTCCAAGTATAATATCCAACTTATTTATCATAATCATTTTAACATCCGTACATAGAAAAACAAATATGAAGGACCGTTACCTACAATGGACTCACAACCTTCACAATATAGACACGCAAACTGACAATATTTGTTTTTACTTTTGTGAAACTTTTATGAAACCATCAATTTTCATTATGAAAATGATGTCTACTATATCTAACACCCCCTTAATCAAAAGGCGCACTCTCTTTTCTTTGTCTTTAAAAGGTTCAGGATAGGTAAGGACACTGGCTGGCCTGAAGCAGCTCAGATAAACTCGTCCTTTCAGTGTGGGCATGTTTGCCGGTAATATGACCATGCCTTGGAAGAGGTCTCTGCATTCAGTCCAATGTTGGGAAAGGCCCTTTTAAGGAGATTTCCCCAATTAGTTGCCTCCAGTTGGTATCCAATCTAATTAATTCCCGTCAGATAGGCCCCTCCTGCATCTCTGTATTTCCAAAACTATTCCTCCCATGTGTTTGAATTTAGATACCCAGCAAACAGCCCATGCAGCATCATTTGACAAGGCATTTTGGATACGACAGAGGATGTGATAGATTCCCTTCACTTCCTCACCCACCGGAGTGCATCTCATTGCTTCCATTGGCCAATGGAAGTCTCTGTTTAATACAGGGGATGTGTCAGCTATTAACTAGCCCTCTCACCAGGAATGAGATTTAAAATTGGAATGTAATAATAATGTTTCAAATAATGTTCAAAATATTCTCTTTGTTGACATGCAATATTGGTGAAAATGATATATTCAGACATAAGCGTTTCACAAATTTGTAGATAACATTTATGTTTGTGTTACTTCATGCATGAAGTTATTAGAATATGTGAATTATGATTGAATTTGTACATTTGAATACACCAATAGGCATAGGATGTGTGTTTTTCTGTTCAATCCAGAGCAACATCCAATTTACATGGAGACAAATGATTCTAATTCTAAAATGATATCTGTTGATATGCTTCCCATTGCCACTTGGTCCTGCATCTTTTGAAAGTTCATTCTGATACATATTTTAGCTGAATTGCATGGGTTTGTCTGGCCTTTTTATCAACAGAAATCATATGTGTGAATGTTTGAGCACAAATTGTTAAGTTATTCTTTATTCTTTATGACTCAGTGTATTGCCAGGGTGGATTTAAAGATTAGCTAAAAAACACTGAGTAATTTTGATTTTTCTGACGCAAAACACTGACATTAAATGTGTTTCTCGTAGTTTGGAAGCAAGGCCTTTATCTTTGGTAAACAAAGCTGTTCTACTGCAATTGTTCTGTTGGCGCAAGTGTTAGGTTAATGGAGCCTGTACATTCATGATTTATAAAAGAGCAAGCTTAACATTTTCTGTGTACAGCTAACAATGCAAGATGCTAAATAAAAATGTGCCATTTAATACATTTTCCATGTAATAGTAACCCAATAATAATATATTTTTTATCAGAAGATATGGTGTGAACTATTATACAAATTCTGCCATTTTAAGTACTGCTGCATTGTCATTTTCTATATACAGCATGGCATCAAACACACAGAAGCACATTTAAGTACCCCTTTTCTTTCAATAAAACCTACAAGCATAACATGCTTTTCCCCATCAGAATTATGAATGGTGAATTTAATTGTACTCCGTTTTGCCTGTTTAACACTATGCATTTGCTCTTTCAGTGTGAAGTATCTTTTTGACCTTGCACCATTTAATAGAGAGCATCACATTCAATCCGATATTTCACCCACTCCCCATCTAGTAAAAGTACAGCAGTCATTTCAACATCAATATCACCTGTTCTGATTTCTTAATACCATTTTTTTACATTTTGAATATTGTGATCCCCAAGCTACAACTGAGAGAAGCAAAAAAGGACTATCAGGAGTCTCTCAAACATATTCAATACGAAATACCCAGGCGATATAATAGCAGTTCACACTGACCAATATTTCCGATTGTAATATAGGTTCTTCACAGGCACATATTCAAAAGTCTGTGACAAAATCACACTGTGCCACACACCCATTGGCAGTAGGTAAACTATACAAACACTTTAAATCAATGTGCTGCTCTACAAAACATTTGCTAGTGCCATGGCAGCAATGAGTTAAAATCTAAAATTGACTGACACAAGCAGAGGCAAACCACCAATATGGCTTACTTCCGAGTGCAAAGACAGATTTTGGAAAGAGCACTAAGCACATTCTTATATTTATTGAGTATCTTTAATGCATGTGCTGGGCATTTAAACAAGATATTTGCATCGTTGAACTGGCACAGACTTAAGATCTGTGCCAATTCAACATTTAATATATACTCGGTTGCTAAATGAAACGTATATGTGCTAGGTTCTATCCAGCCGTTTCAACCTTTAAGTGACCATATCCATGTTCATGAGGGTGATGAGTTTGATCCCACTTGACATGTGCCATTTCACAACATAGGACATTCTTAAATTCTTAATTCATTGATACATTTGAACACTGGAAGATAAACTGCACTGAATGCAGAAGTGTAGTTAAGCCAGTATATTTCTTTGAAAGTACCCTGATGCTATTCTGCCCAGCAGTGTCTCTTCACAGTAGTGCTCCATTGTGTATACCTTTCCTTTTACAATGAAAAGTTTCTCCATTGTTTGCAGGGATGTTACTGTCTTTGTGCAACTCTCTGGCATGTTTCTCTTCCATTGTTATGCCCACTATGTTAACAAGAATATTTATTTTTATATTTATAAAGCGCGCTAACCCCATGAGCATCAAGGCGCTGTTACAGTTCCAGATATATAGTGCACTGCTACATTACAAGTTACACGCTCGAGGTATTAAATTGTCAGAGAGGTTTCGGGTGGTAGGCAAATCCGGAAGCGTTATAATTGAAGAGCCACGTTTTCAGGAGCTTGCGGAACACCCAGTAAGACTCCTTGGCTCTCAGGGCAAGTGGGAGAGTCTTCCAAAGTTTGGCTCCAATGACTGGGACGCCTGAGCCGGCAGCTTTAGCTCGTTTAAATTTGGGCATGATGAGGCAGTGAGCGTAGGCATATCTGGTCGGTCTCAATTACTGGGCTTTTGTGATTTTCTGTGTGAGGTAAGGGGGGCAGAGTTTGTAAGGCATCTGTGAGTGACGAAGAGCATTTTAAAGGTGACCCTTTCTCGTATGGGGAGTGAGTGTGGATTTCTTCTTGCAGCAGAGATGTGCTCTCGTCTGGGTATATTGATGGCAGTGTGGAGAGCAGTGTTCTGTATGACATTCAACTTTTGAATGTTGCGCATAAAGGTGCCTGTGAAAAGTGCGTTGCAGTAATCTGGTCTGGAGCCTGTGATGGCTCGGGCAATGGCGAGGCAGCTGTCTGAAGATAATAAGCTGATGCAGGTGTTGATCAGTTTTGTGGTGTGGGCAGCAGAGGAGGCAATGGCATTCACGTGGTGATACAGGGAGAGTGAAGCATTGAGGTACACTCTCAAGGTCTTCACTATCAGGGAGACAAGGATGGAAATGCCATCAATGGTGAAGGATGCATATTGGTGATTACGATTTGTTAGATTTTGTTTAGGAGAACATTTTGGATCATGGTGCACTAGGCCTCATCTTTAGTGATATGGAGTGGGGGTGATGGTGGGGATTCCAATTCAGTAAGGTTGGTAAAAATCTCACATGTATTGGACTTGGTGTTGGCAATTCTTGAGTTGTAAGTGGTAGATTTCACCCGAAGAATAGCTTGTTTGCACAGCTTGGCTGAGGTGGCGAACAGTGATTTGTGGGAATCAAATGGAGATCTTCTCCATTTGGATTGGGCCTCACGTTTTTTGGAGTGGAGAGCTAGGAGGTCTGTAGTGAACCAGGAGTTGCAGTGTGTAAAAGGTTTAGTTTTGGGAGCCGCTAGGGGAGGGCAATGGTGTCAACAGCCTGTAGCATCATTTTTGATGTTAAGGTCTACTAGCAAGACCAGTTCTGTGAGGGGGAGATGTATAGGGTGGAGAGTGCTAGGCAGGGGCAGAATACGTTCTTCAGTGAGATTGTATGAGCTACGGGCACTTGTTGGGGGGAAGGGAGGGGCGAGTAGGTAGGCTGTTGGGTGAGACTGTGAAGGAAAGGATGTGGTGGTTTTACCTGGTGCAAGGCAGGTTAAATTGGATGGCGACCTGGCAGTTAAGGTGCAGGATGCATCCTTTAGAGTGAGTGGGTGCTATAATTCGTTGTTTGAGTCCTATGCTTTGAGGGAGTTGGCTACAGAGGTAGCCTTGCAGTCTCCTAGATCATTGAGACCTAGGTTCAGGTCACCCAGGAGGATGGTTTTGGATGTCTGCTTGATATTAGTGCCCTGGACATGTGTGAATTCCTCTTCATAAGAGAGGAGATGTGCCTGGTGGACGGTAACTGACATGCATGGTTATGGTGTCTGTGTGAGATTGGAGAAGTTTAACAGTGAGTCTGTCACAGTTTTCTATCTGGGTGGTGCTAAGATGTATAACAGGGAGGGAATCTCTTGCCATCAGTGCCACCTATCTGCCCCTTGCGTCAGGTCTGCCACTGAAGAAGATGGTGAAACCCAGGGGGATAGCAATGGCAAAGGCTGGGCCTGAAGCAGCATGTAGCCAGTTATCTGTGATGGCTATGATGCCTAAGTTATTGGTATATGATAAAGGACATGGATGTCAAGGGGATGTGCTTGGATAGATCGTGCATTGATTAATGTGCAGTACAGTGGTTGGTTAGGCATGGTGGCACTGGTCAAGGGGGAGAGTGGGCCGGAGGAGTGTTTAAGTACTAGGGGCAGTAGTGGTGTAAGGGATGGCTAGTATCTACTGTGCTAGTATCTAAGGAGGTGGGCTGGGCACCTGTGGAGTGAGGTAGAGGTATGGCAAGATGTTAGTAGCCGTCGTTTGGAGTTTAGAAGTTGGGCTGGTGTCTAATGGCTCATGCAAAGGTGTGATGCAAGGGGGTGTAGGGTTGGGGAGCAGGCTACTAATCGCAGAGATAGGCAACTGCAGAGTCGCACCTCTCATTGGGGCCTTCTTGGGTGAGGCTTGGTTGGTGGTCTGAGAAAATGAGACTGCATGAAAAGGCAGGTTGCTTTCCGCCTGATTCATGGTGGATATCAAAGGAGAAGTGGGGCACGATGGCTGGCCACTGGTGGTTGTAGGGACTGGGCAGTGGTTTCCAGGGGCAATTTGGACATTTTGCAGAGGTAAGACTGGCATGGAGGTGGTGCAGAGAGCGTCTAAGTTCGCTGTGAGGTTAAGTGGGGTGGAACATATCTGGCTCTGCCTGTGTGGCCTGACAGGTGGAAAGTGAGAAATATTGCATCATTACAAGTATGGCAGAGTGGGAATGAACTACCACTTTTCTCACTATGCCATATTACAGGCATGATCCTAGAGTTGAGGATTTATTCTAGCAAAATGCTGGAGGTAAATCCTCCAACTCTCTGCCGAAAAATCAGAACAAAAAAAAAAAAGAAATAGGAATTACTGTGGTGGAATTTGTGCAGCAGTAAATCCACCAAAAAAGTACTTGTTACGCTCACCTGGTATCCACAGGGACGCCACCCAGCCGGGTTACTCGCTGGCATGCTTCTGAGCTTTGCCCTGATGTGGTCTGCGGGAAGGTTCTGCCTGAAAATACACGAGGACTATGTTCAAGACTGACCGACTGGGGTAAGTATCCTCCCTCCACCCCCGTATGATTTCAGTCCCTCTGGCGCCCTCTCCTCACCTTGTGGTAGAATTAGGCGTGCTCTCCGTCCTGCCTTCTTTGCAGGGGCGCATTGTCTTTCATGGGCGAGTGCGGTCCAGTTACTTCACTGATGCCGGCCCGTTTGACATTGTTCAGGTAGGTCTTATTGCTGTTCTTTAGTTTTGTTGCTATCCTGCATGCCTTTCTTTGTTTAAAATGTCTCTTTTCTCCCTTAAGTATGCGGAGCTTCAGCGCGGAGAACTGGCTTGGTTGAGCCCCACTGGTAAATGATGGCGCATTAAGAGAGCTATGATGCGGTAAGTAAGCGCTATGCGCCGCGCTGCAAAGTCTTGCCTTTTCTAACCTGTGTTTTCCTTCCTTGTAGGTCGCGATGTTCTTCAGCGCGAGTGGAATGTCCGGAGTGGTGCAAGCCGAGAGGCGACCGGCCAGGTAAGCCTTTTGAGCAGTTCGAAATTTGTAAATGTTTCTACTGCTTTCTTTAATGTTGCCTCTATCTTCCTGTTTCAGGTCGTTCTGTCCGGGAGGCGTGCAGATTCAAGGAAGCTGTTCTTAGTAGCTGCGAGTGTTTAAAGATGAAGACTGCAGGTAAGATGCTACTGCTAATGATGTTCCTTTTGTCTCCTTGCAGGTTCTGCTTCGCCGAGGTTCGAGGGAATAGCTGGACACGTTGAGCATCACGTTGCAAGCTGCAAAGTAACGCGAAGCATGTTGTCTTGCTCGGGTGTGGTTTAAATAGCCCCAACAAAATAGTCCAGGTACAGTAGTCCCTAGGCTACCACACCCAAAACACTAGACCGCATAGCTTGGTTCTTAGGAACCAAGCTATCTGGATGCCTCCATGTTGGCTGACAATACAATAAAGTAGTTCTCAAGCAAATTGTTTTTCATGGTGTATGAGCCTGGCGCCGTAGGCGCCAGGACTGGCTCCATGAGGGCTTTTGAAGAGGATGCCAGGCTCTAGAGGCCCGAGACCTGACTCCACCTGGCCAATGGGTTTGCCACAGGGGGTTTTGGGCGAGGGTCGTGACAGTACTATAGTGTCCTATGGATTCGAACAAAATAGGGATTTACACCACTACTTGTGACCAAGTGGCGGTAACATTAATTCAGTTTGGTGGTATCTGGGCAGATTTACCGGCCAGATAACACCAAACTCGTAATGAGGCCCATAGTACTGGCCATGTTGCACGGGGCAATTTTGGATTTGGATTTAGATTTGGCAGAGTCAACTATTTGTCAACAGTTATCATGCACACAGAGACATCTGAGGCAATTGACTTGATTATGTTCTATATACCAAACATTCCATTAAATGTTATCATTCTGCATGGAAAGAAGTGCATTCCGAAATGCTGAAAACAAGATGGATTGCTGTGAGTGTATGTTCCACAGTCAAATTCTTCTTAACAACACAATATATGTCGCAATTGAGCCACACACACATGGCAAATGTGTACTCCTTCCCAACACACTCAAATATCAGAATACTACCCCACTCTAACAAATGTATATTCCACAATTTTGACCAATGCATGCTCACACTATGGGCAAACCCGTTCCCCCTATGGAAACCTATCTCAAGGGCTCTAAACACAAATCACCCAAAACAGAAGGGCACAGATTACCAGTATACTTCCGAACTCTACACACCAAAACAACAGCAAAACTAACTTGCATGTTCTTGTTGAGCGATAGATGAATGCGTCATCCATAGCATTGGCCCCTCCACCGCCTCTATACTGTAGGAATGAGACAAGTGAATCATTCATGGCATCTGCCCCCTCTCTGCTGCCATACCGCAAGTATCAAAGATGGTACTCACTAAGACAACCCTACTGGCCTTATCCCATAACCATTAAAGAAGAGATGAGTCTGCAGATATGAACATGCTGTAAACAAAGATGACACAAGCAAGTGACATCACTGCTGAAATTGACACAAAGTAGACATGCATTCACCAGGAAGTTATATGGACACTAGGTCAAAGCGAATTTAGACACAAAGGGCCTCATTACGAGTCTGGCGGTAACCCTTAAATGCCGCAGTAGCAATGCGGCATTAGCGCTATTACCGCCGCATTTAAGGGTCCACCAGATCATGGCTTTAGCGGATTTCCCCCCAGCGCTGAGCTGGGGGGAAATCCGCTGCAACATTTCTGATTTTCCCCACGATTACCGCAGACGGGAAATCCGCCGGCGTTAATAGCGCCAATTTTCCCCATTGGGCCCAATGGAGAATGAGGAATTCCCGAATGGGCCCAATGGGGAATGGGCAATAACCCTTCCGCCAAACCCGTGATCTGGCGCTAATAGGGGGTTTGGCGGTAGGGCTATTAGCGTCGGCACTAATAGCACCGGCGTTACCGCCCAACTCGTGATGAGGCCCAAAGCATGGTCCTGTATTCAATAGACACTAAAAAACATATACTCAATATATACGCTGAAATGCAAGATACATGAGAATACATATAATGCTTTCTTAACGCAGAAATGCAACAGTACTGAGTAACCATTTTGAATAAAATTTACAACACAGCCACATTCTAATGAATGGGAAGCATCAAAGAAGCCTCGAAGCTGCAGAAAGAATAGACCCACTGAATCAACTAAGAACACAGATCCGAGCAGACCAGAAGGTAGCTGCGCCACTCATGCCAAGGTTAAGGTAGAAAAGGGAGCCTTGGACTAGCACAGAGGAGAACAAAAGATAAATACTCCCAAACACAAGGCATGTTTCTCTTAAGATTAAGTAAAGAAATAAACAGCACTTGAAGAGCAGGTGCTCGTTAATTAAAGCTTAACATAGGAACAAGAATAGCTTGAACAAGTCTCTAGTAGAAGGGAAGGGTAAAGACACCTGCATTAATATGATCTAAAATCCTAGTAAAGACGAGCAGGATAATTCAAAACATGTTCTCCTCACATGTGACTGATTGTTGGAGAACAGGGCATATTTATTAATTCAGATACAGATAAACTGAGACCTTCACTCCCCTCAAATTCTCAGAACGATACAAGACCAAGCCACGTTCAAAGCTAAGGGCACTAGCTTGTGACCTATGGAATCAGAGATGGCGTGTTTATAATTGGTAAACATAGAGCCTTCATGTCTCTCCCGCTGCCAATATTGTTGCTCATGTGCTGATGACCTGCCAAGTAATAAAGGCTGGTGAAGCCAATGCCATCCAATGCCCATCCTCAATTAAAGCTGTCCTATAATTGTTGCACTAACCAATCCAGTAGTATAGAAATTACATGTACTCACTGCTATCAATTTAGAGGTGGTCTCAGGTATAGCCATCAGATAGAGTGTGACCAATGAGAACACTAACCGTTATGGATTGTATACCTAGATTTCCCTAACCAATCCCACCTTCCTGTAGGTTTTTGTATGATGTGACGTCAGTTGTGATGCATTTTATGCTTGTAAGCTGTTGTCAAACACAAAACAGAAGAGAGCGTGGAGATTTTCGATGTTCATTGCTGTCCCTGTTTTATATCGATTGTTAATAAAACAGGCCTTTGGCATTTACCTTGACTCTTTCATTTTGGGCACAGGATTTCCCAGCCTATCTGGTCTGCTAAGGGCCGGGACTTTCCGCCCACCATTACATATTACACTGTTTCAATAGCCAAAAACAAATCCCCTTTTGTTCACAGCCCATAGCCCCCAAACATCACTGCTGAGTAGTATGGTATAAAAATCAAAACAATAGTTTACATAACATAACACGAGGTGGGTGACAGCATGGATGCCATGCCCATCTCCTGAGAGCAGCAGGAGAGTGACATACATGTGCTGCTTTACCCAGTACCGAGTTACAAAATATGACACACACAAAGATTGAATCACAAAAACCAACAGGGCAATAGCCCCTCATGTACAACAGTTACCCACATGCCATATGACACTGTGAGACTATAGATGGAAATACCTACATGAAAGCCATATCTATCCATCTATCAGTTATGCTTGTCTTACCCAAGGCCTCTACTAGCTCTCATTCACTAGTGGCATTTAGTCACGTTTGAAAAAAGTATTTTCTATCCCTTTTTGCACCTAGTGTAAAATGTCCGACTAATAGTTGAGTAAATGAAGCATTTGTGCTATCAGTGTTAAAACTGCATTACAGTTTTAAATCCCCTATATGGTGGGTTTAGCCCTTCACCGTTTTTGCTAAGGGCAACTGAGTCCCATAAGGTAAGAAACATCACCAACTGCAGTAACCTTTTGTCCATCGGAGAGGTTAATAGTTAATAGGGAGCATAGGCTTCATTTTATGGGGGGAGGCAAGGATGTCTGTCCCCCAGCATTTGTGGCACACCATTACGTCCCCTTCATATGGCAGGTGCTCCTTTCCTTGAGATGTCATGTCCCCCCCCCAATATGTTCAGCAAATTCAGCAATATTTCGGGCCAACATAAGGTTGGAATACATAATATTTCAGATAGAGGTAAAGTAATTTTGGATGTCCTGGTGAAAAGGACTTTGAGAGTATTTATTCATTTATTTATTTATACATGTATATACTGCACAAACCCTACAGGCATCCAGGAGCTGTTTACATAGGGTGAGGGGGAAGGAAGTGGGGAGGCATGGGGAGATGGGAAGTAACAGGAAATGGAATGAAACAAAAGGGTGAAACCGTTATAGTAGATATAAATGTTTTTTGAGATTCTAAATCTAAATGAGCATCATAGTCAGTTGGACAAGCTGGTTTTCAATTGTTTTCTGAAAGGCCAGTATCAAGGCTAAGAACGCAGGTTGCGGGTTATTTAGTTCCACAGGTGGGGGGGTTTGACTGGAAAGCTAGATACTCCAGCTCTGCTGTGTTTGAAGCGCGGGGTGGTCAGTCTGTGGCAGTCAAATGTAGTGTGCAATGTCAACAGAAGAGCTTGTTCTGAGAAAAAATATCAAAACAGTTACTAGAACAGTCTATCCCCCAATCAGGAAACAAAAGAAAGGCGAGAAGTCCTGCTATGAAGAGGCGTTCATTCAGTTATCCTACTTGGTCAAGTAGGCAATGCAGACATATTAATGTAAGATGTTTTGCATGATATTAAGGAATTTTTAAGGTTACGTCATCAGCTTCTACTGAGAGGTCAGAATGGACAATTTAGGAAAAGTCAACCCACAGCACGAATCTGGGGAATTCGTCCTTTCTTCTGTAGGGGGAGCCACCCTCTTTGAGGCTGAATAAGTGAGCCTGCTCAGCAAAACCCTCCTTAGGGATTTAGGAAAGCGGGACCTCACTGGGAGTGACTCCCCTTCAGGAGACAAGGACCCCTAATCCTATGGGGTACTTCCTGTACCTAAAGTATTATCTGCCTACATGAGAGTAAGAAAGACTGACATCACATCAATGTGCTGGACTCAAGGTAATCTGAACTTTCCAGAGGCTTGACAGTCGGAAGTGAGAAAACTGCCCCTTTAAAGTCTTGGAGCGAGAATAAGGAGTTAGCAACTCTTGAGTGGAGGAGGAGCACCCCAACTCAGAGGCGAGCCTCTGATGTCAGAACGTCGGCAAGGGGTGGAGTCACACAGAGCAGCGTAGCCATCTGGAGTGTCGAAGGAAGCAGACACCTGAAGAGGGAGTCACTGCCTGTACAACAAAACAGTGCATGGGGCCGGAGAGGGAGAGGCTGCACAAAGTGAACCATACTTGGAGGCGCAACCACGTGCTGGATGTGGTGGGCCTGGGCCTGTAAAAGGACGCAGAGTCCAGGAATGAAGGGAGGACTGTGTCCTCCACTTTCAAAAGGAGGGACAACCAGCGAGAGAACGGCAAGATAAGAGGACGAGAAAATGGCTTCTATCGAGAGCGGTGGAGTGGCAAACCATGAAGAACACCACCACCGCTGATGAGACAGACCCTCACTGGAGCAAATGCTGCCACACAGCAGGTACGCATGTTGCTCAATTTGGGGGGAATAGAGGAGAGGAAAGAATGAGTGGGGGGATGGAAGGACTACCCTAACCCCATACAAGGGCCACGGGGACCGGAGAAGAGAAAGAGCGTGAGATAGAGAGAAGGGTTGCTGGATCCTGAGAAACCCAAGCAAAACAAACCTTTAGAAGGGTCACAGGGACCCACAAGAATGACAAGAGTCATAGAGGGCTCATAGATACCTCGAGAAGGTCACAGGGACTGGTGAGAACTAAAATAGCAAGAGAGGGGTCACACGTACCTCGAGAAGGGTCTCAGGGATCCACGAGAGCTATGAAAGATAGAAGAAGAGAGGTCATAGGTGCCCAAAGACATAAGTGAGACATTGGGATGGACGAGCCAAAAAGAAGCCACAGGGGTGCAGATACCAGGGTAGGATGGAGGCTCCCAACAGCTGATCAAAGTGATCAAAGTGAGGAGAGATCAACCAAGGTGGTAGGGAAGGATGAAGGAAATGCCCCTCCAACTAAAGAAATGTAGACATGTTTTTTTTGATACTTGAGACTTTTTGTTTGAACTTTGGGATCCTTTTGAGGAACTTTTGTAGACTGCAAATAACTGTGTCTTTGAGAGGAACTGTTATTAACTGATAATTATTATATCCAGACCCAGGAGTGAATCTGGGGACGTCCGAGAGAGATTGTGATTAAAACCCCAGAGTTCAGGGTACTCAACCTATTTTCTTTTTACATTTTTCTAAGTGGTAGGGCAAGCTTAGTGAATAGGTTTGGACCAAGGACTATTTTATTTTGGACTATCGATGAGCACCTTAGTTTAGTATTTGTTAGCAAGGGAACTCTATCTTAGAAGTATAGTCAGAAAGCAGTTATCTTTCAATTTAAATAAACCTACATGTAAACCATGTCCTCTGGTCTGGGTCCTTCTTCTGACTTACCACAGCACAAAACATTTTCATAGCCATTACATAGTTGTCTAAAAGGCAAGTCCGATGGTGAGCTGCTATCACTGCAGATCATAGAAAAGCCCCTCTTGAAATGTGAAGGTGCCAGTCAAAGCACTGACTTTGCCATCATTCTTTTCTCAGACACAATTGAAAATACATGCAACATACTGAAACTTTTCAGAATGCGCTATGGAGTAAATATGTTGACTCAAAACTGAAAAGCTGGATGCATTCAAATATATTTTTCTTTCTTTCTGTGCTGAATGCACAAGATATAAGATTGGCTAAGGAACCAATTTCTCTGCAAATCTAGTCCAGTTCGCTGCACTGTTTTTCAAAACAATTACCTAGAAGTGTTTTAATGAAAATGTGAAAATGTACCGAACAAATGTACGTCTTGGGAGGATAGGTCAGGGGCACGTGCTCGCCTGGGAAGCAAGATGACACAGAGCAATACAGGTTCGATCCCTGGATCCACGCTTAGAAACCTCTCAGTATTAAGCGCATTTATAAATAACCTATCATATCATAACAAATAGAATACTCCAAGCGCTAACTTGTGGAGGTCGCAGTGCTACTGATGGATTCTAAATTACGACTTGTATCCAACTACACAATGTGTAGCCTACTATTTAAAGTTATTCCTCAGTAAAAAGGCAGATGATCCTCACTGTGGTTGTATGTTATGTTGCTACGTGAACACCTCCTAGTGCTGTTGACTTGTACCGAGTTTGTAGGTCAGCATCTGGGTGTGTGACTGTAAATGCATGATCGTAACGCATACTACATGGATCGTTGTGGGTGTTGTGCATGCGGGAGAGAGATGTGGTGATGTGTTCTCGTCACTGCATCTAAGGACTGTATGTGCAAAGGGAGCTAGGTCCATGATAGAAAGTCAGTTCCATCAGATGGGTCCACTGGAAGAAGTCATTATGCAAAGCCTGTTCTTGATGTGAGTGGTTCCTTTGAGAAAATGTGATTCTGAAATGAGTCATTCATCCCCTGAGGAAAAAAATCGCACCGGCCGTGAAGCCGAACAAATGGCATAAAGGCTTAGTGGTTTCTGAATCCTCACAGGTGTCGCATAATTGTCCTTATGTAAGTCCATTGGGACATCCTTTGAGTTAGGACAAGCCTTATACAAATGCATCATACACTCACCCACTCATTTCCCCGTTAAGGTGTCATTAAAACAGATCGGTATCAGTGTTGTTTTATGTACTTCACCTTCATCAACATAGGAGACTGTCCTATGTTGTCCTAACAGAAAGGGTTTATCTTTGATCAGGATGAAGGCAGTCTCTTCCATCTTGAAGTAAGGGACACCTAGTGCTAGCATGATTAATAGAAGCCGATATGCAGACTTTTAAGGCTTCCAATCTATAATAAAGGGAAGCGATGACAGCTGCGTTCTGTGCCATTGTTCTTTAGAAACTTTGCAAAGTATGATCAATTGGCAAACTTTGGCCCACGCACGCATTTTATTTCTGTCTTTTTAAGGTAATTGATGACACCTAAATAGCGGTTTTTCTGTGATCCTTTCCAGACCTCTTAATCGTAGTTCAATCTGAAATACACAACATCCCTGAATCCTTATCTGGCTAGTAATTACCATCCTTCTGCAAACCTGCCTCTGACGTGACATTGATTTAGTATCTTCAAAAGGTCACCTTTTGTCTCATTTCTAGCTCGGCAGGCAATCTGGGTTTTGTATCAGTTTGTTATCATTGAACCCGCTGACTGTTTGGGGGGGGGGGGTTCAAGCGTCGTGCTGACAATATGAAGGGCGCAATGCTTTTTGCACTTAAACTCTCAGTTGAATCTTAAATAGTCTACAATAAACTTGCACGTATTCTCGCAAACAGTCCTTTTACAGCCATACCCCAACCATGAGGAACTCAATCCTGGCAGAGGCTCAGAATGCTCCCACCATTCTACAGTTCCACAAAACACTAAAACAGTGGCTCTTTCAACAATACCTGCTGGATGAATAAAATCCTTCCCTCCCTCTGATAGTACTGCATGGGCGTCATTTCACCAAAGTGCCAAGGGTAGCAGAAGAGACATCACACGACCCATGACCTCTGATGACATCATACAAAGTGATGTCATTTGCACCTGCCCCCAAGTGACATCACGGGAAGTGATGGCACACAGCCTTTGACAAAACAGAAAGTGGCATCACATAGCATTGTTCCTCAGTACACTAAGAAAAACATGGTAACGATATATCACTGTAAAATGATATACATTTCATACAAGAATAGAGCAACATATGTAGTGTTAATATAAGTGTGTACAGGCCCATATTTCCAAATTACTGTGAATGTAAGCAGACATTCAACACAACAACCTGGACCATTGTACATCACTTGGGATAAACTGTAACTAGACAGAGCATCTCAAAGAGGCCTAAACCCCAATGCACAGACATCCAGTGCCTGCCAAGTGTCTGGCCACAGACTGGAAACAGCAACTGACCAACACAAGTCCAACCAGAAGACAATGTGCACTTGAAAATTATGGATTTTTTCTTGACTTGGAAAGGAAGGGTCAGGACTTGAATTGCAGTTCTCTATCCTGAAAAAAGGAGGCAAGCAGTCTAATACTCAGCCATTGATGCCAAAGGAGATTTTCCGACTGTTGAAAAGGGTGGTATGATCATAGTATTGAAGGTCACAGATACAACAGGGAGGTTGAGGATAGGAGTATCTCCACATAGTGAATTCCGTAGCTCAAATGGTACGGCTTGAAACCAGGATACTTGCACTGGGCACAGATGGAGATCCCAATTACAGGACTGCTAGCTAGCACCACGGTCATATTGAAGTCCTGGGTAATCAGGAGGCTCCCTGAAGCAAGCAAAGTATATGTTAACAGACATACGTGTGCTAACCATCTATGAAAGGCTCCACATATGAGGAATATTTTTAAAAGGGGTAGAATGCTGCCAGCAGAGGACATTTCTAAGAAGGCACAATTCGAGTCACAATGCAAGGTACTTTCCTTTGAAATAAAGATTCACTAATTAAAAAGTTTGGTAATGTCCTTTTAGTCCTATGTAAGTCTGTACATAATCATGCCAAGATGTTTTCACAAAGCATGTAAATTCAGGAACTGATGGCAAACATTAGTTTCTATCAATAGATACACAAAGAGGTAACTAGACAATTTTACAAGGAGCAGCTATTCTACTATATACACAAAATGACATTTTATAGTGTCAAGAGAATGGTCAGGGCACTAACAATTAGCATTTGTTGTTTCCCACAGATTTAAAGAAAAGTGGTGTGGTTTAGCATTATTGAAAGAGCATTTGAAAGTTGCCATCTAATTCTCTTCATCCAATACACACAAAAAGAGACCTAGAAAAAAGGTAGTGAGGCTCTCCTTTACAGTAAGAGTCTCTGAAATTTGGCATCTTGTATCCCTGAGATCTACACAGTGGGCCTCATTACGAGGTATGCCGGTAGCCATGCCGCTATTGGCGGCATGGCTGCCGGCAAAACTGCATCCGTGTCCGTGTCCTCGGAATGAGGACTTACCGGATCATTACGAGTTTGGATGGCCCGGTAATTCCTCACTCGAGGACACGGACACGGTTCATCCCCATTCCCATTTCAGCCCCTATAGGGCTGAATGGGAGAGGGAGTAAACAACGGGCCATTATGAGATGGCCCGTTGTTTGCTCCCTCTTCCCCTCGTGGGACCCGGTATGCACGCCTGGTTTTCCCAGGCAGGCTTAACGTGTCCCGCAAGGGGACCTCGTAATGTGGCGGAACGGGTTGAACGGCGCCGCAGCCTTTTACGGCGCCGTTTAACCCGATCCGCCAGGGTCGTAATGAGGCCCAGTATCTGCTATCAGCTTCTCCAACAGCACAGCATGCTGTACTGGAGATCCATCCACCCTCCTAAACCCCCTCTTCCAATGTGACAGACCCACATGTACCGTTGTTGTAATGTACACTGAATCGGAATATATCGTAACATGATGCCCTTTAGTGATTCAATGAGTGCCCAAAGATCTGTCGCTTGTGCGGAATAGTGTGTTGACAACCTCTTCATAACCGCTGTCTTGTAATCCCCTCCCTCAAGTCGTACCATTGCAGCCCCTGTCCGCATCTGCCCATCCTCCTTATCAATTGTGGATGATCCATCAAAGAAAAGTACCATGCAGTCTGTTAATGAACAATCCTCTGCTTTGGGAGCTCCATCCTCCTCCCCCTCATATGTGGCACAGTCGTGTACTGTCAAGCCCATTGTTGTGGGCATATCTGTCAAAAAGGTGGCAGGATTCACCATTTTACACCTAACCACATGAATGTGAGATTTCCAAATGATCATTTCATATGTGGACAACATTTGCATAGTCAGTGTGGACTTTGCCACTCCAAAATAGCAAACAAAGAATGTCCAAATCCAACGTTACTGAACACCATCACAATTGTGGAACCTTTCTCTATAGCAAAGGAAGCGGCTGCTAATGCTTGTTCACACGTGAACTATCCTTGCATCACTGCATCCAGAGTACCACTGTAATAGGCCAATGGCTTATGGCCCATAGTGCTCTGCTATGTCAACACTGCTGTGGGGTGGCCAGGAGAGGTGCAGAGCAGATTACTTCTTTTAAATCATCACATGGTCTAATCATTTCTGCTGGCCACAGTAGCCTGTGGTCCTTTGTTTTCTGTGCTTCCCTTAAGGCTTGCAAAGGTGGCCTTGTGTACGCTCCGTAATCGAGGTTCCAGGCCCTGCAGTAATTGCACAGGCCCAGAAACCTCTGCATCTCATCAACTGAGGTGGGTCTGGGGGTGTGCGTACTGATGCTGCACTATCTGGTAGTATCCTCTTCCCATTCACTGATAGGAACTGCCCCAAATAAATTACTTCCTGCTGGTAATATTGCAATTTAGCCTTGTCAACCTTGTACCCTTTACAAGCTAGTAATTGTAGCAGTGCGACCAAGTCTCTTCGGCACTGTTGTTTGTTGTCACTACACACTAGCAGATCATCTGCATACTGGATAATTGTGCTGGGCACCTGAATAGTCCCTTAATCAGTGTGCAGTATTCTGTGAATATGCTCAGGCTCTCACAATACCCTTGAGGTAATATAGTATGCTTGAGCCTCGTCTGACCCTGCATAAGAGCTGTAAGATACCTCGACTATAGATGGAGTGGAATCGGGAAAAATACATTTTTCAAATCCAACCACAGTAAAATACGTAGCCTTCTTGGGATGCTGCATAAAACCGTTGCAGGATTTTGAACCACTGGAAACTCTTTCTGTACCACATCATTTTGGGGGCGCAAATCATGGCTCATTCTCCAATTGCCCTCGTCATTTTTTTTAACTGGGTATATTGCCGTATTGTGCGGGGAGGTAAATGGCATGATAATACCCTGGTCCAGGAGTACCTGGATGGTCTTCCTAATACCTTCCTCTGCCTCTCTTGGCAGTGGATATTGTCTTACCCGGGGCAGCACCACACCTGGTTTTAGTGTTATATACACAGGTATCACATCCTTCAATAACCCTACGTCATGTGAATTTGTAGTCCACAACTGTCGGGAATGTGCTGTAAATCTTCTTCTCAAAAATCGGGACAAAGTTACTATTGCCATGAAGGGACACTGCACTCTACGGTACTGTACCATTATGTCACAAGGGATGCACATATCTAAAATTAGTTCCCCCTCTTTGTTGTTATTCTCAAACAATTCAACATCTGTCACCTACTTTAACTGCACTGTTGGGTCAATACAGTGCACTGTGCGCCACTCACACCAGTCACTATCCACCCCTAATAGCACAATCCTTCTGTCTGACACAACCAACCCCTGCAAGTCCAGCAATAGTATCATTCCTGCCACCTCCTCAGGTGACACAGCTGGATGAAAAATGAAACCCGTGGGCACTCGCCAGCACTGCTTGGCAATCTGGGGCACCGCCTTCACAAGCACCGCGATACCATAAACAACCATGTCTGGGTCTACGGGAATCCCGATGACCACCTCTTTCATGCACACCCAGCCTGCTAGCCCAGCCCACTCCATTCTACCCTTCATCCACATACAGCCTGCAAACACTGATAGAGCACCACATTAACTCTTTCCCAAGCCTGCTTGCCCTGAGCAGTCTATTGCCTCATTTATGAGGACACAGCCAAATGCAAGGAGCACCACATTACCTCTTTCATGCACACCCATCCTGCTAGCCCCAAGCACTCCATTCCACCCTACATGGACATACAGCCTGCAAACACTGAGCACCGCATTAGCTCTTTCATGAACAACCGACCTGCTTGCCCCGAGCACTCCATTGCTTGCTTTATGAACATGCATTCTGCTGGCACTGAGCACCACATTACCTCTTTCATGCTCATCCACCCTGCTAGACCAGCCCACTCCATTCCACCCTTTATGGACATACAGCCTGCAAACACTGCACAACACATCATCTTTTTCATGCACACCTGACCTGCGTGCTCTGAGCACTCCATTGCTTGCTTCATGAACATACATCCTGCTGGTAGGGAGCACCACATTGCCTCTTTCATGAACACCCAGCCTGCTTGCCCTGAGCACTCCATTACCTCTTTCCTGAATGCCCAGCCTTCTAGCCTTTCCTTCCGAAGCTCAACGCCCAGCTCTTCAGATGCCATTTGCTATGCATGTCCTGTAGTATTCATCTCAGAGACACTCCCTGAGTTGCAATGCATCCGAAGTAAACATGGCTAAATAATACATTAGCTTTCCCGTTGTTGATGTACTTATTTATTTATTCACTAACTTTAGGTGAAGGAGAAAAAAAACAGTGTTGTGGGTTGATTGTGTGCCACGGGAACATATTTGTAGATAATTTACTCACAGTGAAATAGACACATACTGTCAAATGTGACTATATATTCATTTGCATGCAACTCCCTAAGAGCACGGCTGCCCCTAGGGATAGTGGCTCCATGCCATTGCATCGAATGGATTTACAGCGCTGGTCTCTCCGGCACAGTTGATGCTTTTTCCTTTGCTTACTGTTCCCTCCCTGACCCTCTTGCTCGAATCAGGGAACCCTCTTCACTACCCACCCCCTGTCTCTAACATCCATTGCTTGCACACGTGGGATAGCCACCAGCCAATCATGTGGCCAGGAACATGGGCTGAATCCAGCAGTCAAAGCCTGCTTCCATGCTGATCACTGGCATTTATCGCACGTGCCACCACCCATGCACACATTGTATTATACACGCTTGACAGCAACCCTCTCTCCCTGAACACTTACTTGCCCCCCTGAAACCCACCACAACTCCCCACTTTTCTGTATGCCGGCATCACTGCCATAGAAATTGGAAAAGGACTCAGTGCAAGCTCCATTTACTATTTCCAGTGGCCATCTTTGTGCATGTGTGTGGTTTGCACAAGGAGAATTTCCTTGAAAAGCAAAGGCCATTAAAATCCAACATGTTTGCCTATGGTGCATATTGCCTTAATGTCCAGACTGGTAATGAGCTAAGACCTTGCAATAGACCTTCACATCAGGCCAACATCATCCTGGTAGGCCGGCCCAACCCAGCCAGTGTTACTATGTTACAACATCACATAAAGCACCACCAATTAGCACTTTTGTGGTTGTAGCACCAATGAAATGTGAAGCGAAGCCACAAATGTTTCAATAAAAGCAAACACAACTACAAGTGTCTGATTGCATTTCTTAGAAAGTATTATATTGTATTCCAATGAGTAGACACTCGTTTCCAAAGGGGTTAATTCTTTCAATTTGGTGGGTGTAAGTAAGTTCTTCATTAAAATGTGCTACTGCCCTTTGTTTTCTTCTCCTCCCTCCAAAGGGCCCCACATGTTTCTGCTAAACAAGTAAGAATTGGACAGGGGCAGGAAAGGACCCAAGCAGCAGTGGTGAGGAGCTCCTAAGGAGAAGAGATGAAGCAAACATGGGTGTATACTGTTCCAAGACATGGGCTGCTTAAGACTAATAACTACTTTAACTACTTTTAAATAATGTTTTGGCTAAGGTGGAGGATGCAGGATGGAGCTATAATATCGGTTTTAAAAGTCAATATATGTTTTTAAAAAAAAGTAATTAAAAAAAACTGTTCACTGAAAATGCAACACGTCAACCAGATTATTATTGGTTTGCCAATGTCATTCTCTAGCAAGTTAATGGCGGCATTGCCTTTGCAGATGGAAAGTAGAGCACCTTGATTTTCAAAATACATCTCTGATGTATAAGAATAACACAGAACTAGGGCCTGATTCACAGAGTGTTTTCCTTTGGGATTGCTCCATTATAAAACACTTCTGTGAATCAGGCCTCTAATATTCAAATGATCTAAGACGGTGAAACATGGGTCGAGCAAAAAGTAAAAACACTAATAATGGCTATTTTTTACAGAGCACACTACAGCCCGATGTGTCATCACGCACTCAAGTAATGGCGCTTGTCACCATCTATAAACAAAGAATTATCCCTGTGGACAGACCTGCCCTCAGGTAGTCACATGCCGTGGAACATATGCCTACATGTGTGTCTGCACTAGAAGTGAATGGTCTGACGACCATTTCCATACACCGAATACCAACGCCACGAAGCCACAATGGTATTTAGTTCTTATCAAACTCAAAAGAATAAGAGGATGCTGGGATTCTGGGTTGTAATTTATGGGTATGATTAGCTCATCACACTGTCATGTTTATTCGCTATATCAAGCACTGGGCCTGGAAACATAATCTACATTCTAAACACACGTAATTTCTGTACAACTTTAGTAAGTCATGTATTGTTATAGCAGAATTAGAAAGTTCTTACCATTTCTGTGTTTCTGTGATACCAAGTACCATTTGCACTCGGTTCAAAAACCAAGATTAGCACACAGTGATAAAAACAATGTCTTTAATTTATTTGAAAATCTGTTCTTTTGCTAGCATCCTTGATCTTAGAACTCATAAATTGAGACTGCATAAGTTTACATTTGCGCCTGGAGGAAGGAGAACAGGATGTCTACATATAGGTATTCTGCTGCTCCTGGACCTATCAGCAGCTTTTGATTTGGTGGACCACAAAACCCTATGCCATCATCTCACCCTGCTGTCAAATTCTCCCCCAAGGCCACTGCTTGGATCACCTCCTTTCTCCAAGAAAGAGTTCTGAAAGTATTTTCTGATCTAGCGTGCGCCCACCCGAGCCTTATCACAGGGCTCGTGCATCTCCCCCACCCTATACAACCTGTTCATGAGACAACTATTAAACATCCTTGACTCGCTTTGCATCACATACACCAACTATGCTGATGACACTCAGGTCCTCATCCCCCTCACTGGCGACTATGAGGTAGACACAGAAACCCTCAACTCTGTCTACTCCACCATCCAAACATGGATGGCAGAACATTGGCTGTGCCTTAACGGAGAGAAGAACAAACTTCTGCTAATCGGATCCCCCTCTACCCTAAAAAAGCTGGACCAACAGTATAACCCCTTCACTATTGGCAACACTCCTATCGTAGTCTCCCAAGCAGTCAAAACCCTTGGAGTCTTCTTAGACTGCAACCTCTCTATGACCAGACAGGTCAATGCCATAGCATCTGCAGCGGCCTACCATTCTAAGCTGCTCAACACAGCTAGACCCTTCCTCTTGAAGCACAACTGTCTCACTATTGCAAGAGCCATAATTGGGTCTCAACTGGACTATTTTAACACCCTACTAGTAGGCACCTCTGCTAAAAACATCAATAAACTCCAGACTGCCCAGAACAATGCCCTCAGGGCTGCCATAGGCATCCCCAAAAGGGACCAAATATCTGAGACCAGGAAAGTAGCTCACTGGCTTCCCATCAAAGAGCGCATCTACTTTAAAACTCTCGCCCTCACACACAAATGTATCCACAATACTACCCCTTTGTGCCTGTCACAGAGAATCACCAAAACCATCACTTCCAGACCCACTAGGAACACATACACCAATTTAATCACAACACCCAAGACAATGAGAGCTCTAGCAGGAGGCTCCAGCTTCCCTTTTATGGCACCAACCCACTGGAACTCTCTTCCACCCCACCTCAGAAGCATCGAGTCACACCTTGCATTCCACAACGCTATTAAAACCCTACTGTTTGTATAAAAGGGCCATAGCTTTCACCTGCAATGTATGTTACTGTATCCTGTAACCACCTTTATGTATCGTTTTTAAGTCTGCACTGTATTTATTATGTCATGCTCACTGTAACCCTGAGCAAACTACTGTCCATGTAATTAAGTCACTCTGATGCAACAGCGCCTCGATGCCTCTGGGCTGCTAGGGCACTTTACAAATGTAAAAAATAAAATAAATAGTATGTGTCCATATGAATATGATTCCTAACAGGCAGGTCACCATATTATTCTTGCCGTCTGGTGTTAAAAAGAAAATATACTCGAGCAAACTTGAGCATACCCCAAAAATAAACCCATGAAATGACCCTGTCTCACTGGAGTAGCACGTTAGCAGACCTGGAATTTCACGTATCAAAACGGCACATTTGGGAAGTTGTTGTTTTGTTTCCTTTCACTGGAACCAATTGGGCTGCCATGCCATATACAATTCTAACTAAAAGCCTACCTCTACGTCTCCAATTTACCCTCTTAACCTAACTCTCATCTGCCTTCTAGGTAACATTTTACTTTGCCTCTAACCTGACACTGTTCTTCACTTTCTCTAACTCCCCTCTAGCACTTCATCCATCATGGGCACATGCCTAACACAGCTGACTGTACCGCCTACCTGCACTAAAAATGTTTAACATTGGTTCTCCTTAATTGTGCCCAGGGTTGACTGAAAGAAGAATGTTACATCTAGGTAAGATTTTTGAAACCATATAATCTATAGTTCAGATGATTGGTGGCCCACACTTATTTCAGGTGAGCGTTTGAAGATGATAATAGCTCTGATCAACTTCTGGAAGATCAACTTCTTGGAAGATATATTCAGTGAGTTGGAAAAGTAAGATGGTATATTAAGGTCAGAGTAAGTAAGAGGTAAAGTGGGGACTGGTGGTGCGGCTTGAAATAAAGTGGGAGAACGGTCAAGTGACTCTCGCCAAGCCAAGCAACAAACCCACACATTTTTACTTGTGCTAAAATTCGAGGTTGGGTGTCTAAATGTCATGTAGCCAGTAATGTCCGGAGGGTCCTAACAGGTAACTATGCACAATTTGGTGCAGCTTGGGGAAACGGTGTGGAATTGTATAAGGAACAACTCTTTGCCAAGCCACAAACCCACAAACACATACTGATGTGTGCTGAAATCCAGGGAAAAGGGTGGCGTGGCCAAATGTCATGTAACCAATAATGTCCAGAGGGTCCGCGCTGGGTATTAAGCACGTTATAAATAACCTATCATATATGCCTCGGTTCTATTTGTAATCTTTTTGATATTACGTTGTTATACTTAATCGCTTTCTCATGCATAATTGTTACTCAGTTTAATGCTATATGGCTATGTTTTACTAATCTCAATACAATTCTTCTAAACAAAAAAACAGTATTGTTCCGCCCTGTAAATAAATAAATAAATACAGTTCCAAATGGAAAGACCAGGACAGAAATCGTTTTAACAAAGTGACATAGAGCTTTCGTCACCTTACCTAAAAGCTTTATTTGACACAATAAAATAGACAATCAATTTTTGAACAGCAAAGCAAGTAAAAACACTTCAGACACCAGGGTAAAATGAGTTAAACTCCCAAAATGGCCATTAATTGTTGATAACCATAGCAGAGCCACCAATAACAGATAGTTCAGAGATTGGCCAGCTGTGACATTTGTGTGACATTTTTAAAACCCCGTTATAACACCATGTTTCACTCTACAACATACATTGCAATACAATTTTAACACCAATTAACAAATTGCTAAAGTCAGAAAAAGGTTTATTAATTTATGAAAGACTCGCAAAGATGTTAAGAAAGAAACAAAGGAACAAGGAAAGGGCTTACACATATCACACTAAATAGAAAAATCTTGAGTGAAGCCCTGAGGAAGGAATTAATTTTGGAAGTATGCAGGAGGTCTAGAACATGTATAAGCCCATCTGACATGCTCAAATGAAATAGATATTAACCTAATTCTAATATGGTTTAGAATTCTTTTTAAATGGTACACTATATTTTGTATTGATTCGACAAAGCACCTTAATGTTATGTTAGGCGGAAAACACAAAGCACAATATTGTCCATGGTGCATAGGGCTGACTAGGTTAGGGAGATGATTTGCCTGAGGCAAGTTTCTCTTCGGGTACCGTTTCCAAGAGATAACTAGCCTTGCTGCTTCCTTTACAGCCGATGTGGTTAGTGAACATTACACGTTGTCTGAAGGGTGTTCATGTCTCATCAACTCAATGCGATACCTGGGGTTTAATGTTAGTGCGAGTGTGTTACCTCTGACTAGTTGAGGTTTGCAGCATTCTATGACAACCAAGTGTGAGCTTGTGGGGCAAGCTGGGGATGTGGCTATGGGCTCCTTTGTGATGGTGTAGATAAGACCAGTGACGCGCAAAGCCACGACCCTGCCTGTTCCCTGAACGACAGCGAACATATAAACTATGGAAACTTGAATAAGGTAGCATTTTGTGTATGCCACCACCATATAGAATGTAACACAAGCAAGATCGAGTTCATTTTGCCACACTGTAGGGAGCTATTTTGCCATATTATAGGGAGGGTTATGCTGAATAAACAGAGGAAATGTAGTAAATGGTGGTATGCACAGATAGGCATGCTATTTATATAAAGCAGCATTATAAATAACAAGCCCAGCACCATTTTTCCCTTTGCAAGACTCTGCCCAGCATTGCAGTTTAAGCAGCTTAATAGGGATTTTGTTGGTTCATGATGGTGTCCAGACAACTGAACACACCAAGGCTGAGAGAAAGGGAGGATAGCTGAAACTGCAGAAATAGGCCTTTCTCATGGTTCCAGTTTTAGATAAGCCACAATTAAGTTAGTTTTGTTGCTAGCAGACAGAAATATATACAAGTTTAATTGCCAGATGCACACAGTAACATTGCCAATAACACACTAGCAAGATATATCCAGAGCGTCCCCAATGGTGAAAGCAGGTCAATGCACGCATGAAGAACACATTAATACATTGAATACATTGAAGGCAGAAGGTCTTGTACACTGGCCTCACACTAAAATGAATAAGCTATTCACGTCATGACCCAATTAGATCAAACACCTGTAAGCCGCAGTATGTATCAAAGGGAGTACAGCACAAGCTGTCCAAGGTTGAGCAAACTGTCTGGGAGATTGGGGCCCGGTGTCGAATGATGATATTACAGTGAGTTTGAAAGTTACTTGGCCAAGGCAACGTTTTGGTCTCTCCTTTCCCACAAGACGTTAATTGGACTGTTGTGGATAAGTGTAACACCCAAGGCCACATCAGTAACAGGCATTAGTATTGTAACAAAGTCAGCATGTTATGGTGCCAACCAATTAGAGCATGAGCCGAGGATGTTTCAAAAAAAGGTAGCAGGCGCTCCTCTCCAGAAAGAATATGGCATGATAACCTGTTCTGAGATGAGAGTTTGCAGCACACACTTTTTGCTCACTGTACCTTTCACAGATGGGAAATATCCATTTGCATATCAGTCTTTGTCCCGAGGCCCAACAATGCTGAAACACATGTATGGGGTTGCTGTTGGTACTCTTGTTCAGAGAGGAATTGCCATAGCATTTATATATATATTACATGGCCACGGTAGTGGCCATGTAGTTATGGTTAAGTTGCTGTTTCCATAGGAAGAGCACTTTTTGGGTGGCTTATAACTTCGCTCTCCCTGGATGGATCCTCACCAGACTTTGCAAAAAAAGTATTTGGGTCACTCTGAATTTTTCTGCAAAGTTTGGTGAGGATTCGTCCAGGGGGGGCAAAGTTATAGGGGGGGTCCCAAAACTTTTTTTTTTCCCATAGACTAATGGCAAAGAAATTTTGCTTGCGCCTACAGCCCAAACCGCTGGACGGATTTCCACCAAATGTGGACCAGGAGCAGCGGCTTGGTCCCGAAAGCGTGCTTTAGCAAATTTGGTGAAAATCCGTCCAGTAGTTTTTTTTAAAATGACCAAAAAGTAGGTAAAAAAAATTAGTGATATCTGTGTTCGGTTCGCGGACACACTTCCCTGTTCGCTCCACGGACAGTGTCCTGATTGGCCAATCGTCTTGCGTGATGTTCGCGGACATTCAACGTGTTCGCTGATTGGATGGCGTGGAGCGTGAAGCGCATCAGATTTTTCGGTAGCGCCTGCCATCTTGGATACGCGGACGTCCGCGAACAGCGCGGTGAAACTTTGTTCAAAATGTGTATTTAGTAGAGTGTGTTGGTGTGTAGGAGTGTTTGGGGAGGGTGGGAGTGTATGAGATAGGATGAAAGTGGTGTTTTTTATGTGTTAGACGTTCTTTTTGTGTTCGATTTGTTTGCGGACATCACAGGTGTTCTGAAATGTTCTAAATAAACTGACTGGGGGGTGTTCTAAGGACTCAATATGTGTCCGTTTTGTTCGCAAGCAAAGTGAAACTGTTCTAAGAACACTCGCAGTGTCCGGGGAGTGTTTGTAGGGGGTGTCCTGAGGACGTTGTCCGTATTGTTCTCTGTCAAGTTGAATGTGTTCTAAGAACACCCGCGGTGTCCTGAAATGTTCACAAGTAAACAAAATGGGGGTGTTCTGAAGACGTTTTTGAGAACACTCCCGGTGTCCTGAAATGTTCGTAGGGGGTGTCCTGAGGACGCTGTCCTTATTGTTCTCTGTCAAGTTGAATGTGTTCTAAGAACACCCGCGGTGTCCTGAAATGTTCGCAAATAAACAAGATGGTGGTGTTCTGAAGAAGCTTCTAAGAACACTCGCGGTGTCCGGGGAGTGTTCGTAGGGGGTGTCCTGAGGACGCTGTCCGTGTTGTTCTCTGTCAAGTTGAATGTGTTCTAAGAACACCCGCGGTGTCCTGAAATGTTCACAAGTAAACAAAATGGGGGTGTTCTGAAGACGCTTCTAAGAACACTCGCGGTGTCCGGGGAGTGTTCGTAGGGGGTGTCCTGAGGACGCTGTCCATATTGTTCTCTGTCAAGTTGAATGTGTCCTAAGAACACTCGCGGTGTCCTGAAATGTTCGCAAATAAACAAGATGGTGGTGTTCTGAAGAAGCTTCTAAGAACACTCCCGGTGTCCTGGAATGTTCGTAGGGGGTGTCCTTAGGACGCTGTCCGTATTGTTCGTTGTTAAGTTGAAAGTGTTCTAAGAACTATCGCGTTGTTCAGAAATGTTCGTAGGGGGTGTCCTGAAAACGGTGTCCGTATTGTTCGCTGGCAAGTTCAAAGTGTTCTAAGAACACTCACATTGTTCGCGGACATTAAAAGTTTCCCATAGATCATAGTTGAAATGTTTGACCCTATGGATGTGATATGCTGCGGTGGTTGTTGCCAGGGCATAAAGTCTTGGGTGCATGGCCATTTGGCCATGCACCCAAGACTCTATGCCCTGGCAACAACCACCGCAGCATATCACATTCATATTTGCTTATAACTTTGGGTGAAAAACAAATGTATAAGGAACAAAGGTATTAGATACTATGGATGTGATATGCTGCTATGGTTGTCCTTATTATTGTATACTTACTGTTTGGTCTAGTAATGGGAGTCCATGTTTTTCTCCTTCATTTCTGTGATAAAAGAAAATAGCATGTTAGTATTAGTATTTTGTAATGACTTATTACATTGTATAAGCAATATACTTTTATTTTTTTTCGACCCTCATATTTAGTAGAGTGCAAATCAGAGTTTCTGTATTTGTTGCTAAAATCATTGGGTCTGTGGGAGAAAAAAAAATCCATGTTGGATTAAAAAAAAACATTTTTCTGTTATGCTACAGTTTATTTGTTTGTTTGTTTTCAGTGTTCACTTGTTTCTGGCTAATGCTTTATACTTTGCTTTGTTGTATTTTTTTTGGAGCAGTAACAGATTCTTCATTTGTTTTGATATTATAAAATTTTGGAGCAGTTAGATACCAATTGGCGTATTCTAACTGTCTATTTTTGTAATATATTTTAGTGGTTTTGATTTATCTATTTGGATATTGTTAAATTTTGGGACAGTTAGATACCAATTGGCGTATTCTAACTGTGTATTTTTTGGCCTAATTTAGTGGTATTCATTTATCTGATTAGTTGTTGTAGAATCTTTGAGCTGTTAGATAGCTTTTGGAGTATTCTAACAGTTTATATTATTTTAACACAAATTTATAATTTTGGGACAGTTAGATACCAATTGGCGTATTCTAACTGTGTATTTTTGGTCTAATTTAGTGGTATTCATTTATCTGATTAGTTGTTGTCGAATCTTTGAGCAGTTAGATAGCTTTTGGAGTATTCTAACAGTTTATATTTTTTTAACACAAATTTACTTAAAGGTTTAAATACAGTTTATTTATCAAATTTTGGTTTTAAGAACATCAAATAAGCGTTTGTAAGATTTTCTGGTAATCTCAACTTTAGAGTAATGGTACTATCATTACATTCAAACCATCCACATTTCTTTTTTATGTATGCAGTGTAGTGCCCTGAATTGGTTGTGGCTCCTGCGTGGTAGATTATACCTATTGTTGTGAAGGATTTCTTACCAAGTGATATTTGACCATGTGTGAATCCAGTCAGCTTGCAGTTGTTTTTGGTACCATCTGCATTGTAACGTAGAAGCATTAGTATTACGTATTTACTATGTGTTTGTATTACTACCGTGGAGCGATTATCTGAATTGCAGGTAGAGCATAATCTACCATGGTTTGCATTTTGTACAAGTTGCTGAAAGAGAATGGATTCACAATTTGGTATTGATATATATATGAAGCGTTCATTGGGGATTTCTTCTTGTGTCACATTGTTGTAGAGAGTGCATGTATGTTTCCACATGTATGAAATCTGAAAGATTTCATTTATAGGTATGTTTTTGTTTTCCAGTACTTGTAGTAAGTACATTAGAAATTCTTGTGGATCTTCCTGTGAGTTTATAGTGAATTTCACCATTCCAGCACAGAAGTCCAATTGTCGTCTTATTCCAAAAACACTATATGTGTTGTCAGGATTGTTTGCTGCATTTCAGTGAAGTACTAACATTTGCAAACACAATGGGTCTGTACTGTGTAAGTAAATGTTGTCAACAATTGGTGGTAATTGAAATAGAATATTCATTGCTACATTTGCATAGCAACTTACACCAACTATATTTGAGAATTTAAATGGTCCAGGTAGTTCTGTATCTAACTGCTTTTTTGGAGTTTGTCTTTCTTCTTTAAAGAAGTACCTGGTTTACTTTCTCTAATTGATTCTTTTTTGTTTGTGGTACTTGATGAAGTATTAGTTTCTTTTACTCTCTTTGGAGGATTTGCAGTGACGTCCTGTTGCATTTCTGTTTGATTTAGTTTTCTTTTACAACGTTTTAGTTTTTGTGGAACAGAATATGTGTTTAGATAGGGAGTGTATAGTGAGCGAAGTCTATTATATTCTAAAATGCAAGGAATATCAGCGTTTACTTTACTTGCATCAAAGTTGATTAGAAATAGACAGTCAAGTGTACGTAAGCGTGATAGTGCTACGTAGCTCAGGCCTTATCTATCATTGCTTTGTCTAGGGTAAGACCTTGTGATTTATGAATCGTGACTGCGTATGCAAGAGTTAGAGAAAATTGTTCTCTGCGTACATACATATCTTTGAAGAGAAGGAATCTAGCTGTTGAGCGTCCTATCCGTTTTACTTCTGAAAGTTTGTCAAAGAGTATATTGTATTGACAAACTGAATTTTGTTGTCACGTGGGTATGTTTGAAAGCCAACAACTGTACCCAGTGCTCCATTAACTAGTCCTCGGTCCACGTCAAGGTTACGTTTAAGCATTACTCTGCAATTTAAGGATAATTTTAACATCTTTTCTAAGCCTGCTGTGTTTGAGATTGATATTTCTAAATTATTTAGTCTTGTTGTGGCTTGGTCACACATGGGTAGTGTCATACCATGTACATCTAGTTTGTCTGTGGCGCTAATTTCCATTATTGGTTGCATTTCTTTACTTAACATTATTTCATTGAATTTGAGACAGCTTGCAAGAGTTGGCATTAAGGTCATACAATTGACATTTTTGTGGGCTAATTGTTCCATAACATCTGTAGCACATGCATTATCGCCATAAAGTGCATTAATGTGCCGGGTTTTCAATGTTGCTTCTGCTTCTTTAGAAAGTATACCAACTCTCAAACTTTTTAAAATGTTGGCATAAGTTAGATCTGCAGATTGGTGCATGTTTTCTGTTAATTCTCTGTATTGGAAATGTTGCCAAAGGTTGACATTTCCAATGCTGCCAACAGTTTTACGGCAGAGTTTGTGCCCTAATGTTTTAAAAATAGGTTCCTCTTTTACTGGTGTTAATTGAAGCAGATCTCCAAAAACAATAATGTGTTTTCCTGCAAAGAGCTCTTCATAGTCTGTTTTGAGTACTTCTTGTAATCTGAGGTGAATCAAAGCTAACATCAGGTTGGAGACCATGCTCACTTCATCTATTAGTAGCATTTTCATTTGTTTCAATACTCTGCGTAATTCCATTGCAGTTTCTGCAGAAAGTTTGTAATAGTCTAATTTGTTCTGGTGTTCTACTGGTAATAGTAGTAATCGGTGTAATGTAACACCACCTATGTTGTAGGCAGCTAAACCTGTGGGGGCAGTGACAACAGCTGACAGTTTGTTGTTTGTCAATTGTTGAAGGAACTTACTAATGATTTTGATTAGGAATGTTTTGCCAGAACCAGCTTCACCACTGACTTACAGTAGTATAGGTTTATAATTATGGCAGGAACATTCTTTATTTTCATGTTTTACACCATGTGCAATTTGTTTTGTTACTTCTTGAAAAATGCTACTTTGCTCATTTTTTAGTTTTGATTGTGGTATGGATGGAAGTCTCATCAAAACATTTTGGATTATGGAGAGGGTTTGGGGATAATTGACTGGGATATGGTGAGGAGGGACAAGTACATGTGGGGCAATGGTACGAGGTTTTTGGTTTGAAATGATTTTCTACAAAAGTTTTTAAATAATTAAAATTAGCCAACAATACATCCATTTTTTCTTCTATATTGTGAAGACTGTACACTTACTATTTCTGGTAAGATAAATCCTATGTATTCAGTGGGTCTGGTCTTGTTCTCACTTCTGTTGTGTCTGTGAGGTAATTATGTTGGAAGCCAATTTATCTTCTTGTGGTATATTCCATTTCAGAACATATTGTATTTAAATGAGTGGTTAGTGTGTTACATATATGGGTTACATTTCTTATGTATTACTATATATAATGTGTTTGTGTGCTGCTTTTTGAATTTGTTAAATGTTCCTATATTATGATATAACAATCAAACATACCCCACCCCCCCCCCCCACAGTTTTTAGGTAGTGGTACTGTTCTCCGAACATGTCCGCGAACATTAAATAAGTTTGCGGACATCAAGTTCATAAGAAGAGATCTAGTCAGTTCCATATGACATGTATATAAAGTCAAAGTCATTATTGTTAAGTTGTGCTACTAAAAACCTATGAAATTCAGTCAAAAAAACTTTGTTAAAGGGACGTTATGGTTAAGTTGTGCTACTAAAAACCTATGAAATTCAGTGAAAAAACTTTGTTAAAGGGACGTTATGGTTCCAAGTAAAACCGAAAAACCCTTGAAATTCGCCAGTTATGGTAAGCTAAGCACCCATAACTCGCGCCACCACCGTGCACTGCTAAGACTAACACCCAGGACATCAAAGATGACATCACAAATGTCATTGATGACATCACTGATGACATCACATGTTTATGTACTTCTCATGAAATATGTGTAGAAGCGATTCTTATTATGTTGCGAAAAAAGTGTCAAGAATCATTGCAAGAAATATACCCTAATAAGTGCATTGAACGATGCATTGATATAAATAGCATCCTATTATGGGGTTCTATCTAGTATACTAAGCTACTCATACAGAAACATAACATTGTGTGCAGCGTACAAGATGAAGGTATGATATTTGTAATGTTAATATGTTGAATAATGAAATGATAATTGTTTTCTTAACAGATTTTTGTGTACTGTGAAATATGTAATAAGTAGCTAATAAAACCCATGTATTACATAATTGCATTACTATAGACAAAACACAAAGACACAAGAACACATGCCAATATGGGTATATACAGGGAAAGTGAAGTTAGCAAAAAAGCACAAGTAGTAGCAGAAACAATTCATAACTTAACTGATTAGTTTCATGCAAATAAATGATTTACCTATTTACCCTATGTATATGTATCACTTGATGTGATTGGACCCTAAGGAAAGTAGTGTCAGTACAATGTATACAAATATGACCATATACAGGGAAAGTACAGCCATAAAAAAAAACCAATAGAACTATCAGAAAGTGCTCATTAGTCTAGTGATTATCTTTATGCGCAAAAAGGATTGCTGTCTTTCAAGCTTGTGTTTTCCCAGTAAGAACCTACTAGAAGGATATGTCTACAAATAAAATAAAATTCTTAGTTTCTGACTGTTACTGAAGAAAACCATGTGGCCTAGATATGTCAGCAAAAGAAAAAATAGTGAGCCAGACATGTGATGTCATCAGTGATGTCATCAATGACATTTGTGATGTCATCTTTGATGTCCTGGGTGTTAGTCTTAGCAGTGCACGGTGGTGGCGTGAGTTATGGCTGCTTAGCTTACGATAACTGGCGAATTTCAAGGGTTTTTCGGTTTTACTTGGAACCATAACGTCCCTTTAACAAAGTTTTTTCACTGAATTTCATAGGTTTTTAGTAGCGCAACTTAACCATAACGTCCCTTTAACAAACTTTTTTTCACTGAATATATATATATATATATCATAGCATTGCCATAGCATAGCATCTTGCATAGTAGGAGGGACCCTGGGCAGGCTCAAAGATAATGTTTGTCCAATTGAAAGAAGTAATGTATATGGTAATATTTTTAACAGCCAATGGCAGCGTGTGCATATATTGTGTTTCTTATGAATATTATGTAATGGGTTTAGTTTATAACCCTTTGTTTGACAGGAAGTAATTGAGAACGTCTTTCGACCTTCTACCTGCCAAATGTATCAATACCGGCACTCCGTCCTCACCAAGAAGAGAGCTCATTTCCAAGCCCGCATCTCTGCGGCATCTAACAACTCGGCCGAACTATTTAAAATCTGCAAGGAACTGGCCAATCCTGCCGCAGTCTCTACCTCTCCTGTCCCTTCCCAGGCCCTCTGCACGGCACTGGCTTCTCACTTCATTTAAAAAACTCAGGACATCCTGTCCTCACTCTCCTCCTCTCACCCCCTCCTGCTATTCCCTGCTCTTCCTCTGGCCCTTCTGCAGCCACCCCTCCTCCCTCCTCCTCAGCCTTTCCCCTTTTCTCTCCAGACGAGGTTTCTATACAAGTCCGATCTATGAAAGTCCCGTCGAAACAGGTTCACCCCTGTTCCTCCAAAACTATCAAGGATCACATCGACTCCCTGGCTCCTGCCCTGGCAGATTTCTGCAATCACTCCTTCACCACTGGAGGCTTCCTTTCCCCCCTGAAGCACTCCCTTGTGTACCCTCTTCTCAAGAAACCCTCTGGCGATCCCTCCTGCCCGGCTAACTATCGCCCAATCTCCATCACTCCCTTCCTGGGCAAGCTCTCGGAGAAACTGGCCATCTCCCAGCTCAATCTCCACACTGAATCTGATGGTGGTCTTCATGACCATCAGTCTGGCTTCAGAGCTGCCAGAAGCTGCTCTCCTGAACATCCGTGAAGATCTGCTCACTAACGTCGACTCTAACACCCCTTCCGTTCTTATCTTGCTTGATCTCTCTTCTGCCTTTGACACTGTCAACCATGACAACCTGCTCAACCGTCTCCGTGATAACCTGGGTATCAGTGGTCAGGCTCTGGCGTGGCTGACTTCTTTCCTCTCCGACCAACCCTCCCAGGTCGAACTTGGGTCCTTCCTCTCCGACATTGTTTTCTCTACCTGTGGTGTCCCCCAGGGATCTAACCCTCTCCCTGGCTGTTCAACCAATACCTGGCACTCCTTTCCCACCGCATCGCCGCTCTCTGTCCCAACTTTCAGTGCTATGCGGATGATACCCAGCTCATTTTCAGGCTACCCTCTGCCTCCTCCTCTCCTTCCCTCATCTCTGACTATCTGTCTGCCATCCAGGAATGGTGTGCCGCCAACGACCTCTGCCTTAATGCCAGTAAGATTGAGATTCTACTCATCGGCACACCCACTCCCTCCTTCCCTGCAGCTCTCTGGCCGGCCTCTCTTGGCCCTCCGCCCATTCCCACCTGCAAGGCTAAAAACCTCAGGGTCATCTTCGACTCTGCACTCTCCTTCTCCCCTCACATCTCTGATGCCTCTAAGGAGTCACACCACCAGCTGCACCTCCTTAGAGGTATTCTTCCTTTCCTCTTCTTCCCCCAGAAGCTCACTGTCTCCAGAGCCCTGGTCCTCTCCAAGCTGGACTACTGTCACAGCCTCTATTTAAATCTGCCTGCCTCCACTCTCCTCCCTTTGCAACTTATCCAGAACAGGACTGCAAGACTTGTCCTTGGCCTCAAGCCCAGGGATCGTATCTCTCCAGGACTGAAATCTCTGCATTGGCTCCCAGTGGCTGCGAGGATTAAGTTCAAAACCCTCTGCATTGTACACAAGGCCTTCTGGGGCCACAATACCTTCAACTCTCTCCTCCTAAATATCTTCCTTCTCGAGCTCTTCACTCATCTGCCTCCAACTCCCTTAGGGTCAGTCGCTTCTCCAAGCAACGAGTTGGTGGCAGATCACTCTCTTCGGCAGGGGCCTCTCTCTGGAACAGCCTTCCTGCCTCCCTGAAACTCGAGGAGAACCATCTCCGGGTCCAGAAACACTTCAAAACCTTTGTCTTTGCTTCTGCTTTCTCTCCTCCCCTCCCTTGCTGAATTCCTGACTGAAATTGTACTGGTTACCTGGCCACCCTTTCTGGTCTCTGGCCCAGGCTCTGTCAATTACCCACCTGCACTGCCTCCCTTGCAACCCCTGCACTTGGGGACCATTTTCTGTCCCGCTACCAGCACTCACGTCTGCACTTCCTTGCACTTGCCACTAGATGGCTGTTTTATGTGTCTTATTTATTCCACTTCCCATGTACTGCACTTTCCCCTCTCCCCCCTGCGCACTTTCCTTTCCCCCCTTCCCATGCACTTGCGCGATCTGAATGACGCCTCGCCTAGTAGGATCGTTGTCTGTCCTCCCTTGTTTCCCCTCCCCCTTGCCTCGTCGCGCCTTGAAACACTAGGCGCGTTATAAATGCCATATCATATCATATCATATCATATCATATCATATCATATCATATCATATCAATAAAGCTGGTTTCTTCGTGCACCTTGGTTTGCTCCCTTATTTTGGTTGGTGTCGATTATTTTGAGTGAGCTTACACTTGAAGGCCCCAGCGAGATGTACAGCGTCCTCAGGAGGTCGAAGGCTTCTAGCCGCACCCATTGGGCTGTGGTGTTGGCCCGTCGAGACCAGAATATGTGCGCAAAATGAGGAGTTAGCAGGCGCCAAAGTCTATGAGAGTCCTGTCTGATCTCGTGGGTGGCATGCTGGGCTGGGGGAAGTGCAGGCAGTTGAGGGAGGGTTCTACATCAGACGATCTCGGAGATCTCCAAACATAAGTATACCTCTGAAGGGAGATCGATAGCTGTGTTTGATTTGTTGTTTGTTTCAGTGTTGAGGCCAAGAAGAAGAGGAAAAGGAGATTTCTGGTGAACTAGGGAGTAAAATTCTGTTTATGTGACCCAGAGAGACCACGTATTTCTAGCAGTAGAATGGACTAGGAGATATTGAAGAAGTGGATACCCCTATTGTATTAAGGGAGGGAAGACAGCATTGCATAGATTTAGCATTGTGAAGACAAGAGGATTATTCCCTGAGGTGGAAGAACATGCTGTGCAGTGTAGGATGGTCCCATATATGAGGAGAGATCTGTTGTATAGCAGTGGTGTTTTTTCTATAGTTATTGATTCTTATACTTTGGTTGGGTAGGATTTTTGTATTGAGGAAAGTGAGGGTTGTGATGATGCATTGATGTATTGATGTGTATGAAAGGGTGTGAGTTGAATTAAGGTGCTTTTGGGGTACCTAAAAGGTGGGAAGGTGATTTGATTGCAGAGAAAAGGGAATAAGGTGATTAACGCTGCTGGAATAGCGTTGATCGATAAAAGTGGTAAGTAGAGTATATATTGTGTATGTGGATTTCCCACTGGAACACATGTGCAAATCCCTCCCCAATATGAGGTTAAAATAGTTAAGTACCACACAGAATGAGTAGAGGAAACAGTGGGTAAAATCTTTAGGCCATGGCCCAGGGAGGGACCACACACAAAGGAAGTATTATCGCACAGGTACACACATTTGACAGCCACAAATATAGGAAAGAAATTAAATAACAGATTAAGCATTCTTGAACTGTGGAAGATGTTTGAGGAAGAGGAGGAAAGCATGTCTGATTATAGTAGCATATAGCGCAATGAAATACATCTGCCACCAACTGCTCCCGCGCCTCTGCAATGCTCTACAGCATTGACTATGCCTGGACAGTTCCCATTACAGCCAGCCGCTGGACCAGTTTAGACCCCCCAACAAAGACAGTGATAACAGGACAGGATAGATAAAGGAAAACACATGAAACTCTCTTGTGTTGCAGGTTGAGAATGATGCTTGCCGGCATTTAGAAAAACAGGTGCGAGAAGCAAGGGAAGAACTAGAGAGAGAGAGGCAAGCAAGAAGAGAGGGACAAGGAATAGAGACAGTCCCAGATAAATGGAGAGCAGGACAAATGATGTTCAAGATCGACAGCAGAGCTGTCAAAGACCCCCAAATGAGACTGCCAGCAGAGGTTAATGTGCATAGGAAGAGGAGGGACCACCTGAATGTGCCGGATAGAGTGAGTGAACCAATAAGGAGCAGGGAGATTGCTCAGAGCATGGACAGCCTCATAGTATTGATTATGATTCAGTACATGGGGACGAGAAAGAGGAAAGGGAGGATAATTAAGAAGAATGTTCCAATGTCCAGGGCAATGACGAGGAAGCAGAAGAGGAAGTGCTACGAGGGCGTCTATTTCCTGCATCCTCGGAAAATGTAAGAAAAGAATCATATATAGACAGGCTTTGGCATCTGTCAGGTAGTATGGCTGTGGCAACAGGGAAAAAAGTAAACTTGTACCCAGGCACATGAAGCAGAGTACACAGCTTCCCTTCTTACAGAAGGGGGTGGGGTCGGCTCAGTACATCCCATGGTCCAAGACAGATAAGGATAATTTAATTGCTAAGTTGCCATCCTTTGATGCAGGAGCGGGCAAGTGGATTCATGAACTGGAAAAGAGAACAGCAGGAATAACTTCAGCTGTGGAGGAAATGAAGAGTTTATTTGCTTCAATAATAGTAGACCAGGTAGATGTACTGTGAAAAAGGGCAGGATATGCAGGGGTTACAGCAAACACTAATCAGTGTGATGGATCGCCATTTAATAATTGTAGGACGAACATGTGGAAGGCATTAAGAGTAATGTACCCATATACATCAGACGTGAGCCGTATAATGACATGGAAACATGAAACCATATTGAAGGGATAAAGGAAAAGTGGTACTTAGAAATGAGAGAGGAATGGGAAAAAGATATTCCTGTGCTTTATCACATTTTATGCCAAGGTCTTCCCGATAGCGTGCAAGCTCAATTGCGAAAGGTGGTAGGGATCAAAATTAAAACATGATCCAAAATACAATTGAATATTGTTCATTTTTGTAGGTTGAAACAGGAGAAGGAAGGAAAGAAAGTACAAGGTAGAGTGAGTGCAGAAGCAAAGTTAGTGCAAAAGAAGTTGGCAGAAATAGCAGCAGAAGGGACAGTGATTACAACCACAGTAGAGGAACAACATCAGCACAGCTAACAGCAGGCAGCACCAATTGAATTTAATTGAGGAAGAGGAGAACAGATGTATTATTCCAGACAGAGGAGGAACTTGCAAAGAGGAGAGGGAGGAGTATTTGACAAGCACATGGATGAGGATTTGACAGAGGTAGACATTGGTTTGCTGCCTGTGGAAATTTTGGAGGACAATGTTGAACATGTGGGGTGACAGGACATTATGCAAAAGGGTGCAGAAGCAAAGGGATTGCACCATATGTATTGGTGCCTCAGGGGTACAGGCGAAGGGCAGCACATTTTGCACCCACATATCCCCACGGCAGCTGACACAGTATCCTTATGGTACATCGCAAGCAAAGCAGATACCATATGCCGGACAAATACTTTTGATCACACACAGCAACAGATACAGCCCCAAGTTCAACAGCAGCAACTGAAAGCCTAACAAGCACAGCAGACAACACAGCAATGGACAAACACTTGATACCAGAAGGTGTCGTACTAAATTCTGGGGAAGCACCAGCAACAGAGGGAATCCCTTTTTACCTACTGGAACAAGCATATACAAGCAATAGGACACCCTGCGGAGGGCTCTGGTGTGTGCAGTATTATCAGTAACTCCAGACCCAGAAGAGGAACCAAAGGAGGGAGTGAGGATAGGGAATAGGACATTCTCTTTCTTAGTAGACACAGGGGCCACTTTGTCCAGTGTCACAGGCAGGGAATTCCCATTGTCAGACATGATTATGGACGCACATGTATTTTATGAGGCTATGTTAATGGCTCCTTTTACAGAAGATTTACTAGTTACAATTGGGGCATGTACACTGTCAGTTTCTTTGCTATATTCACAAAGCACACCAGTGAATATATTAGGTAGATATTTGAAGTGCAAACTGAACATGACCCTTTCATTTACAGAGAGGGTATAGTGTGTTCCACACCAGGTATCCATTATGTGAATGCCAAAACATTAATTCAAACCTTTTGTGTCCACAGAGTTATACGAGGAATGCCATTTAATGTGGACTTGTTCTCTTATGGAGTCAGGTGTTGTTGGGATGGGTTCCCAGAATAAAGGACATGGTATTGCAATTTACCACACAATATTTGCTTAGACCTAAAGTACTAACAGACATTACAGTGCATGTGGAAGCAGCAGTGGTAAGAGAGGACATGGTGATTTTGCATGCATTAGATGATAAAGGCATTGACTGGTGCACAGTTTTAGAAATTGATGCAATGCTGCGTCTGACCAACATTACCGATGAACAGTTGTTTCAAGATGAGGACAATGATCATACATTTATTTCTCAAACAAGCATTCCATAATAATTGAAAATAGAGTACACAGAGGTCCCCCAGAGAATATTATTGGCCAAAAATGTAGCACCACATTATCACTACGATTTTTAGAAACTACTCAAAACATTATGGACAAGTAATACCCATGATGTAGGTCTCCATAAAAGCATAGGGTCAGTCAGAATTACATTGAAGAAGGGAGAAATATTAACCTGAGTAAAGCAATATCCCATGTCAAGACAGGCAGACAAAGGGACATATGAGAAAGCCATCACACTACCCATGTAATACGACTGTGTACCCAGTGAAAAAAGCAAAGGGAGGGTCATGGAGATTCATACAAGATTTAAGCCCATTAAACAACATTGTGGAGGCAGAGTTCCTAGTTGTTTTTAATCCAGCTACAATTTTATTTAAAATAGCCACCGTATTTACAGTTATTGATTTTTAAAAAAACATTTTCTGTTCAGTTGCATCCAGATTCACAATACCTCACTTCGTGTACATATAGAGGGAACATAATTCAGCACACAAGATTGCTACGGTGGTACTGTGAATCCTGGTGTGTTAAGTAGAGTTTTACAGATGGATTTGGCAAACATACAGACCAAGACAACAATGATACAATATGTTGATGCTCTGTTGGGGTGTAGCACCACAGAAGAGCAATGTAGTGAAGATTCGGTGATGCTTCAAACTTTATTGGCAGACAAAGGATACAAAGTTGACAAAGATAAAGCACGCTATTGACAGAAAGAGGTAATTTATAGGGACGGATAATAACAACAGAAGGAAATACGTGACACCAGAAAGAGCGGAAGCTATTTACAAGACGCCCTTCCCAGTCACAGTGAGAGAAATTAAACAATTTTTGGCATTGCGCAATTACTGCCGATCATGGGTTTATGACTATACTATGTATATCAGACCCCTATTGCAAGGGTTAAAAAAAGGCCCAAAAAGAGCAAGAAGCACTTAGATGGACAGAAGAGATGGGTGAAGCATTTTGTAGAGGAGCAGATGGACATGTCATCCCTAGCTCCCCCCTCACTTCCATCAGATTGGAACAGCAGGAGAAGAGCCTTATTTGGGACACCAGGTATTGTCCAAATACGGCATCAAGTGTTTAAGAGGAGATATGAACTTAGACAACCATATCAAATGTGCCCTTGCACTGAAAGGGTGGAAGGATGTCTGCACACACCATTGGACATAAGAGATCAGGTGAATGTACATACGCAGAAACGCAAAAGGTAGCTGATATATGCTGAAGCTTGCTGCAGAAGAAAACAACGTGACTAAGATGGCCATGATGGAAAGATGGAGCTCGGACTCGTGTTGAAACCAATCAAGCTACCTCAAAGACAGACCAGAGCTGCAGAGTCTGGAGATGCTGTAAAATGGCTTTGCGTGAGGAACAAAGAAGACTCTATTGGCCTGCATTCAAGGATGCCACATTAAGGAATAGTTGCAAGGCACAAGGGAGTCAAGAGGATAAGCCATGTACGTAGGGCATATTTCTCTTAGATTAAGCAAAGAAAAAAACATCTGCAAGTGCCAAGTATTGGCCATCAAGGATGCGAAAAGCATATGCAAGGTGGAGTGATCAAGACTCCAGAGGCCAAAACAATTAAATGAAATAGCAATAAATAAAAGGTTGAAATGGACAACATCGTGGTCTCCTCACAAGTGACCCAGAAGTTGAAAACAAGGGCTATTAATTAAGCTCCAGATGAATATAATAGTGCACCAATGCTCCCTTGAAAGTCCTAGAGCAAAGAACAGGTTGCAAGTTCAACTATAAAGAAGACGCCTTGCCCGGGGTCCTAAACCAATGAGAGATGATGGTCTAAATGGCCAAGTGTGCAGTAGTCTGACATTGTTCTCTGCACCTGGGTTTCATTTTGATTATGCAATACTAAAGAGCTGAAAGTACAAGGTTGGGAGAGAATGCCAACCAATCAGAGGGTCTATGTGGCAACATGCTATACAATGTTGCACAGGCCAACCCACTGCTGTTATTCTGCTGTAGTCTGTATTACACATATTTAAAGGTGGTTAAAGGTATAGCTACCAGATAAGGGGCATACAGTGATATTACTAATACTTATATGATATAAAATTATAAATCAACCCTTAACCAATCAGTCACTTCAATAGGTTTTACAGTTTACCACGTTGGATGATGCCATACATGATGCATATCAGGATTTAAAGCCTCAGTATAATCAAAACCTAAGTGTGAGTGTGTGGACTACATTTCGTTGTTCGCCAGATGTCCCTTCTTTATTTGAGCTTATAATAAAGTAGTACTTTGCCATATTTTCTGAGTATGTCCAGTTATTTGGGTCTGAGATCATTATTGTTAATTCCATCAAGCACATGGAATGCTCCAAGGTCCTAGAGCACAATTTAATTAATGTATTGAAAGATGCATTTACACATGCTCCTGTTTTAGCACTACCAGATTATGCAGAGGAGTATTTCCTGTTTTCCCATTCACACGGGTATGTGATGACGGCTGTCCTCACACAGAAATCTTCGATGAGGTACAAACCCATTGCATATTATAGTGAGTTGTTAAACCCAGAGATGAAGGGACATTTCCCATGTGAAAATGGATTGGCTGCAGCAGCCTTTTCTATTACGAAATCTGCGTCAATAACGATGAACTGTGCAGTGACACTGTATGTGGAGCATGTCCTGTTTGCAATTTTGCATAAACAGAAAAGCACACTCACTAAACAGCAAGCATTTGGCTATGGAGTGATCAAATCCAATCCTGCAGTTAAGATTGTAAGTTGCCGCATTGTGAATCTAGCAGCATTTAATGCCAAATTGGTAGATGAAGGCGATCATGTACATGATTATTCCACATATACTGATGTATAGGATGACATACCCCGTGTTAAGCAAAATAAACTCGAGGGGAGCGAGATTGCGTTCGTTGATGGTTTATCGACGATCAATCAGAGCACTTTATTGAGACACACAACTGCATCAGTTGTACATAGCGAGAATGGAGACCTTGAGGCAATAGCAAGAAAAAGATTCTACCCTGTTAAGAATTCTAAGGGGGCGTTACACCCCAGACCAGGACCCTCGATACTTGCCAACAATGCAGCGCATAATTAAAAAACTTTTATTTTATTTATTATGAATTCAATTTGAGAAGGCACCCAACCCATCTCACACCCACCTTTACAAACACCCCCGGTCATAATGGACCATGAACCAGGCTGGTGTGTAATACAATATTTATTTATTTTTAAATTTCAATCAAAATCACACAAATTTAATATGGGGTAGCAATCACCAGTGTGGTGATAATTACACTGTAAAATGATAGAACACATTTAGTTTGACCTTCTAACATCAGATATATAATGCACAAGTGAATATAGGCAAGATTATTTTTGGGAGCAGTTTTCTGATAGCACCACAGTTGGTATTTCCTGCCTGCAACGCTCCCTCGAACCCGTTAACCAAATGTTGTATGGGTAGAAAGGAGCAGCAAGGAGTCAGGTATAATAGGTAACAAACAGAATTGAAATCCAAACTTCTCCTTCTGAATGGGAGGCAAAATTTGATTGAAAACCTTTGAAATTGAGCAAAATAGCACTCGGAATTGCTAAATACTTATTTTACATGTGCGGTTGAATGCATGAGGTCGAATTGAGTATAGCAGTATCAAAGATGTAAGAACACTAGCAAACTACAAGGCAAGGTACTAAAAATGGGCATACAGTTCAGAACATCGACTTGGGAAGGAAAAACACTACAGCCAAATCGCACGTGGAGAAATTGCATTTGCTTATTTTCACTGGTTTAAATGACAAAACAATTTGAAAAAGGGGTTAAACAGACAAAATTGGAATGCGGTTTTGATGCTAAAGGACAAATGAATATCACATGTATAATATGAAAGGGAAAGGGTAACTCTGAAGGTATGACAGTATGAGATTCTTAAAGAGGAGGGAAAAATCGGTTTTTAAACGGGAATCATTTACACAGGGAAAATCAGTTTTGGAAAGGAAACTACACGTTTTACTGAAACTATATTTTAGTGGCTAGAAAAGAGGAACTCCACCGGTGGAAAAAGGTTACACTGCAGACTTAACCCCCCTACACGCTGCATGTCTATTTATGTGGGAATTAATAAGTTTATTCCAAATATGACTAAGGACTTATCAATGGACTAAAAGGATAGAATAGAATGGTGCTAACACATGGTGATCAACAACAGAATGCACAGAGGATTCGGATTTTTTAACAAGTTACTAGGATACCTATGAGATTACTTATAGGGTGCAACAAATGGCAAAGTATTAAAATGGGATATGCTACGTTTTGCTGTGGGGAAGGGGTTATACTTGCATTGGGCATTTTGGACACTAAATCAGTTTCTGGACAGTGGGACACGGATCTGCTCATGGTACACAGCGGCGGGCTCTCCTAGAAGGGGACAGCTGTCAACCGGGGTCTGGTTTCAGTACATAGCGAGGTGCATCAGCTGGATAAAGCAGGTAGCGCTGGAGAGCAGGTAGCGCTGGAGAATCCCAATGAGGATTCAGCCACCTTTCCCCCTTTCTCCCTAGATTATGGGGATATTTGTAGGGCTTGCATTCAGCGGGGTGGTTCTGCCTGGATAGGAGGGTCTGGATTAGCTACCCCTATCCTGGTAGTGGAATCTGGAATCTTGCAGGGTGAATAGGAATGTCTGGATCTCTGGATGTGCAGGAGCTGGAAAAGTCAGAAAAGTGTCTGTTCAGAACTCCCCATGCCTCCCCTTTATATAAGGAGCATGACATTACAGGATTTTACTATGGGGCAGAACTAACCTAATGTTGCCTCCTCCCTGGAAGCCTATTGGACTGAAGGAGGGGACTCTGTTTTATGGGGTGTGTTTTTATGAGGTACAGAGGCATCCTTCATTCACTTTTGCCAAAATCAGTTATGACACAAAAATGCACCTTTTTACAACTGTTACGCTTTTAAAAATCACATAGGCAGACACAGAACATGGCATTCCAACTCCCAAGTTTGTGCTATGTTATTTAGTCCTTTTAATAATCTTTCACAATTTTTTGTGAGAACCGTCTCCCCTAAAAATCTACAAATAAGTGCACTGAAGCATATTAATGTGGGTCATATTTACATCCAACTTTCATAACCGGTGTCCTTTAAATGTAATTTTCTGGCAATTGCGTCCACAACCTGTCAGAAAGGTCTACATTGTCTTGTTTTAAAAGCATAAAATGTACATTCGTGCTGTCAAAATTTCACATTAGTAAGTTTTCAGGTTACAGAAATAAATGTTTTAAGAAGAAGAAGTGTCTTTAGAATGAATTGGGCCAGCTTTACCCCCAAAGAGGGGAAGTCTTCCAAACCTCCAAGTCTAATGTCTTTCTCTGGCCCACTGGCACAGAGGTTGTCATGCCGACTTCTTTGATCCTGGCAGTTGCAGCTGGGGAGAGGTGTCGACAGGAATTCCTACCGCAGTGACAGGGCTGCTCATTGTCTTTTGGCTGCAGAATGCCAAGCAGTCTGATGAGATTGTGAAATCCCCACCTTTGCCCTTTCATATGCCCAAAGGGGCAGGTCCACTTGGGGAAAGGTGATTCTGTTCCCAGGAAGCAAGGCCCTTTGAAGCTAGGGCTTGTAAAAACCTGTTCTGCTGGAATCAAAGTAATTTTATTTATTCATTTATTTAATTTTCTTTTCTTAGCCAGAAGGCAAGTCTTTCAGAATTAAATATCCTATATATGTTTAAAAGCAAATCTCCATCACGTTTCCATGCAAGCAAAGGGCCTTAGTTTAACATTTAATTATTTTTTTCAAATTTGTTTATTATTTTCATGTACAGAACCAACACAAACTCTCCCCCAATCTCTCCCCCCCTCTCTCTGGAAGATCAGTTCTCTACATCTACTGGGATCTACTCATACCGCGAAAGTCTCCAATATTCTTATTTTGTGTGGGCACCACTGTAACATGTAGTCCAATTGGAGGTATTCCAACACCTTCCCCCATTCTTTCACAAAGGAACCCCCCCCCGTGCCCTGCAGGGTGTGGATTAATTTTTCCATTGTTACCAGTGACCAGACCTTCTGTAGCCACCCAAATATCAGGGGGGAGTCCCGTAGTTTCCAACTCCTCCATTGAGCTTTAGTGAGCTTCTTAGCCGCAGAGTCCATAAACCCACACATCCCCATCTTCTCCCCAATTTGGGTCATGTTAGGAAACATCCCCTGCATCTGTGACTTTACCTCGTCCCAGAAGCCCTGGATCCCTTTGCAGTCCCACCAGATGTGCCTCCACTTACCCTGCCCACCACAATCTCTCCAGCAAAGTTTGGAAGCATTTGGGAACATCGCATTCAGCCGCATCTGAGTCAAGTAACATTGGGTCACCACCTTTACCCACATTTCCCTCATTTGGATCACGTGGGTCAGTCTTGGGATATTTCCCCATAGTTCCTCCAACTGCGGTTTACTGATGGACTCTCACAGCGTATGTTCCCACTGCACCATGTAGTTTCACCTGACCCTTTCCCCCTGCACATTGATGTACTTATAAAGTGTCAACACCAGTTTCTTGGTTTCAGGGTGGGTCAGAGCATACTTTTCAAAAGGTGTAAGGTCCCTTGCTGCCACCTGTTTAATGGTTGGGGTTACTGCCAGTGCCTGAGTTGTTCATATTTAAATCTCTCAGATTCCTTGAGATTTAGGCTGCTTTTGCATGCCTCAAATGAGGGCAACTCTTGATCCTGCAACATTTGTCCAATTTTCCTATACCCTGCCTTTTCCCAGTTCCCATACGCCCCCTTTTCCAAACCCAGAGGGAATTCTGGGTTCCCCAACATTGGAGCAAACAGGCCTGGCATCGCTGATAAGGTTCCATTCCATGATAGGTTATCCAATGCATCGAGTGGGGCCCTCAAAACCTTGCTGATGTGTAGATTTGGATGCCTGGTCTGGCCCCCCTTCCAAAGCAGCTCCCTCAGTGGGGTTCTTACCACCGCCCTGTCTTGCTCGGCCCAGACCTTTTGCTGCTCCTCCCCCATCCATTCTTTCAGCATCCACAGTTGTGCGGCCTGATAGTACCCGAAAAAGTGTGGGAGTGCCATGACCCCCTCTAGAATTGGAGCTGTTAATATTGCCCTGGCTATCCTAAGAGATTTCCTCTTCCATACATAGGTGGAAATTGTCTTTGAGAGAGCCCTGAAGAAGAACTTGGGGACCCTAATCGGAAGAGCCTGGAAGAAGTACAGGAGTTTCGGGAGGATGGTCTTCTTCACTGAGGAGATTCACCCCCACCAGGAAATTGCAAGCGGGTTCCACCTCTCCAAATCCCTCTTAATTTTCCCCAGTAGGTCCGGGTAGGTCCCCCCATAAAGATGGTCCACTCTGCCCGTTAAGGTTCTGCCGAGATATTTGATCCATTTATCTGCTATCTTTAAGCCTAGGGAATCCACCACCCACTTAATGTCATCTCTATCCCCTGAAAGTGGAATAATTTCTGATTTATTCCTGTTAATCTTCAAACCTGAGATCGCCCCAAATTTCTCTAGTTCTTGTATTACCTCAGGAAGGATGCAAGTCGGATTGGTGATGGCAACCAGCAGGTTGTCCGCATACATGACCACCTTATGCAGCCTGCCTGCCATTTTGATCCCTACTATTGCGGCAGACTCCCTAATCCTGATTAGCAGTCCTCCAAGAATATTGTGTACAGGAGGGGTGACAGCAGGCACCCTTGTTTAGTGCCCCTTGTTAGCTGTACTCTGCCCGTGACCTCCCTATTTATGGCGATCCTAATGGAAGGAGAATTATAATTAGCCCTTATGTTCATAGAGTTTTCCCCGAACCCCATGCGTGTTAGTGTTCTAAATAGGATTGACCATTACACCCTGTCAAATGCCTTTTCAGCATCTACTGTGAACAAGATTGGCGGGGTTTGCTTGACTCTGACTTGACTCTGACTTTCTCCACCAGATGTATTATACGCCTCAAATTATCATGAGTTTGCCTTCCGGGGATAAATCCTAACTGGTCTTCATTAATCAGCTTGGAGAGAAGTGGAGAGAGCCTAGCGGCTGGGATTTTATTGTATATTGTATATTTTAGAGTCCAAATTTATCAGGGCTATTGGGTGATAAAGACCCTGGCTGGTGTTAGGGAGAATTCTCTGTTTAGGCTGAATTTCCTAACCTAGTGAGTCCCCCAGCAGCTTTGCTGGATTTCTGGATTTTTTTTTTCCATCCTGCCAAGAGTGAGACTCTTTTCTCCCCCTCTTGGACATGAATGTGGTTAATTCCTTTGAATGTCAATGTGTTCTATGGGCTATGGGGTCTTTTACTCCATAGGGTCTCATATGTTTTTCTATGTGTGTTACACCGCACCCTCCGTCCTAGAGGATCCCCACCATAGACTCCATACCGTGGGACTGACTACTGTCTCCCAGGGCATGTAAAGTCACCATTGGCTTTACTAGACCTAAATTTACTAACAGAACTAGTACAAACCATCCTATTGTGGACGTACTAGTAGGGGTAATTCGATCACCCCTGGGTCTGTTATTCGAGGGGGCACTGTCCCGTCCCCCCTCGTCGAGTTTTGGCTGGTGGCAGTGGAAACTACTTGTTATATTCGACCCCGAATATAGCCCTATGGGATTCTTCCATTGTTGGAGATTAATACTTTTTCTCGTTAATCTCTAACATACCACCGGTTTATTTATCTTAAATAAATCTATCGGTTGGTATTTTCTGCCAGAACTCGGTTTTTAAAATGGCGTCTGTGTTCGTCTCTGTGACTCCTAAACCAAGGGTTGAGCACTTTGTTCCACTTTTGGCAGGCTTCTGCACAGAGGCCCTCCAAAGAGGTGCCATTCTGTCTGGGTACCACAGGGGGTGTGGGAGGGGGTTTAGGCACCCTGGACTGAGTTGCCTTGCCAACTCAAGTCGCACTCTGGTGTGATTGGCCCAAGTGGTGAGCCACCCCTCTCACCACTTAGCGTGTTTTGATTGACAGCTAGGCTGAATGAATGGGGGTTTTCTGCATAAAAGCAGGGCTTTTGAGACTGGATCTTGAGAAGTCGCCACAGGACCTAAGAATCCGACGAGGGTAAAGCTGAGCTGACCTGCAACGACGACACCTCCGGTGGAGCCTTGCTGAACCGACTCACCACTTCCCAACGACAGAGGAGATCTCCCTGCTGGAGAGTCTTCTTCCCCTGACTGGTGGGAACAACCAGTCCCCTTTGCTTTTTCTTTGCTTCCAGGGCATAGTGGTCGAATTGCCCGTGCTGAGCACCCCGGCAACCGGATAGCCACTATCCCGTACCACGACCAAAAGGTGGTGCCTTGTGATGGAGCACTCTGCGGCTGGTCTCCTCTCTGGTGGTGCAACGATCTTCAACTTTCCTTCGATGACGAGAGCATCTCTTCTCTTGGCAAAGCCCCGACTTGCATTCACCACCAGGAACAACTGCCCCCGCCGGAGCTGTCTCTCCACATACAAGGTACCGTGTCCGCCTGGCTTCACTTTTGATGGTTAGCGTGAGGTGTCTTAATCCTCGCCTCTCCATTGGGTCACCTCCAAGCTTTCTTAACTTTCTGTTCTGAACTGGTCCAATCTTTCTGTGACAATTTGCGCCAAAGACTCGAAGTGCGTTTCCACTGTGATACTTTTTGGGACATTTCGCCTTGCCTCTCTCCGAGTGGGCCTGGCCTCTGAACTTTGCGATCTACAGTAGACCCTGCCTTACTTGCCTTGCATTTGTTCGTAAAAGTGTTGGTACCAAGTTGATTTCATACCCTGCCTTTTCTCTCCCGTCCTAACGAATACTAGAGTGCCATCTAGGTTAAAGCATTCACCTCTGTCTGCAAATAAGTGGTGCCGTTGAACCTAGACTTGTCAAACTATTGTTAGGGGGATTTATTTGCTTATAGTAATTGTAATTGAAGTTGTTTGCCGTATTAGTGCCAGAGTGTTTTCTATAGATGTGTTGTTATAAATAAATACCTATATATCTTTACACCCAAGCTCTGTTCCGTGTTTGCTTGTTCTATTGTGTAAATTGCCCTATTTTGTATACTCCACATACTGCCTAACTTTTCTTGAGAGAGGTCTGACTGCTCAGCCACAGCTACCAGATGAATCTGTGTGGTACAGACAGCTACCAAGTGGGTTTACTGCCAACACATGTAAGCCTAAATCTTTTGCAGTGGTCCCAGAGGGAACTGCACAGGTTTTCCGCTTAACAGCTGGGATGGGTCTTTTCCAGCTTTGTGGAAGACTAGAATCTTTGCCTCATTCATAGTCGGGGTCACATTTCCCTCTTCTCTGAATGAGTTGAAAAGCTTTGCTAGGAATGGGATCAGGTCCTCCACATACTTTTTATAAAAAGCTGTGGTAAACCCATCTGGACCCACGCCTTGTTCATTTGCAGCCCCGCAATTGCTTTTCTCACATCTTCTTCCCTGATGTCCCCTTCCAATATTTATTTTTCTTCTGTCGTTATTTGTGGAATAGTTAGAGTATTCAGGAAGGAATCTTGGTCGGCCCCACTAGGGTTTCCTGTGGGATACAGATCATGGTTTCTGAACACCTCCCCAAAGTCTCTGGTGCGGGGGAGTTTATCTCCCTGCGCGTTTCGTATTTCCCTGATCGTTAAGACTTTGTTGCTTGGCTCATAGTTGCCTAGCTAAAAATGTATCAGTCTTATTGGCCTTCCTATAATACCAGTGTAAAAGGCGCAGTAGACTTATCTTTGCCTTTTTTGTGCGCACAGCTTCAAACTGACCCTGCACGTGTCTCATTGTCCTCTTCAAGGACAGTGAGGGTTTCTTCAGGAGTTCCCTTTGTATATCCATTAGTTTCCTTTTCAGCTCCCTTTGCTATAGGTATCTCTGCTTATCCCTTGACACCTTCATAGCTAGGAGATGGCCTCTAATAACCACTTTAAAGGCCTCCCACACCGTTCCATCGTTATGGGCAAAATATTCTTGTATCTTTTCCCTGATTTCTTCCTCCATGATGGGATCTTGGAGAATGTCATGTGGCAGCCTCCACCCCCACAGTCCCTTTTTAAAAGACATTTTCTTGTTTGTCAAAAGCACCATTTTACACGTGGGTTAATATTCTTTAAATATCACCGTCAAATGTGTTTTTCTCTTGCATCTGTGTTCTGAGTATTTCCATGGCCCTAGTAAATTTCTACTACATAGGAGTCTGTCCAAGGCAAGTGTCCAATGAAACTGACATAAGCAAAGAGAGAGAGGGCTTCTTGTGAAGAGTTTGCCTGTGATATTTAGTTTCGAAAGTAAAGAGTTTTGCGTACGGCTTGGAGTGAAGTTCTTTGCTATTTCACAGATTTTGCCTGACACAATCTGCCATTCAGTGAGGAAGGCTCTCATTTGCTGGTGTACACCCTGAATATGGATGAGCATAGCTGTGTCTTACTGGAACCAAATTCTGTAATGTTGAAAAGATGGAAAAGAGTATCAGGGCACAGTCATTTTAAAAGGCAGAATATTTTCTTTTTCAGTGAAAGGTTTTGAGCTGGCAGCATAGAAAAACTGCCTTTGAATTCTTTTCTTTGGTGCATATAAAGGAACAACACTGGCAACCATTCCCGGGGTGTTCCATGTTCCATCCAACCCCATATATGCTTGGGAAAGACAGTGCAGCCATCATTTTTGTAGCTGCAAAATGCAGTTTTGATGCAAGGGAATAGTGCACAGCAGAGCCAGTTCAGCCATTTTGAGGTTAAACTGCTGAAGTGCAGTTTGGTGATGTGACAGGCTGGCAAATGTACCCCACAGATTTACTACCCCTCACTTTCCCGAGGCTTCTTGTCGAGGGAGAGTAGGGCAAATTGGGGTTCATCGGGCAGAGTTCCTTTTTTTCATCAGGGAGCGGTACGCCACAATTCTCCTTTTGTCTTTCGTTGGAGTGTGGAGCGGCACCGCCTTTCCTTCCTTCCCTTCCCCGGTCCCCGGGGAAGTCCTCCTTGGTCTACGAAGGAACATAATTAATACTAAATAGGGGCTTGACAAAGACAGGTTACAAAATGTTCCCACTGACTGTCTTTCCGGAAGGTTGACATCAGTGGGACAAACATACATTACATTCATTAAAGTACTCGAACAATATCAGCAAATAATTCCTTAACAAGGCAAAGATAACTATCGACATTTATACCAGGGTTTTGTGATAGATTTTTGCAATGGTAATGAAGAAAGGTACTCCCTGTTAGATAGATATACCTATGAATTTACCTATTCCCTTTTGCTTTTTCCTTTTCCTGCTTCTTATTCTCCAGGTGTCTCCTCTATTTGCCTTTCCCTGGGCTCCTCTATAAACTGCAAAGTGTGCCTGGGGTGACAACTCTTTAACTGATTAATGTGGACCCATTTCTTTTCTGACAGCTCTCCTTTGGGGATGCGGATTCTGTAGGCGACAGGTGATATTTTATCTACAATTTAAAAAGTACTGCGCCAGGAGGGGAGAAATGTTCTCTCCTTAGTATGGTTCTTTGAAAATTATTGTACAAGTAGAACCTGTCTCCTACTTGGTACTCATTTTTGGTTGTTTTTAAATCATATTGCATCTTCATCCCCTCTGCTGTTTTTTCTAGATTCCGCTGAGCGTATGCGAAAGCATGCTGAAGGTGTTTTCTTAGATTCTCAACATATTCACGTGTTGTGGAGGTGTTATCAGTGTCTGTTCTTGTGTTCTACAGAGCAGATGATGAGGTAGCACCATCCTTTTTCCAGTCATTAGCTCAAATGTTGACTTTTTGGTTGCAAAAGATGGTGTAGAGCTGATGGCCATCAGGACAAGCAGTAATCGTTGGGGTAGGCCAAAACGTGAGAAGATGTGGTTGATCATCAGGGCAGCTGCTGTTTCTGCCCTGCAATTTGGGGCCGGAACCATGCCACCCATTTGGTAAACAAGCATGTTATTGTTAGCATGTACTTGTTCCCCCTAGAGGATCGAATCACGGGCCCGATTAAATCTACTTGTAAATGTAACCAAGGCAGTGTCATCCCCCTCTTCTAGAGGGGATCTCACGGTGTGACTGAACTTGTCTGAAATTGTGCACACACAAGACACCCCTGCAAATATTGGTCGAGGTCCTGCTCCATGTGTGACCGGTAGGCTACCTCCCGCAAGATTTATAGAGTAGTATGAAACCCCTGATGACCGGCTGTGGCCGCGTCATGGGCGTGACTTAGCATCAGGCTTCGTAATGAGGTGGGTACCACCCACTTGAAACACTTGTGTATAGGCGCGTTATAAATGCCATATCATATCATATCATTGTTCGCATCCAGAGATGGCTCTCCTTACCAACAAACCGTCTTGGATTCGGTACATTTTGGGACACTTCATCAACACCCTGAGGTCCTCTTTCCCAATTTAATCAGTTTCCATCAGTGGAAAGTTCTCAGGGTCCTCAATTTGTAGATTCAATTTCCCAATCATCGTGATCCCCTTATTAAGTCAGCATCGGGGCTCTCCTTACTCCACTGGGCAGTTGAAAGTTCATTGTGAGCATTTGTCCGGACCTGGTGACAGCAGTGACCTGGATTTCCCCCAACAGGGACTTGATCTCAAGGAGATCCCCTGGATGGCTCCGGTTTTGGCCAGCTGATCAGCCAGGTCGTTTCAAGTTTTGTCTGGTCCCTCTATTCTGGAATGACCCTTAATCTTTTCCCAACAGATGGTCATCCCATTAGAGGTGACCAGATCATCAATATTTTGTATTAGCTTGCCATGTTTAAGTGGTTTGTTATTAGCACACAGCATGCCTCTGGTTTTCCAATTGACCAGGTGCTCCACAAACCTGTTCCGGACATAATCTAATCAGTGATTATAACCAGTTCACGGAGTCGGTGTTGGACGGCAGTGAGGATGGCCTGATGAACTGTCATCAACTCCATCATCTGACTACTGTGGGGACTGATTTTGTACCCCGCGGAGGGCTCCGGGGGATCATTCACCCAGGCATTCCCAACGCCGGCTACCAGTTCCATTTCCCCATTGTTATCAACATGGTAGGAGCTCCCATCCACATAAACTGTGGGCATGCCTTCGCACTTGTCTTCTTCATAGACTTTGTGTGGGGAATTCAGGTACGCCTCCATGTTGTCCTGGGTTTTGAGACTTTAGTCCTCGAGACAGTTTTTCTCTGGTACAATCAAGCAAGTCAGCCAGACCTTGCCCGAGGGGACTCTTCCTGTTTTGGCCATATCTGACCTCCACAGGAAAGTCTTGCATGGACAGAATCCAGGAAGTGATTCTGGAATTACTCACATTTCCTGCCCAGATTCTGTCACCTTGGAGATATTGCAAAGGCTGGTGTGGAGTATCCACTATGATGTGCTCCCCCTGGATGAACGGGTGGTAAATTTTCAATGACCACACCATTGCCAGGAGTGCCTTCTCACAATCGTTGAATTTTTTCCTCCACAGAGGATAAAGTCTTGCTTGCATAGGAGATTACTTTATTGACCTTGTCATGCTTTTGGTATAATACTGCTGTCAAGCATGTATTCGAGAACCCTGTGTCCAAGAAGAACTCCTTGGTTTTGACAGGGTAAGCTAGACAAGGCGCTTGTGAGAGACTTCTTTGAAGTTGTTTTACTGCCTCTGCTTGTTCTGGACCCCACTCCCACTTAGCTCTCCCCTTGAACAGATATATCAGGAGTCTTGTGACCTCTGCGTAATCCTCAATGAACTTCCTACTGTAATTAGTCAGTCCAAGGTGGCTTCTTAGCTCACACAGAGTTGTGGGGTCTTTTAGTTTTAGTAGTGCTTCCCCTTTCTTGTGCTGGGGACAGAGACCCTCAGGAGGTATTTCATGTCCCAAGAAGTTGACACTGATTCTGCACCACTGTGCCTTCTAGAAGGAGAGTTTTGCTCCGGCAACCCTCAACTGGTTCAGAACATAGCGGACTTCCGCAATGTGTCACTCCACAGTTGAGCTTTTGATCAGGACATCATCCACATAGGCCAGGTTACCTTTTTCACCCAAGTCGGGCATGGCCTTATGTAAGAAGATATTGAATATGTTGCTGGAGTTTATGTATCTGAAGGGAGTCTGTCCGGGTCCATGTGTACTGCTGCCCCCCGAAGGTAAAGGCCAGCTTGTATTGGTCCTCCCTATTGACGGGCACAGTCCAGTTTCAATTTGACAGGTCAATAGCAGTGTATACCTTGGACCCCTGGATTTGGGCCAGCCCTTGGTCAATGTAGGGGAGAGGCCATAGGGACATGTGGACCTGTTTGTTCAGCTCCGGTCTGCGCAAAGTCTCCATTGGCCATTTGGTTTTAAAATCCCCAGCACCACATTATTATAGGTGCTTTGGACTAGACGAAGTATTCCATGGTGCACTAGGTTTTTGTTAATTTCTGTCAGGGACTCCATAGATGCGAGAGGCAAGCGATATTGCTTCAAACACAGGAGTCATCCCAGTGTCTGTGGGAATTGTGGTGGTATGTATCTCGGTGCGACCACAGTCGTACGTCGTACGAGTCCACACCAAAGATATCTTGGAAATCTAGGAACACCTGTTTCAACTTTTGCTTTTGTTCCTCAGTCCCACAGGCATCAGTGAGGTTGACCCGCTCTTCAACCATTTGCCTAAAGCCTAGAAAGACATTGGGTTTCGCTATCTCAGCGGCCTCCTCTAGCTGGGTGGAGAGGTCTCTGGTTAAAGTGTTGACCTGGACAGAGGGTTTCAGGTAGGCGAGGCAGTCATTGTGGACCAGGAATATCACCACATCCTTCCTGAAGTCACAGGTCACCTCTTCCTCTCCATAAGGGCAGGAAGAGTACACCAGGAAATTGCCCCCTTGCCAGGTTAAGATCCTGTCCGGTGGTATGTCATCGTCATTGTCATAGTAGTCCTGGGGAATGGGCCCTATCAGTTAATTTCCTAGATCCATGGAAAAATGTCGGTCATCATCCGCCATTCCAATAATGGTGCCTGATACTCCTGAGGTCGCTGTTATCCACCACTATTGGAATGATGTTGTGTTCTACATTGACTAATGGTGTTGGGTTTCATCCCAAACACCTGCTGCTGGAGATGGGCATTTAGGTGTACATATGCATCTGGATTTTGTAGTTTCTGTCCTCTTAATTTTTAAATCAAGTGGGCATTGTCGAGTCTGTCCTGGGATGGTGATCTCCTCTCCAATTTGAACTTCAAATGCATACGGCAGCCATTGGCCTGACCAAAATGCTTTTTCAGAATCATCAAAGCCCATGGGATTGCCCCCTAGTCGAGAACCAGGCCTTGTAATCTATAAGGTCCAAATTAATTGCAAACCGATTGAGAATATCACTGTCTAAATAGAATGCAGCAGGGACATCTCGTACGACCCAACAATTATGCTCTGTGATTTTGTCACCTATAGACATTTTGAGCATACACCTTCTATGCAGGAGAGGTTTGGAATTAGGAGTTTCGAGACCCATTTCCCACTTATCAATCAATTTAAATGTGGGAATGGTTGGATCTTTTGGGTGCTTTCTGAACAATGCTTCGCTGATGAAGCTCTTCCCGTTGTTCAGGCACACTCGCCCTGTGATGACCCCATCATGTAGACCTAACATTACTTGTGACGCCATGTCAAACCACGACCTCCGTACCATGGATTATGCATCACCACCCATGAACTAAGCCCGAGTAGGCCGCAAGCAAGAGCCTCATCATGAAAACTCTTTCAGAGTAAGAATACCAGTGCTGATCACGCAGAACGAGCCCCAGCGAGAGCTCATAGCCAATACCACGATGTTGCAACTCGTATGCTACCAGCCGGCGCCAAGGTTACACCTGTAAAAAAAAGCCAAGCTCACAGAAACAAAATACAAGTATAAGTGTTCAGAATTCTGCTCCAGCTGCGGTCTCTCCACACGTGACCAAGCCGATCTGTGCCAGACCCATGAGACAGAAGTCGCCTGGGTCCCACGTCTGGGACACAGGTTGCAACAGCGAAGCGGCAAGATGAACACCTACGGCGATGTGAACGACCTGCTCACAAGCCTATGAGCAGACCCGTACGTTGTCTGCACAAACACATAGTTACACATTGTTGCTAGTGACAGGTACACCACGGGCTGGGAACGGCGATGGTCCCAGGCTTGGGGGCTCGTGAGAGGACCAATCAGAACATGGGGGGACTCATCACTGACGCCACTAACATTAGCCAATCATCAGGGGTCTTCTTGTAATGATTTTCAAGTATCTAATAGTAGGGACAGCCCAAGTATACCACCTGCCTCATCCTTAACCATAAATATTCTTCTCTATATGTATCCTATACTAATCCTACCACTCCTACCACTCGGGGAACCAATCCGAAGTGGCAATAGGTTTTTTGCTAACTTTCCCAGGTGACGCAAGTAGCGCATCATACTGCTGTAAAAAGGGCCTGCGAGCCCCACTAAGACTGAGAGTCTGGACAGACGCGTACGATCCAAGACCCATCCCTGCCGTTGTTATAACAAACAGCAGAACCACCTTGCTCCTTGTGTGTGTCTCATACTCATTCACGGAAGCAGCGGAGGGGTTGGGGCCTCCCAGCCCGGAGGTCCGCGGATGGCTCAGGGATAATCACCCCGACAAGGTGTTTGATTATTTTGGAAATGAAACTCAACATGAACAGATTTTTGTTCAACCATGTGGCATGTGCCATTTAAACTGACATGGTTGACACGTTGTTTTAATTTTATCTGTCGGTTAGTATGAGTCCAGAGGACCTTATTTACACAGTCCATCAGGGGAGAAAACCTGCACAGGATTTCATTCCCTAATAGACATGGTTTCCCTCTGGAGTCACGACTATGACCGGGTGTGTCGCTTTATGTTGCCCAATTTTAATTTCCAGATCTGCAGTCCCCTCAATGGGAATTTGATTCCCATCGAAGTTCTGGAGTTGTCCAGGAAGAGGGGTGAGACAGATCTGGTCTCTCTCCCCTGAATTTAGCTGCTCAAAAGCCCTTTTTGACAGAAGAGTGGCTTGGGATACAGTAACCACTAGTGCTGAAAATGCATATTGCCCTTGCACTCGGACGGGGGGGGGTAGAATCTACCTTTTTTCTCCTCCAAGGGGCAAAGGTAATGGGCATTTTGGGCAAGATGGGAGGTCAATTTCTTTAGTTTGGACTCCGACACAGTGGGGTTTTGGACATTTTTCTGTGCTAGAGTCTAGGAATCTTTAACAAAATATTGGCATCCTGAAATAGGTGGTATTTTGGAATTCCCTTTTTCCCTTAGCTCTGTGCCGCCCCCCTTTACCTGGTGGCCGTCACTATAAGAAATTTGTGGGGAGGATCCCTCCATTAATATTTTGTTCTCAGGATGAAAATTCTGGGGTTCAGGATTGATGACTCTGAACCAGTCCCCACCACCACCCAGCCTTCATTCAGATCTCTTGGGACCCATTTTTCTTTGGGAGGAGTTCCCCCATCTATGAAGGAGAAGATTTCCTTCCCAGAATCCTCCAAGCAGTCTTCCCCTTCAAACTGGAGGACACTAACTTCATCCACAAAAAGGGTCTTTTTGATTTCTTTGTTTCTTCTACCCACCCTCTATTCCCTGGGTTGCAGATCTTCAGGGGCAAGAGATTTTGGTTCCAGTTCTGGGGTGTCCAGGGGCTTTTCATGGTTGAGGAAGGAAGCTTCCTCTAGGGCTTTGCACCCTCTTTCCTCCCGTGCCTCCTCCTTTGGAACCCGTGAGTTGTCAGGGTTCTCTCCCGTCATTGTTCTGGGGTGGCAGACCCTTGGTTTGAGGAGTTCTGAGCCACCATGCTCATCTGAGGGTTCTGCTGAGCCCTCAACATGTGACTCAGATCCTGTGTGAGATTCTGGACCTGGCCCTCCAGTTGGGACACCCGCTCCAGCTGGTATGGGGGTCTTTGTTCAAACATAGGTGGTTCACGGAAAGGGTAACTATCCCTCCTCCCGAGTACCCTGGTTATAGGGGATTCCCTTGGTAACCCTTCACCCTTGTCCTCCCCTCTCCCGGATTGGGTGGTCTGGACTCCTGAAAGTGGGGAAAGAAAGGAGGGTTGTCATGCAGGTTGGGGTTTGGTAGATACTGGGGAAATAAACTTAACCCAGGATTTGGGGGATTACTGCCCTCCTGAGGGAAGCTAGGAGGGTAGTGTCCTGGGGCAGTACTCATCTGGTTGGATCCCACCCCTTGGGCTGGGGGAGTCCATACATACCCCGAGATAGGTCTGTTGCCCTTATATCTGGGACTGATGTAATCAGGAGAGTTAGGGGTCCCATTGGTGGGGTTACCTACCCGACTATCACCTGCTGCGGACCGACCAGAACACCTTCTTTGCCTCCGATTTGGCTGGTTTTGGGAAGGTTTGTTTTTAGGCCCCCCCATTTCTAGGTCTAACATGGGGCAACTTTCACCTCCGCCACCTTAGCAGCAGCAGGGGTGTTGCTTGGTTTGAAGGTTTTTGTCTGTTTTTTGTTTTCTGCAGGTTTTCAGAACTCATAGATCCAGGTAGCTTGCTCTACTACACAGTCCAGGGTCCTGTTGTCATGAAAATCCCTCACCAACTGGGTCAGTATATATTTTGCGAGCACATGAAAATAGGTGGTTATGAATTTTCGACTGTTCGTGCGCACCCGCCTGGTAGTTTGTGCAAAGGCACATTTTAGCTTCTGCACAAATTCTGTTGGGGCCTGATCCTCTCCGCATTGCAGATTGTAAGCCACTTTGTGAGCCTCCTGGGGGTTTCTGTGGGCGGAAAAGTGTTTCAAGATGGCCGCCTTATAGGTGGACCACCTTGAATGGTTCTGGTCTTCCAGCCCTGAAAAGAAGTTGCAGTACTCCGGAGAGAACATCCATTTGGCATGATCTATTCAGTTCTAGCTATTTTTGATGTGAAAAGAGTCCATCATGTGTTCATATAGTTCCAGATGCTCCCAGACAGAATATTTTGAATTTTTGTGATACAGAGTTATAAAATTCCTAATAGCCTTAATCTGCCTAATGGGGACTTTCACCAGAGCTCTCTTGTGTATTGGCCTTCTTTTGCCGTGTTACCTGCGTCCATTCGTCCTCAGACTCAGAGCTGCTACTGTTTGAGGTCCCCTCTTTATCTTCTAGGTGCTCCGTGATTCTTTGAGCTTGATATTTTCTCTCAGAATGGTGGGGCCTAGTTTCTTCTCCCCTGTTGTACCTTGGGATCTCTGGGTCACTCCCCTTGAACTCCCTCTTTCGAACAGGAGAGTGGTCTTCTGACTCCTCTCTGCTTCCAGGATTAGTGGAGGGTCCCCACATGGCCCTGTTTGGATGGAGGTTTTTAGAATGCGCTTTTGGGGCCTCATTTCATGCTGTTTTATTTGCAAAGCGAACCAAATGGTTCCTTTGTAAGTGATGCTTCTGTAGGTCTAGCTCCCTGAGTTTCTCCTCATAGAAGTATTCCTGATCAGATATTTCAGCCATAACATTTCGGAATCTGCGCAGGGATGCCCGTCCATCAATCTCTGATTAGAGGTGGCCTACCTGCTCAATCACGCTAGGCCCATATAAGTCTGGCTGCCTCATGACTCCCAGTTCTTGTAACCCGGCGGACATGAAGTCAGCAGTGCATTGTGCATACACATTGGTAAATGGGTTTGAGGCCCTTAGTACAGAGGGCATCACACTGTGATCGGGGTTGCCCTGTCCCGCTCTACTTGTTCAGGGTCCCTCAAGTTTGGATTCAGCCTAGCATACTTGCTCTACCAGCTCCAGTTTCTCCTTTTCAGCCCCTATAACCTGACGGTAGGCAAAAGCCTGAGCCTTTTGCTTCGCTATCAGGGATTGGCATACTTCGATGACCTTTTCTTGAGCTGCTTCCTGACTCTGGAGTCCACTGTTCTCCTCACAGAGGGTCTCATTGTCTTTTTGTGCTGCTTGTATGGTCTGGGAATACTGAGACAATTTTTGTTGCAGTAGTTCATCTCCAGATTTGGCACATTTTTAACTTGGGTGTTCTCTTCTAGAGCACCTTCCACTCGTCTGGTGTGCCCCAATAACTTTTGATATTCTACTTGAGGTCTAACTCTCTTTCCTGTAGATCTGTTTTTAGGTTGCTCACTTCCTGACACAGGGCATCTTTTTCCTGATGCACGGTGCCCCTCTGTTCAGCCAGGTCATCCCGCTGTCATTGTAAAAGCAAAGAAAAATATCGAGGCTGAGTACCCCAAAAGGAAATACACCAAACACGGGCTTATAAAGATTCACAGATCTTTATTCAAACAACTGTACAGTTTTACAAAGAAACAAAGTATCAGATAGCTATCTGGCCCTCAGTACATCACAGCGAATACCAGCCCTTTCGGTGTGAGAAGTGAGAGGTACTGGACGTCTAGACATTTACATCTTTTATACATTTTCCAATCGTAATGTCTCAGCAGGTTAATAATTCTTGGTCTAGGGTTCGTGCCGAGGTCACCTCTATTTTATCCAACTATATGCACATGGATTATTTCCAGTTTGTACAACAACAAGTCACAATGGCAACAGTGTATCTTCGGATTTAACATTAAGCCTTAGTACACGTCCTATACAATGTAGTTCAACAAGTGTTCATGTTTAGTATTTAAACAACATTGTATTTGATGTATGTCCGCGGATCGGACTTGTTGGTGCGGGTAATCCTCGATCTACAGGTCAAACGTAGAACAAGGTCTCATTACATGACCCTAACATTTGACCTATGGGCAGTTTAGACATTAACTTTTGTGCGAAGGTAAGGACGGCTAGCTTACAAGCGAGAAACACTGTCCACCATTTTAGAACACAGAGTGAATTTGAAATGGAAATCAAAATGGCGGTTTGACCTAAAATGCTGGCTAAAACGATCTAAGGTCGGAACTTAGCAATGCAGATTTCTTCGCAGAGCGACTGGGCTTAGGCCAATATATAAAATAAAGGAGGTACACTATGATATCCCGTTTAACATCGTTTGATAGTATATAATGTCTGGCGTTCTTGGTTAAATTCTGTCTAGAGGTGGAGTTATTTACCGATTAATGTATTATTCTCCTCTTCCAATGTTGTAATCTGATTTAATAAATTGGTTATCTGCTCTGAGCAGGCACTATTATATGTCACTTGTTTTTTTTAGTCAACCTTTCCTGACACTCCACTTTTAATGCATCTAATTGGGTCTCTTGGTCGGAATTATTTTGTTGTTGTGAAGTCAAGTTGTCTTTTAGCTGTTTATGTAATTTTCCAATCCTACCTCAGAATCTTGGCTCTTTTGCAATTTCTCTTCTACTAGTTTTAGTTCAGTATGGATTTGGGTTAAGAGCTCAGACTGGTTTTGTGCAAGGGTTCTAATTTCTTCATATTTTACCTCCATAACTCCCATATGGAGATATGTTTAGGCTGTAATTCTGACCATTTTAATCTGCTTCTCTTTAATTTTCAGAGTCATATTCAACTCGGTCAAGACTTGATGTAATAGGCCTCCGTCTTGCCACACATCCAGGTTCATGGCGGTGAGCCGTTGCATCATTTCTCCTAGCCAGACCTCCTCACCTTGCTGTGCCCTTCCCCTCTGACAAATAATTTGTGCAGAAGGTGCTACCTAGCCATGTTTATCTCTACTGTGGTCATTATGGAGAGTGTTCTTTCTTTATTAATTTATTTATATAAGAGTAAACCTGTCTTCTGTTACTTTTTGTCTACCTCAGGGTTGATTTTACTTTATTTTTACACGCAGGCCTCATAGTTATGGTCTAAGTTTAAGGAAGGTGCTTCTACAGTGTAACACAGGTTTCAAACCACAAAAAGTATCACTACCTTTTTTGGGTTAGCATGCTGTGTTAAGCTGTCATGGGTGGAAGCACTATCTCAAATCCGGCACGAGCCCCCAATGTCTTAAGGATTCTAAAGGGGAGTCATACTCCATACTAGGACTCTTGATACTGGCCAAGGATGCAGCGCACAATTAAAACACTTTTATTTTATTTATCATGAATTAAATTTGAGAAGGCACCCATCCTGCCTCACACCCACCTTTACAAAAACCCAGGTTCACAATGGACCATGAACCAGGCTGTTGTGTAATAATACAATATTTATTTATTTATACATTTCAATGAAAATCACACACATTTAATAGGGGACAGCAATCACCAGTGTGCTGATAATTACACTGTAAAATGATAGAACACACTTGGTTTGACCTTCTAACATCAGATATATAATGCACAAGTGAATACAGGCAAGATCATTTTTGGGATGTGTTTTCTGATAGCACCACAGTTAGTATTTCCCACTGCAACGCTCCCTCAAACCCCTGTTAAGTGAATTTTGTATGGGTAGAAAGGAGCAGCAAGGAGTCAGGTAAAGTAGGTCAGAAACAGAATTGCAATCCGACCTTCCCACTCTGAATGGGAGGCAAACCTTTGAAATTGAGCAAAATAGCACTCAGAATTGCTAAATACTTATTTTACATGTGCGGTTGAATGCATGAGGTCGAAATGAGTACAGCAGTATCAAAGATGTAAAAACACTAGCAAACTACAAGGCAAGGTACTAACAATGGGCATACAGTTCAGAAAATCGACTTGGGAAGGAAAAACAGTGCAGCCAAATCCCACGTGGAGAAATTGCCTTTGCTTGTTTTCACGGAGAAATTGCCTTTGCTTGTTTTCACATTTAAATGACAAAACAATTTGAAAAATGGGTTAAGCAGACAAAATTGGAATTGCGGTTTTGATGCTAAGGGACAAATGCACATCACAGGTATAATATGAAAGTGAAAGGGTAACTCTGAAGGGATGACAGTATGAGAAGGAGAAGGAAAATCGGATTTTAAATGGGAATCAGGTGCACAGGGAAAATCTGTTTTGGAAAGGAAAAGACAAGTTTTACTGAAACTATATTTTAGTTGCCGTGGAAAAAGGTTAATCTGCAGTATTAACTCCCCCACCCCCACATGCCGTGTGTCTCTTTATGTGGGAAATCATTAGTTTATTCCAAATATAACTAAGGACTTACGCAATGGACTAAAAGGATAGGAAAGAATGGCACTAACACAGAGATCAACAACAGAATGCACGATGGACTGTGACCTTTTAACAAGTTACTAGGATACTTCTGGGATTACTTATAGGGTGGAACAAATGGCAAGGTATCAAAATGAGATATGCTATGTTTTGCTATGGGGAAGGGGATATACTTACAATAATCACTTGCAATGGGTATTTTGGAGAGCCAACTGGGTTTCTGGACAGCGGGACAAGCATCTGGTCATGGTACACAGCGGCGGACTCTCCTAGAAGGGAACAGCTGGCAACCAGGGTCTGTTCTCAGTAGATAGCGAGGTGCATCAGCTGGATGAAGCATATAGCAGGGCAGAGCAGGTAGTGCTGGAGAATCCCAATGATGATTCAGCCACCTTTCCTCCTTTCTCTCTGGATTATGGAGATATTTGTAGGGCTTGAGTTTTGCAGGGTGGTTCTGCCTGGATAGGAGGGTCTGGATCAGCTACCCCTGTCCTGGCAGTTGAATCTGGAATCTTGCAGGGTGAATCTGGAATATCTGGATCTCTGGATGCGCAGGAGCTGAAAAAGTCAGAAGGGTGTCTGTCCAGAGCTCCCCATTCCTCCCCTTTCTGTAAGGAGCATGACATCAAAGGATTTTACTATGGGGCAGAACCAAGCTAATGTTGCCTCCTCCGTGGAAGCCGATTGGACTGAAGGAGGGGGTGTGTTTTTATGAGGTACAGAGCCATCCCACAGTCACTTTTGCCAAAATCAGTTGACACAAAAATGAACCTTTTTACAATTGTTACGCTTTTGAAAATCACATAGGCAGATTCCATATTTGACCCAGAACATGGCATTCCAACTCCCAAGTTTGTACAATGTTGTTTAGTCCCTCTAATAATCTTTCGCAATTTTTTGTGGGAACCGCCTCCCCGAAAAATCTTCAAATAGGGTGCACTGAAGTATATTAATGTGGGTCATATTTACATCCAACTTTCATAACCGTGTCCTTTGTACTTTTCCCAGAAATGTCATTTTTCTGGCAATTGCGTCCACACGCTCTCAGAAATTTCTACATCGTCTTGTTTTAAAAGCGTAAAATTTACATTCATATTGTCAACATTTTACAGGCTGCAGAAATAACATTTTTAAGAAGATATGTCTTTAGAACCAACTGGTCAGCTTTAACCCCACAGAGGGGCAGTCTTCAAACCCTCCAAGCCAAATATCTTTCTCTGGCCCACTGGCACAGAGGTTGTCATGCCGACTTCTTTGATCCTGACATTTGCAGCTGAGGAGAGGTGTTGACAGGAATTCCCACCTCAGTGACAGGGCTGTCCATTGTCTTTTGGCTGCAGGATGCCAAGAAGTCTGATGAAATTGTGAAATCACCCACCGTGGCCCTTTCATATGCCCAAAGGCGCAGGTCCCCTTGGGGAAAGGTGATTCTTTTCCCAGGAACCAAGCACCTTTGAAGCCAGGGCCTGCACAAACTTGTCTGCTGTCAAAAGCACCATTTTACATGTGGGTTAATATTCCTTAAATGTCACTTTCAAATGTGGTTTTCTCTCGCATCTGTGTTCTGAGTATTTCCATGGCCCTAGTCAATGTCTACTACACAGGAGTCTGTACAAGGCAAGGGTCCAATGAAACTGACATAAGCAAAGAGAGAGCGGGCTTCTTGTGAAGAATTTGCCTGTGATATTTTGTTACAAAAGTAAAGCATTTTGCAAACTGCTTGGAGTGAAGTTCTTTGCTATTTCACAGATTTTGCCTGACACAACATGCCTTTCAGTGAGGAAGGCCCTCATTTGCTGGTGTACACCCTGAATATGGATGAACATAGCTGTGTCTTACTGGAACCAAATTGGGTAATGTTGAAAAGATGGAAAAGAGCATCAGGGCACAGTCATTTTAAAAGGCTGAATATTTTCTTTTTCAGTGAAATGTTTTGAGCTGTCAGCATAGCAACACTGCCTTTGAATTATTTTCTTTGGTGCACATAAGGAAAACATTGTCAGCCATTCTCGGCGTGGTCCATTTTCCATCTCGCCCCATATGTGCTTGGCAAAGACAGTGCAGCCATCATTTTTGTAGCTGCAAAACACAGTTTTGATGCAAGGAAATAGCGCTCAGCAGAGCCAGTGCAGTCATTCTGCTGGTAACTGCTGAAGTGCAGTTTGGTGATGTATGGGAATTCTGCTGGGCTGGCAAATGTTCCCCACACCCCACACTGTACTGCACAAGCAGCAGAGGTAGTGGCATTAATAACAACCCTACAATTCTACACTGATAGAGAGTTGGCTATATACTCTGATTCAGCATACATGAGACATCCACCATACATTCAGGATTGTCCAGCTCTGAAAGAAGGCGGTTCCAGTGATCAGATGGCACCCTATTGCAGCATGACGCACTAGTGTCCAAATTGATCGACGTACTCACTGCCTACATCAGTGGCAGTTGTGAAGTGCTCTGCCATTCTGGTGGCACTGACTTAATAGCATGTGGCAATGAAGCAGCATACCAGGCAGCAAAAGAAGCAGCATATTTAACAGACATGTTAGAATTAGTATTATCAACAACTGAGGAGAGGCTGCGTCAGAAGGACGTGGGGGAACCATATAATGCATTACCACAGAGACAAATGATTGAATTACAAGGGCACGCATCACAGGAAGAGCAGGAATTATGGAAAAAGAGGGGCTGGTCATTGACCCCTAGAGATTTGATATGGCAGCATAATATAATTGGAAAGCCTGCAATGCAGCCAGAATTATTGACAGTGGCATTAGGACAGTTACACTATCCCGCACATGCGTTCAGAGAATATATTGCTACAGAGTTGCAGTGGTTCATCCCCAATTTGCAGTAGCATGTTCAAAATGTTTTTGTTAACTGTGCAGTTTGTCAGCAATTTACTGCAGGGCATACATTGAGGATGGTGAAGGCAATATTACCTCGCCCTTCGGGGGCCATTTCGACATCTCCAACTTGATTACAGAGATATGACACAATGGTGTAACGGCTATCATTATACGATTGTCATGATATGTCCCTTTTCATGATGGATAGGGGCAGGTCCATGCGCCCATCCAGCTGCCAAATCAGCAGCCACATTCCTTGTATGAGAGGATTTTCCCCCGCTGGGGAGTATGTGAAGTGTGATGATCCAATAACAGGCAGCAATTTACGAATGATTAGATTAAAGAAACAGAGCTGGGACTAGGGTTAGTTGGAATTCTCCATGTATTGAAGCTGCATCGGTCACTGCACAAAGGGTCTTTTGGGATTTTTCTGCCACTAATCAGAGGGTAGATGAGGCGACAGGTCTAATGATGATAAAACAATTAGAAGGATTGATTGCTGGGGTTTTGGCGAGCGTCCCAATGACTAATAAGGGGCACAATCTGAGAGCCATTGGGTCATCTCTGTCTCATAGACACCCCTATGATAAGACTATCCATGACAAAAAAAGATAATTGCACAAAGAACTGTCAAAAGAAGTGGCCAAGCCCGTGGCCCATGCAATCAGAAGGAGGGAGCTCAAGACCTCCTACTCGGAGTATCTTAGATGGCATACAAATCTAAAATAATGTCAAAAGTGGCATCAATTAGTATGGACTACTATTTGTAATGAAACCAAAAAATTGGGGAGATTGCTAATGGACAAGGTACACCTAAGTTACATCGTAATGGTGTACAAGAACTCAAACCGATTGTTTATATCTCATCGACCCTGGGACACTAAACAGAATCTGCCCCTTGTCCCTAGGGGAACAGGCCATTGTATGTTTGAGAAAAGTATACAGGAGGTTGCTCGGCTTATTGGCACCAGTAAATCATCCAGAGCTTTGGGGTCAGATGGGTTATGTAATCTTGTGATCAAGACAGATGTTGCCCTGTGGGCCATGGTCCTTCATAATCTTTTCAGCTGTATTTCCATCACGCAGGTCGTACCCTGCTCTTGGCAAGACAGCAATCTAGTTCCATTGTTCTAAGAAGGGTGTTCAAACTGACCCTCGTAACTATCGCCTTCTTGCCATGTTGGACATTTTGTCAAACGTTTTCGCACAGACTCTGCTAGATGAGCTGACCACGTGGGCAAAGGAGAGTCATGTCATTCCCTTGAACCAGACTGGTTTCAGGAAGATATGTTCCACATCTGTCAACATACTAGCACTATCCACCATTGTGGAACCGGCACAGTTAATCCGCAGTCGACTCGTATAAGCAGCATTTGTGGACTATAGCGCTGCCTTTGACGCAGTCGATCGAGCCAGGCTGTGGTGTAAGCTTGATGGCTGGGGGATCCCATTGCGTTTAGATGACTTTATTGCTTCATACTAAGACCTGTGTGAAAATAAGGTTGGAGGCAGACGGTGGAACCCTGGCTGCCAATCCACAGCAGCTGGTTTCTTCCCATACAACCTCAAAAGACAATTGGTGCCTGCTTACATCTGCAACTTTCTAGGGAATTCCATCATGTGGGACTATTTCCCTCTCAAATTTAATGCAGTAAAAACCTATGAAATGGTCGGTCGATGGTCTAAAATTCCCAAGAGGGATAGATGTTGCCAGCTTTGTGGTAATGGTGAGGTGGAGACAGTACAACATCTCCTGACAAATTGTGATGCACTGGTTGTGTTGTGTAAAAGGGCCCTTACAACATCAGGATTGGATCCCAACCACCCTCCAGCTGCTCTATGGGGTCTTTTTATGTCTGGCTCTCATAAAGGACTGATTGTCTTTCTCACCAAACTGTCGAGAGAGGTACATGGTATTTTTCGAATGCTTGTAGATTGAATGTGCCTATACTGTATTTTTTAGGTGGTTGATCTGATTTGAGAGATGTACTTTTTTATGTTTTTATGATGTCATGTGTCAAAAGTTATTTGCTTAACTGTATGATACACTAAAATAAAAAATAAATAAAAAGTAAATAGTCACCTTATCGGACATTAAGCATAAGTTATGTTGTGCCTATCACCTTAGGCGAATGGCATGCTAAAATGCCTCAGTGGTCTGCTAAAAGAACACACTGCTAAGCTGTGCACTATCCTCAACAAACAATTGGCTTTACTGTTTGCCACTGACTCTTTTTGCCTTACGCAACAGCCAGGTTCAGATCACCACCTCACCCTACATGAATTGGTTACTGGCAGAAGAATTAATTTTCCCCTTGTTCTGCTTGAAATAGATTTGATGCCCATAGGACTGCATATCTGGCCCACATGACTAATGCTCTGAAGTGTATGTCCCATCAGGTGAAGCTACGACAGGGGCGTACTGGTCACAGTAACCAGAAGTGAGGGAGAAGATAAAATATCCAACAGCCCAGATACCATCGCCCTTGCAATTATATCCTGGCAATAGGGTGTTAATTAGGAACTTTGTCGTGAAGTGGGATGCCCCACATTTGTTAGGACCTTTGGCTGTCAGATCCAAGGAAGACAAGCATGGCTCCATCTCGGAGATGTCAAGAAGAGCAACAGCGCTGCCTCCCCAACCGACGACCTGGAGCAAGAAGAAGAGGACGTGGCCCTTTACTTATCTTGAATATAATGTGGCCAGCAACGCACAGGGGGCCTCATTACACGGATGGCGCTAAGGGATTACCGGCACCGGTAAGGGCACCGGTGCCGATAATCTCTTAGCGCCATACTGCGAGGTGCCCCAGCGGGTCCCGTCCTTAACGTGTGGCCAGACCACACGTTAAGGAAGGGACCCGCTGAGGGACTTCAGGGCAAATAACGGTACAGCTGATAGCGGTACCGTTATTTCCTCCTTCCCCATTCCCATTGAGCCCTATGGGGGCTCAAATGGGAATGGGGAAGGGCCTTGGTGAATGGGGAATTACCGCCCTGCCAACCTTGGAATGGGGCGGTAATTCCCCCATTCACCAAGGCGGAATCGGTAAAATACTGGCAGCAACCATGGCGCTAATAGCACCATGGTTACCGTCGTCCATGTAATGAGGCCCAGGGACTTTGATTTTTCTGCTCCACGTTTTTAGTGAAGTCATTTTTTTAGGCTGTATCGTATATTTCATGGATAGTAGTGTACATAGTAATTTTCCTGTTTTCTCTTTCTTTTTTGGTTAGCATATAGTAGAAATATGAGAAAAGAAGTTGCAAGTATGAGCAAAGTAGAGCATAGAAGTAGAAGTAGAAGATTAAAAAGAGAACTACATAGATAAGAAATATCTTTGAGAGATCAATATGAGGGATTTCGATCAGAAGTAGATCATACCTTGTGTGGCCATATACAGGAGCTGGGAACAGAGGATTGAATGAAAGTTGCAATGTTTGCTCTATTATACCTCTCTCATACCTCACACCATAAGAATGAAGGAACCCCAGAGTGGGGGGAGAGAAGGACGCCAACCCCAAAGTCAGGAGAGAAAGACAGACTGACCCCGGAGCAGGGAGACGACAGAGAAGCCCCAAAGTGGAGAGAAAGAGACATTCCCTGAAGTGGAGAGATCACTTAGAAACCCCTGAGTGAGGAAGAAGGAGACTGACCCTGGAGTGGGGAGGTCAGAGAGAAAACCCAGATTGGAGAGAGAGAAAGACAGACGCCAGAGTGGAGGCAGAGAAACAAACAAACCCCAGGGTGGGAAGAGAGATGAAGGAGAGACACAGAGTGGGAAATTAGAATGAGCAGAGCCCCGGAGTGGGGTGGAAGAGACTAATAGAAACCCAGAGTGAGGAAACAAGAAAGATGACAATCACAGCAAATGGAGAAAGACTATGAGACTTATACGTTTGAAAAGGAATAGAGACCTGTCTGGAGCCTGGAACAAGATTCCATTACTTCACAAACTATATATACTGAAACTGCAAACAGAGAAAAGGGCCTATGGTAAAGAGTCAAAGGGGTGGGAGCCAGAAGCCTTCAGCCATCCCTCTCCCTTGAGCAATTCCCCATGCAATATTTTGGTTGTTTTCTGTTTTAGAAGATAAGCAAAGAAACTAGGTTAGATTAGGATTTCCGGACAGGTGACTTTATTTATGTGTATACATCCTGAACTCCATAAGCGCACCATTTGTTCTGTTTTTGTTTACAGTGTGGGTTATAATCCCAGGTTTAGGGACAGATTAGGCCTTTTAAAAACAATAGAAGAGTTGTAAATCACGCCTCCTTCTCCGTTTGCTGATTCTGACCTACCACACAGTTTAGCTATGTTATAACACTTAACAGTAACAGTGCATCAAGAGAAAAACAAGCATAATGAGTGATATTATATGTCTAGGATGGCCAAACTGTGTATCTAGGATAAAGTAAACATGATCAGTGCAGTGTTATGATGTGGCTAGACTGGCCTACATTGTATCTACACTAGTAGTGCCAGTCTGGATATACTTTCTTAATATGGTGTGCCATTTTTTACTTGTCATCAAAGGTAAAGCAAACATGAACAGTGTTATTAGGTTGCTAGACTCGCTTACATTCATGGTAAAGCAAATGTGATATGTGTTATACATGGCGAGACTGGCCTACATTAGTGGTGGCAGTCTCTATATCCTTTATTAATGTGGTATGACATTTTTGACCTGACAACACAGGCAAAACAAACTTGATAAGTGTTATTATGTGGCTAGCCTGACCTACATTGGTGGAGTCAGTGAGTATTTACTTTCATGCTGTGGCATGGAATGTGTTACTTTTTACATGATTTAAATGGCTCGATGGCTTACATTGGTAGCTCCAGTCTGGCCACATATTCTTTGTGTCTCATGGCTTTTGTGTACTTGCCACCAAGGGCAAAGGCAAACACAAATGTGATTATGTGCTACAGGCCTATGTTGGTATAGCCAGTCTGGTACTTTTTGTGTCATGACATTTTGTACTGGCTGGGAGTTCTTATAATGGTAATATTGACACATATTGGTGCAGCAGGCATGGACATGTATGGGTCAGCCAGTAGGGAAATGTTGTATATACTAGCATATTTCTTGGCCAAAAAGGCATCATGAAAATGTGTTGGAAAGTGTTCCTGTGCATTGATGGTGACTTGCAACTTTTGGGTTTTTTCATGTGCTAGTTTACAAAACCGATTGCCAACTGAGTGGATTTTTACCCATTTTTTTACATAAAGTGCTGTGAAATGCATCCTTTGAATCCATTATTTAAAAAAGAATTCCCTTGGTTTGGGTCCGGCTCAGTCTCTGTGCTAAGTCGCTATTGCATATTCGGCACATACATTTATGGAAATTCACCAGCGTCCACTAATCCTTAGTAAATATTTTCAATTTTTAATAGGAGTTTTTGTAAAAAAAAAGAAAACACCCCACATCTGCAAGATATCTGTTTTTTTCATCTAGTCGTCCAGCTGTCAGAAATTTAGTGTGTTTACCAAATATACACCCGACATCACGACTCTCACCAACACAGAAAGAGACAACAACGAAGAGAGAGATGAAGAAAGAAAGCGGGTGAGGAAGAGTAAGGGAGTCAGAGGGAGAGAAAAAGTGCAAGAGGGAGCAAGAGAAAGAGAGCGAGAGCTAGATCTGGTGCATATGATACATCAGATACAGCTAGCATACTTTAGTTGCTTACCTAAACGTGAGTTCTTTTTTTCTACTGGGCAGAGGTGCCTATAAAGCCCACCAAGAAATAGGGGAGAGGAAACAACCATGACACAGGGAGGGAGCTTTGGGAAAAATAATGTTTGCTCCTCTGTTACAAAATAGTGTGGTTCTTTTCACGATAGTTACATTTAGAGCCAGAATCCTACATCAACCAGCTGGCCTAAATACCTGTAGGCTGTGACAAATTCCAGGCTGTTATCACAGCTTCCATAGGGGGAGCCCCTTCCCATGAGGCCAGAGAGGTGAGGTGGCTACCATATACTCTCCCTGGGGGTGGTACTCAGCAGGTGGTTCTCGTGGAATGCAAACCCCCCTACGGGTCCAGTGATGACTATTAGGGGAGAATGCAGTATTCATATAACACCCACAGTTCTCCTTCACCCCATTCTCTCCACCCCTACTCTCCTATCCCATATGCTTCTGTAGTAGTCAAGAAGCAGAAAGGACTAAGATGAGAAAGAATAGGGATGAACTTAATGATCCAAAACAAGAAAGGATTGATATGAGGAAGAGGCTCGGATCTGCAGCAATCACTCCAAGGAGCCTACCTGAACGATGTAGCTTACAACTGTAGACCTTGATAGGAATGGACAGACACTTCGGAGAGGAGCCGCGAGAGGGGCTGAGGCTCCCAGATGGCAGCGGCAGGAGCAGAACAAGTTTTGGAGATGCTGAGGGTGTGGTCTCCACCAGATCCGTGGAGAAAACTGAAGGGCTGGCTGTGGGAAGCGCCAGCAGTGCAGCACAACATGAACACATGGTCTGGAGAGAATGGAGATGCTGAAGTGGATCAGAAGCCACAGAGCCACTGCACCAAGCCAAGGGCAGCCACTGAGTGCCAGCAAAGCGAAGAAGGACACTAGGAAGCTTGCGATCAACCAGAGCGCTGCAGCCAAGACCCTAAAGGTATTTGGGTGGATGAGCCTACGTTTGGAGTTTCCCCAAAGGTGCGAGAAACCCTGAGAAGCATAGTGGACGAAACTTGACTGAGATACAGGAACAAGGGAACAGGGTCTAGGACCCTTATAAGAAAAGGACATAGCTAAATACCAAGTAGGACTAATCTTCCTTGTGGCAGTACTTGGATGGAAGGCAACCCAGGGCTGCCACATAAGAGAAACAATAGAGAACTGTGAGAGTGATAAGGTGTGAAGTGGGGTTAACCTTGTTGGAGACCTTGTGGAAAATAAGATGTTGTAAAATCTATTTTAGGATTATAATGTGGGAAGTGGAAGAAGAGAGCTTAATGAGACTTATTGGGAAAAGCTGGAATGGGAAAGAAAAAAAATAATACCTATATAGAAAGTCTAAAAGAAACTGTACTCTCTTTACTTAAAGAAATCGGTTAGTGTGCTCCGACTGAGAATAAAGAGGTTACTTGGTTATTGAAATCTCTTCGGGAAAAAGCAAAAATCTAGGACCTGTGTAAAAACCTCTTACCTCTATACTAAGAGACGATATAAAGGTTATGCCCTACAAGGGCTAAAAACTGCCACACCGAGAGTCTGTGTGTTAAAAACGGGAAATAGAGAGATTGCAAGATTTACTATGCAACTGAGTTTTAGTATTCTGCCTTGTAAAGAATATACTGGGGCTTGGATGAAGATTCCCTGGGGAGAAAGATGGTGTTGGCATTGTAATATTGAGGTAGAAACCATTAGATATATAATCACTCAATGCACACAACTATATGAATGGTATTTTAAAGGATATGGCGAATTGGTGAGGGAGTTCAATATAATATCTTAAGACCAGTTATGGTCTTCCATTTACGAGGGGTAATTTATGGTAGATATTTAGGTGGCTTTTTATTTACGGAAGAGAGGAATTCTTAATTTTTAATTGACTGCATCCATTGTTTTAAAATGTGATTAGGTGTTATTATTACTGGAAGTGTCGTCAGTTATCAGACACTAATAATTTTAAAGAGTTTATCTAATCTCCCTGTTTACATAAGTTGTTGTTTATATGAACTATATGACTAAGAAATTTATGTTTTTATTACTGTGACTTTGTAATGTATGTATATAACTGATTTGTATCTGTATATGTTATGTGTATAAGGTTTTAATTAACCAATTTTGTACTTTAAAATAATTTTTTACTTTAAACTAATTTTTAAAAAAAAGATACATTTGAGGACAGTACTATGCAGGAGAGTAAACCAAGTCTGTATGTGAAATCAAGAAACCATAAAGAGAACTATGAGAATAATACAGAGGAACACAGAGCTTGGGAGGCTAGTAAACCAAGTCTGTGTTTGGGACTGAAATACCTGATAGAGAAGGAAACCAAGTGTGCCAACCAGGGTAAAGGACCCACCAACTGCTTGGAGATGCCTCCAAAGCACTCTGCATCATTACAGGGAAATCCAGGTCTGATAATCAGGGTAAGGGACTCACTACAGCTTTGAGACATGTCCAAACTCCTTCTCTTTGCCACAGTGCCTGGTGGGAAAAGAACCATGTCTGCAAAGCAGGGTTGAGGACCCCAGAGACAGAGAAGAAGCCCGAGAAGGCCCAATTGTGAAACTGTGTTACAAGCCTAAGGAAGGCCGGGCAAGGGAGACATTCAATAGCTGTTGATGAACTGTACCAGAAGCCTGAGGAAGGCTGGTGAAGGGAGACGTTGTGCTAGCTATGCACCAATGCTATAAAGCATCACATTGAATATGCTCTCTATTCCTACTTTACTTTGCATAATCTGCAATACCTATGGTCCAACGTCACGTTTTTCCCATTTTCCTTGATTTTCACCTAAGAGAAACACTTGTCTCTGAGAGAACCAGCCCGAGGGTGAAATTATGACACTCAAGTGTGCACGTATGCAATGACATCCAAATAGCAGGGTGTGCTAATGAACCTGGAATTAGAGATCCACCAGCATAAAAACAAGGGATCGAAGGTGTGCATGAACGGAACCAATGGTATTATCTGCCCTGAAGATGGACTGATGTACAGTCCGAAGCGCGTTGGCAACAAAGATATAATACAAATGTGATACTTTTGGGATTGGTGAATTTCAACCAAAAGAACCTTTTTTTCTTTATGACTAAAGGAAGATAATATGGACATATGACCATTTTAGGAAGTATTGTCCTTGTAACTCTGTTAGCAAATGTTTTGGTTACACAAATCGTGGAATCCTTTTATTATTCAAATTCTGAGAATTTTCTTTCTTCTTATTTGTTAATGTTCATGAATCAAATTGTTTGATGCTTTAACTAATTAAAAAATACCAGTGGAGTTTTCTTTTTTCCTCTGCAAGAATCTGTGTTATTGAATTGCTTTATTGACAACATTGAAAAAATGTATTGAATGATGCAACCTTAAACTTCTACATTTGAACATGTATAATACTTATTAGTTACACCAACATATTTGGGATTTCTTTTCCCCTTGGAGTGCAATGTGGGCTGGCGGGTAGCAATACACATCGTTTTCTCCAACGTCACGCCACTCCATGACCCACATACATAGTGGGAAGTTTGCCCATTCTTAAAAGTAGAAAACATCTTCTGAATCATGGTGAAGGAAATTGCATCAAATAATTCTGTGCTAAAAGGGACTTGTGCTCTAGTCTGTAGAACGTTTTGTACAGATCCACTAAGTGTTAGTAAAAGCATATCCAATCAACCTCTTTAGTTTTAAAGATGAGTTCTCCCTTAGGAGGAATAAAGCTATTTATGGAAGTATGTTTTGTTGGTTTTACTAAACATCACTCGTGTTTTGCTGGTGCATTTAAGTGCATTTCCTAACAGTGCCAGGACGGGGCACACTGGGTTTACCATGGATTTAATATACAGAAGGCCCCTGTTAAGTCTTATGGCTTGTATCAGTATTCCCTGAGACACACCTAGGACATGCCTCCATAATGTCAGCTCCAGCTTTCACAGCAATATCTCATGTTTCCCTAAACTAGTTTCCAGGCTGTACATCACAGTGGCCATGAAACTCTGCCTATAGGCCAATACAATGCACTTTAGGCTGTATCCTGCAGTTTTGTCTGCAAAGTTCTGGACAACAATCAACACATTGTTGCCTCTTCTAGTGTTGGTGTCTATGAGCTCCTGAGACACTCTCTTTACAGTTACCTCATGCCCGGGATGCCCCAGGTAAGAGCCCACTTGTTCAATACATCCATCATAGTATTAATTGGCAAAGGGGATATTTTACTAAGACCAGTACACGTGAATTTAGTTTGATTTACATTTATTTGCAGGTCGTTGGCTTTGGTGTCTTCACATAGATTGAGTGCTGGGTTTAATGCCAAAGTAGGTCTGGTAAAGATAAGGTCATCTGCATCATCCATCCAAACATGTCAATCTCCTAGTTTGGGCGGGAAGTTATTAACCTTTGTCATGTCTTCAGACAAAAAAACCTGTAAAGATTGAAGAGCATGAAAGCTAGCCAAACCAACCTTGTGTTAACCCTCTACTAGTAACCGTTTCAGTCAAAGCCCCCAATGCTATTCAGCCTTACCTGAGCACTGGTGCACATGTGTAATTGGGCTAAAACGGAGCACAAACCCTCCGGCAGTGCCAACTACTTAAGTTTGGTCCATACCGTCGTACTATGGTTAACAGTGTTGAATACCGGTGAGAAATCTACGTATAACATAAGAAGGAGGATTATTCTTTACTCTGGCATCTTGTATCAGGGTATTCAAATCTCAAATGTTGTGAGATGTGGAGGACCCAGCTCTTTTGATTTACGTTCAATATCACCCAGGTGCATTTCATTTCTGTAAGCTCATGTTGTATAAAATCAGGAGCTCTATAGAAAATATGGCTTCAAAGTATAAAAATAACTATAACCCTGGGGAAATACTCTTGGCGTTAGAAAGCCAAAAGGATGGCAACAGATTAGGTTTATGTACAACGTTGTATGAGTTATTAAGATCAAACCAATTGTTGAGGTCCCATGTATGGTAAAATTATTCAATGCCACGAATGTAAAGATCCATAACCAGTAAGAGGAGAAATAGTATCTATATATAAAAAGGGGACTGGTCTAACTCCACAGACTACTGCTCCATCTCATTGATTGATAGTAGGACTAACATATAATAAAAGGGATCTATAATTCACGGTTCCAGCTGGGTTTCCTTATAGGAGTGAATTATCTCAGAATAGGTTTTCAGGCTGAACTTATTCATACAAAATTTCATTTTTATTGATATAAAAACAGCATTTAATGCAGTTTCTTGAAATATTCTATGGGATACAGTGAAATGATTAGGGCACTCAACACTCTTGCCATCTGCAGTTCATAATAATTATAGCAGAAGTCATCACTTATTCAAATTAGGAGCAGGAGACTATTAATCAACTGCTTTCCAATAACACAGGAAGTGAGCTATGGTATTGTCTTGGCACAACTATTATTCTTACAATACATTTATTGCATTATCACAAACATTATGACAATGGAGGACAATACCCTACAAATCGGCAGAGACAAAATAAGCCTTCCTCCATTAGCAGCAGTACTGATTTCCAAGACCCGATCAGGATAACAGAAGCAGATTCATCTATTTGACATACTATGTCAAAGACAAGAGCTAGCGACAAACATTGGCAGAATGAAACGCAGTGCCTGCAGTAAAAGGACTAAACAAAAATTGAATACATGTTTGAATGAAAAAACATTGGAAAGAGTAGAATATTTGGACTATATAGAGGCTTGCATCAAGAAATAGTGCGTGACCAGCCCAGATAGGGAAATGTGCATTAATCTTATCCAGACATGGTGAGCCCATTTATGTTTTGAAAGGCACTATGGGGGATGTGCAATTACCTGGAGATATACCGTATCCAAGCTCAGTCTGCAGTCCTGAAACAGGGCTGAAATATGGGGAGCGGGAGCACTTTCCCATTGCAAAGATAAGAAAATAGCATACTTAAGTCCTGTCTTATATTACCTTCAAGTACTACAAATATTCTTCTTAGACTTGAGCAAAGGTTTGGAGGAATACACTTTGAGACTAGACCTAAACTTCTCCACTTTTGAATTAAGAGGATTTTGTCTTTTTCCTTGGCCTTTTATAGGGGGCCTTAATTGACTTTTTCAAAGAACCCAGGCCAAGAGCTTTACCCTGCTAAAATTACATTGGACAAATTGCCAAAAAGGTGAATCTGCATTTTATCTGGGATGACTTGTACACTATTAATGTACAAACAATTAATGTGGTGAAAGATGCATGCAACAACTGGATATTGTCATGTATCTGATAAATAAATGGGCAGCATTTTATTGAATTGTTATTTCGATATTAAACCCCACATGTGGTGCCAAATGTTATTTCGAGGAGATGAAGCTTTTTCATAGTAAATTGTTGGATGCAAAATTGAGATTACGGATGATTAGAAAGCAAATTGCCCAATCTGTTATTGGTGGAATATAAATTGAATATTTATTTTTAATTTTTCTGCCCAACATGTATGGAGAAAATCGTAGAAACCTGTACTGTTGTAATAAAAAAAAATATATCTCTGTGTGATGCATGTCTTACGCTAATAGTGAATGATTATCTTTGGGGATGTAAAATACTGAGTGGAGTTTGAATGAAATATGTCAAAGAAAATCTGGTGGGTGCTCTTAATAGAATCCTTTCTTGTGTTTGGGCATGCATACCCCAAAGCATCAAATGTAGCTTGAATTTTAGATCAAACATGAATTCTATTGATACCTTGCTGATTTAGGTTTCTGTTTTATACATTCATTACTGAATGAAATTTGAGCCGGTTGCATGATTTTTAGGTGTGTTTCTATGAACCTTTATGCAAACATTTGTATCGAAATGAAGATTCTTGACTGGCTGAAAATGACCGAAAATTAAATATTAATGATATCAGTGAAAGAACATTGCCATTGAAAAAATAAAACATCAGGTATTTGATTAATCAAATGAATGTAAAGTTCAAAATAAAGAATACAATCATATTAAATCCAAGATGCAATTTTAGAAAGCTATAGCTCCATGGTTGCCAATACCCTTATAATAGTAATACATGATACTGCCTTTTAGAGAATAAGAGATAGCTCACCATAGACCTTCAGTAAACCGCTGTGCATAGGCCTGGAATAGTTCATTTAGGTGCTACACTGTCCGAACCCATACAGACAGCAACTCAAAGCCTACAAATGCAGGACCACATATAATCTTAATTACAAAAATACTGAATAAAGTATTTGATAATAATTGGAGATCAATATTTATATTTTTAAATATACAGTTTCTTATTCTGGGAGCATCCTAGTCTGAATTTTATACATTGTAGCATTGGTAAAGGCTATGCACCAGGGCAATTTCAAAAAGCACAATTTAGCTGGCTGTGGCAATGCAAGCCTGTGTACACCTTGAAGCACAGGTGCACCATTTAATTCAAGTATCCCCGTGTTCCAGGGAATACAGGGCAGGTAATGGTCCACCAGCCCGAGCCTAGTTACCGGCCCATTATGTTCCTGACCAAGCGAGTGAGAGCTTATCGGACTGAGAGCTCCTTATTGGGGTCAAATAGCTTTATTTGTTTTTTATAATTACTTTTCTATTTCCATGGAAGTCCCTCACAGATGGCGAGAGGGTGGGACAGGTGGAGGGCGAAGATCTGGGCCAGCAGGTAAGTATGGAGAAGGGGGGTGGATTTGCAATGTAGGTGAAGTCGAAAGCTGTAAAGGGGGCCTGGGAGGGGGAACAAGATGGGACCTGGGGTGGGGGTCCAGTAACAAAAACGCAGCAACCAGGGAAGCTATGGACACTGGTAGTTTTCACACAGGTTTCTAGCCACCTGATTGGCTGAGTGCACTTCCACAGATGCGAATGAAAAATCTTAATTGTAAACAACGTTAATCCAACCCAAAGTTCTTCGGCAATGTCTTTGTGCAAATGAAGTGGACTTTTGCAAGATAACATTTAGGTATGTTTTTTTATAGATTGCCTTATCGTACTTTATGAAGAATGAAATACCCTCAAAAACACTGTGTTGCTTGCTAGAAAAGCCATTCAATTGTCGTCAAGCCGCAACAAAGATTAGAGTCAGAACACTGGGAAGGATGATTCACACCTGTAATGAAGGTTGATGCATTTGGGCTGTAGTGCTCTATACAAATTTTAATAAATAAATAAGTAAATAAAGGTGACAGCTCCATCTGAAACACCAAATTAAAGATCCATAACAAAAGGGAGTTGGGGTGCCCTTTGGGGGGAGAATTCTTTGGGCAGCTGAGCACCTGAAGTACTAATTAACAAAAAACAACAAATTGCTGCTGATACCCTGAACCGTAAAGATTTGCTAAATTGGTAGAGTACCTTTTAGCTGGGGCTTATGTACGAAATCTCCCCCCGAACTTAATCATATTGATGCATGATTCATGAAAATAATCACCACATATGTCATAGCATTTTTAGTATTTAATTATTCTTGTGATATTTGCACATATCAATTGCATAACAAAGAATACAAACAAAGATTTAAAATATGTTGAACACAAAGTGTGGACAAAATTGGGGAACAATTAAATCATCTTCCACCCCTGTTGTTTGAGAGAAAAGAGTGGTGAAAAAAACTGAGAAGAGTAAAAGTCTAAGTGAGCAGAAACCCAGTGATAGAGCGAAAAGAGATAAGTGTCTTTAATTTAAAAAAAAAAAAACACAGAGAAAGTATGAAAGTGAAAGATTAAATTTCAAAGTGGGATCAAATCAAAACATTTTCACAACAAAGGAAATAGTAATTATTGCAATTTACAAAAAACAATTCTGGGTCTTAATCTTTTACATCAGAGACTTACCGTGTGTACTTAAAGTCCTAGTCCTGTATATATATATATACACATATACACACAAAGACATACAGCCTATGGTCTGAGTTGAAGGCTGACCTGTTTTTAACCAGTATAGTATAAACCAATATGATGCAAGATCAAAGTTTGTTGACAGTAAATCAAAATCTGTCAGTTCTGTAGTTCCTACTTCTATATTGAGGGAACCCCCATTGGGTCTGCCAACGTGTATAGTGGGGAGATTAATGAAGAAGAAACCAAAAAGGTGTGCTTCCAGACAGTCTGCTCAGTCCCAAAATGGACAGTTATTCTTCTATCCTACTTTGAATCTAGAAGCAAATCCCCCTTAGTATTGTTCGCGTTTCGGTGGTCTAAAATCTAAAACAGTTTATGCTACGTGGTGAAATGCAAGCTCGAAGTCACATTTTAAGATCAAGCTTGCTAAAAAGTCTGGTCTAAAGATAAGTTTTGCATGTTGCACAAAACGATGCTAGGTCCCCCAATTTATGGTGGGATAATACTGATTCTTATCTCACCTAGAGGGGTATTAGACAGTGACATAAAACGTGGGACTGGAACTGCGTGCTGGCCCCCACTTCTCCGGGTCGACCTTGTGGCGGGATGGCTTGGACACCTGGCGTGCCTATGAAGTTTCTATGATCTGTATGGGGTAAATATAAAAAAAAAATATTTTTCTGGCTAAATATACTCCCTTATGTCTTTGTTGCATAGCACTCAAAATGTGCTGTCTGGAAGGGATAGCATTGTGGGAGACCAACTGTTGGACTACAAATCTTTAGTGAAGTAAAAAATATATTGAGTGAACCTACCGTGAGTTTCTTTTTGAGAGGAGAGGTTAAAAGATGCTGTGAGGTTGCTTTCACTCGCGGGTGTATGCGTGTGACCGCATATCTGCATCCATTTCTGTTAAGGAGCCAGAACCTATGGAGAGACATACATGATAGTTATGTCTCCAAGGAGCCTACAAAAATAAGGGGCATGAATGCTGAAACCAATGGGGAGGGCGGGGGATGGAGGATGGGGCCTGTCTGTATCTGTAAGAGCGCTCACCTTTGGCTGCAGCGGCAGACTATATCAATTAGCTGTCGGCTGCAGTCTCATGTTGTGTAGGGCGCTGTATCTCACACTAAGAGGTTCTGTGAACGGCGTTCTCAGCGAGGCCTGGCATTCCAAGCTAGTTGCTAAGCAGCGAGGGACTAAATTTGTCACATCCACGTGACCCGTAAGTGTCGGATTACAGGAAAAGAAGGTGGTTGCTCGTTAGAAGGAAGCTGATTGGTCCGCCAGCTGGGGGTATATGTGGGTACATGTAAAGTCCCACTCTACGCAATGGAGACACGTAGAAAGCGACAAACCAAAAACGAAGCCGCACTGTTTGCCTGTGAGGGTGGGTAGTTAGTAAACCATCCTGCACAGTTATACAGTGCTGTATTGATTCCAAAAGGAACATGCCACTGTATTGTGGATACCACCTCCTGTATGTGGAGGACAATAGTTAATAAACGTATTGTTCAAAGGCTGATGGCTGCAGGAGCGGCCACTCGCTGGTTTGAAAAAGGCCTGCTGGCGTGGCGTGGTGGAGTAAAATTAAGGGGAAATGCATTTGTGCCTCTAATGTGCATGCTCGGTCGCATGTGCGTAATAAGGACCGACATGCACACTGCATTGGGTGTGCGCCTGCATTGTGCATCTATATCGTGGCAGAGCCCCTTGGGGAGATCCATGAGGTACTGAGAAGCGAGGAACAGGTCTGTATGTATGTATACGAATACATGTGGAGTAGTGTAACCCATACTGGGTACATGCAGTCATGTAGAGGTAACAAACATATTAAAGCAGAGATGCCTATCGTTTCAATGCGTGTCTTTGTAAGCAAAACTAGAGGTGAATAAATGAATAGATAAATGAATAGGCACCCAAGAAAAACACGGGGGATCCCCTCCGTTACTGTGTATACTAAAGGGGGCAGCGCCTGAGATACACAAGCGGTGCAGATTTGTTTCGGTGTGGGGCATAGTGGTGAAGTGTGGGCCACAGTGAGCAATACCCAATTACTGTCATGGTAAAGGCAGAGCTGCTGCATGGAGCATAAACGGTGGCCCACTGGCCACGAGGCATCAGTTTGTTTAAAATTAGACAAAATAGAGAAAGTGTCTGAATAGTACAATGACAGTGTGGAAGGCCAACACTGTTGTAATGTCTATGGTGGTAAGAACTGTTGGTTCAGACCATTGTCCCAGCTGTCTAGTCTGTGAATCCATCGACTTTCCTATCTTAATAGACATTGTTGTATCCCTGAACCAGTTGTTACTTTCTCGACAACCCACCACAGTAGTTCATCAGGCGTGTGTTTCTTGTGCAAATAGTGTTGAACCAGGGGTGAGGTCTCATTCTTACAATGGATTCTTGATCTGTGCTCAGAGATACGAATGTTAACACTGTGCATGGTCTGGCCAACATATCGTAGGCCACAGGGGCACTCGATACAGTATACTACTTCTGCAGATTTGCAAGTGCTGAAGTGTTGAAATGTCCAGGTTTTGTTGCCAAAGGTCAAGCTTTGCATTTTTTTGGTAAATTTGCAAGCCACACATGAGCCACATGGGTGGTGATCCACAAGAGGTCTAAGATTCCAAGGACCTCCGCGTGAGATTGTCTTTGTAAAGTTAGAGTGGACTAAGAATTCTCGGATGTAGCGAGATCTCTTAAAGGCAAAACATGGTTCATTTTCCTCTGGAAGATTGAGTTTCGCCAGAGGCCAGTATTTCCGAATTATATTCTTGATGTTAAAAGTATGCGGACCATGTGTAAGTACACATGCTAGTCTGGTATCTTGATCGTCTTGTTGGCTTTCCCCGTGATGTCAGAATTGATTCTCTCCACGTGAACCTTGGCTGCTTCTTGGATGTTGTAACAAGTTTCTTCGGGTAGCCTCTGCATCTGAGTCATTCCCCCAATTCTGCTGCATTGTTGTAGAAATCTTCCAGTTGTGTGCAGTTTCTGCACAAACGCACAAATTGTCCATATGGTAAATTTTCTTTTCAGTGTTGTGGGTGGTTGCTTGTGAAATGTAGCAGTGTGTTGTGATCCGTCGGTTTTCTGTACAGATTGTATATGAGTTTGCCCTCCTGAGGCCGAATTTGTAAGTCTAAAAAATGTATGACTTCCCTATTGTGTTCCATTGTGAATTGGATATCTGGGTCTTGATTATTTGACCACTTGAAGGTTTCTAGTTCTGTCGTGCTACCTTCCCACATGAAAATGATCTTGTCGAATCAACGCCACCGCTTGATATGTTGTTTCCATGGGTTTCCATTATTCGATACATGTTTCCTCTCAAAGGCTGCCATACATAAAATTGCCATACTTGGAGCAAACATCGCACCCATGGCCGTGCCCTTAGTTTGTAAATAAAATGGGTTGTTGAAGACAAAGAAATTCTTGCACAGAGCCACAGTCATAAATTCAATTATGAAAGCCAGTGGAACTCGTAATTGTAAATTTGTCTCAATCATAAACTCAAAAATGCAGTCAAGGGCAGCAAGCTGTGGAATGCACGTATAGAGTGCTTTGATATCCATTGTTACCAGGATTTTGATATAAGGATTGTATTCTAGATTTCCAAAGGTCTGTATGGTGTGGGTGGTGTCTCGAAGGTAGGAGTCTGTGTTACCAATCATTGGTTTGAGGATTTCATCTATGAATTTGCACAGAGGTTCTAAAATGGACCCACATCCTGATACAATTGGGCGGCCTGGTGGGTTGACTGCATTTTTATGCACTTTTGGTAGGGCATACAGACATGGGAGACGGCCCTCAGATGTTGTCAAGACGGCCGATTCCTTATCTGTAATCCAGCCCCTTTTTGCGGCAAAGTATTATCCCACCATAAATTGGGCGACCTAGCATCTTTTTGTGCAACATGCAAAACTTATCTTTAGGCAAGACTTTTTAGCAAGCTTGATCTTAAAATGTCACTTCGAGTTTGCATTTCACCATGTAGCATAACATGCTTTTTTAGATTTCAAATCTATTCTTGTTTGTTCTTTCCGTATAGGGTACTATGAACTCACCCTGATGAAGGTGGCAGCACTAGACCACCGAAATGCGAACAATACCCAGGGGGATTTGCTTCTAGATCCAAAGTAGGATAGAAGGATTACTGTCCATTTTGGGACTGAACAGACTGTCTGGAAGCACACCTTTTTGGTTTCTTCATTAATCTCCCCACTTTACATGTTGGCAGACCCAATGGGGGTTCCCTCAATATAGAAGTAGGAACTACAGAACAGACATGTTTTGATTTACTGTCAACAAACTTTGATCTTACATCATATTGGTTTACACTATATTGGTTAAAAACAGGTGGTCAGCCTTCAACTCAGACCATAGGCTGTATGTCTATGTGTGTGTGTGTGTGTATATATATAGGACTTGAAGTACACACAGTAAGTCTCTGATGTAAAAAATAATTGTTTTTTGTAAATTGCAATAATTACCATTTCCTTTGTTGTGAAATGTTTTGGTTTGATCCCACTTTGAAATGTAATCTTTCACTTTCTTACTTTCTCTGTGTTTTTTTTTTAAATTAGAGACACTTATCTCTTTTCCCTCTAGCACTAGGTTTCTGCTCACTTGGAATTTTACCCTCCTCAGTTTTTTTCTCCACTCTTTTTCTCTCAAACAACAGGGGTGGAAGATGATTTAATTGTTTCCCAATTTTGTCAACACTTTGTGTTCCACATATTTTAAATCTTTGCTTGTATTCTTTTTTATGCAATTCATATGTGCAAATAACACAAGAATAATTAAATACTCAAACTGCTATGACATATGTGGTGATTATTTACATGAATCATGCATCAATATGATTAAGTTTGGTGCGTGATTTGGTATATAAGCCCCATCTAATAGGTACTCTAGCAATTTAGCAAATCTTTAAGGTTCAGGGTATCGGCAGTAATTTGTTGTTTTTTGTTAATTTCCAAATTAAAGATCCAACATTGGAGAACATTTTGCTCAGGATGCCTTGCAGAAAATCATGTTCCATGTGTGAAAGTGACATATGAGATTGGGATTTACCATTTGGTCCTTAACTGAAAAAGTGGTAAATAGGAAAAGGAACCTCACTTGAATATGAATACCAAATAATAACCCTTCAGTTTTATAAAATGTCATCACTCAGGATGGACATTTCTCGTTGTAGTTCTAGGCTGCGGGAAAAAAACTTTGCCAACTATGAGCTAAGAGAAAAGAACTTTGAACATCTTTGAGGTTACAAAACTCTCAGACCCTGCTTTTGAGTCCCCACCTATGTGAATACCTCATTCATAGAAAAAAAATCTCCAGCTTTCTGACCCCATCCTCTATCCCCATTACTCTTGTAATCATGGTTAGATTGTAGGTCTGACGAGTTGATGGCCATGTGCCTGCAACACTTTGGGGCAATGTGTTGCTACAGTCTTGCTATTTCAGAGAGAAGGGCAAATGCACCAGCCACGAGTCATTGTAGCTGGTTCTGGAAAGAGTGTCAACTTTCTTTTCTTGCTGAGGCTGAATGTCCCACTTTCCCTCCTCCAACTCCTCACCTGAGGAAATCGTGTCCTCTTCCACTGGGCTCAAGGATCGATGGGATCAGTAGTCCTTCTCCTTTTTGTTTTGCAGTTTGAGTCTCACACGAGAGGAAGCCACAGTGAAGGCTACTAGAGAGCACTTCCCTGAGAACCTCCCTCCCGGGAGGGACGAATTAGGGGAAAAAGCCCAACGTGGCAAAAAAACCCTCGGAAATGTAGCAGCTGGACGGGAAATGCAGGATTCAAATGGAAGAACGTGTTCGTCCCAATGTGGGCACAGGAATCCGAGAGGGTTGAGTTGGAGTTCGGACAACCATGGAAAACCCAAAACATAGGCAGCAGGACAGAAAGTGAAAGTAAGATGCGGCGAGGCCGCTTAGGGAAGAAACCTGTATTAGGGTCCACGTATAGACAAGTAGCATAAACAGATTGGAGTACGGGCAGAGAGGGAGAGATAGAATACAAGGAAAGAAAACCGGTAGAGACCGGGAACAAAGCGTAGCGCAACAAAGGCAGCAAAGGAAAAACACAGCTGACCGAAAGGTTGCAACGTGCAGGTGTCAAGAGGAGGTGTGCCTAAATAGTACTACATACATACGATGTGAAATAACTAGACCGCTGCATGTATGTAGTTGGAAGCGTGTTGGAAATCAGGAAGTGCGGTAGCAACTCCAACGGCGCCATAAACGCCAATTTCCAAGGTGTCGCATGACATAGAGTCCTGAGTAATTCCTCATAGGGTTGGCTTTATCAGGCACAGTGCTTCAGGGTGTGCAGGGGTGTTGGTTTCTGGTCTTCCTTTGCAATGAAATCCAAAGTCATGGCATGTTGTTGCTCCTCAGGATAAAGTGATATTACTGTTTTGGTTCCATTTTATGATACCTGTGGCATTATGACAGCCTATTATGTCCGATGGGGACGGGTAGTTTAGGAGACTGACCTGACTCTAAGACGTTCTTAATTTAAATGTTGCGCGTATGTGTAATGCACTGGTTGGTGAGGCTGACCCGAATGGGTGCTGTCCATATTTCATCCTGGAATGTGAGACTGTTACTCGGGTTGGTCTTTAGGTCCAGGTTTATGGTGACTATCTGGCCTTTTAGAGATGGATGTGCGGACTGGTTCGTCTGAGTTGTTTAATATGAAAATGCCCAGTTGTATGGACGGCATGTCTGTTTAGAAAAGACCATGGCCCTCATTACGACCCTTGCGGAAATCGACCGACCGGACCGCCATAGCGTAAATAGCGTTTCCGCCATTGCACGACGGAGCAAAGTGCGGCTCATTCCGACCCATCGGACACGAGCACCACGCCATGGCGGAAGTGCAAAGTCCGCGATGGCGGAAATGTCCCCAAAACGCCCATCACCGCCGTCGTACGGCGACCTAGGTGCAATACCGCCACCGGACATAGCGGTCACCGCAAAGAGCGGCAATCGGAAAATACGGTGACCGTAAATATACGGAAACGGAAGCAAAAACATGGTCCCGGAACGGGAAACAGCACGCCGTACACCTATAAAAGCAGAACATTCACACAACCATTAAAAATACAACCCTGAGAGACATCCCAACCCGACATCCACCCTAGTGAAACCAAAACAATGGGAAAAGTAGCGGAAAAAGCATGCGACCGCAAGCGGCAGGTCCACTTCTCACGTGAGGAACTCACGGTGCTCACAGAGACCCTCCAGGAGAATGCTGCCATCGTCTTCTCGACGCAAATGACCAGGACGGCACTTGCGAACAAGAAGGCCATATGGGCCCTGGTGGCACAGCGGGTAAGTGCGGTGGGGACCGCACCCCGCAACCCACAGCAATGCAGAAAGCGATGGGACGACCTGCGGATCCGCGTCCGTAGCATACTTTCTGCCAACCGAAACATTGCCACAGCTACCGGGGGAGGATCGGAATCACCCATCAAGCTGACCCCCTGGGAAGAAATCTGTGCCTCCACCATTGGAATGGAGACCATACAGGGAGTCGGAGGGATGGAGAAAGGAGTGCAGACATCCGAAGAATCAGGTAGGTGGCCCAAATAAAACTATGCTAAAACCACAATGTCCAATCATGTGAAGTACCATGTGTCCACATAGTGCAACAGAAACACATGTCCAGGAGAACGTCCACTTACATTGGCCTGATAGCGGACATTAAAAGTCAAATTAAATAAATAATTAAAATTCCTAAATACACCCTCTACACGTGCAGCAGGCACCCCCTAACTGCAGGCTGCAATACAACTGCACCCTCAATCCACACAAAAATGAAACTACCTCCAAGGCCCTGACCCAAATCACCCTCAGGTACCACCCCAATGCATGTGATACATTGCCATTCCAATTTCCACAGACCCATTAATAACGCTCGCCCTCCTTTACTCCACCACAGGGTCCGATTCAAACGACGAGCTCCAGGACACCCCTACCAGCACACCTGCAAAGAGGGCCAAGACCAACGGCCAAAGACCCTCCACCTCAGCTGCACGCATCAAGACACGGCTGCAGCACAAATCAAGTGGCAGCACACAGGAGGGGACTCCAACAGGCACCCCAGCAGCCAGCATGGCCACAACACCACCACCACCACAGGCCCCCCCAATGGATGCCACAGAAGGCACTGCTTCTGGTGGCAGCAGCACCATAGGTGACACTGCATTAATGGCAGCATGCTCCGACACAGAAAACGGTGATGTCGATGTACGATCCATCCATGACCTGTCTCAATCCCCCTGTTTGTTTCATCCCGTACAACATGAGGATACCACGCAGGGGCACTCACAAGACGACGACTGGCCATCCCCCACAAGCCCTGTGTCAAGGCAACATGAGGTGATCAGCCCCTCTGTGACACCACCGCAAATGGCCATGGCCCAGCAGAGGCAACAGTCCCTCGACCAGGTGATCGAGCAACAGCAGCAACTGGCCACGCTCCTCAAGGAGCATGCTGATGAATGTGGGGGTACCAAGGCAGCCATAGAAACATGTACAGAGACACTAAGGGCAGAAATGGAGAGAAGCACCGAGAGCCTGAGAGAACAAATGGAGAGAAGCACCGAGAGCCTGAGAGTACAAATGGAGAGAAGCACCGAGAGCCTGAGGGGGGAACTGCATGCGACGTCCAAAGACGTATGTGCTGAACTTGCCGCTGTGCGCCGTGTGCTCACTGAGCTCTCACAAACCCTTAGGGACATGCATGGACGTGAGCAGGCAGAGACATCATCCGTTGCAAGTTCCGTCCAGGGCAGCCCCCAACGTAGATCTGGGAGGAACCTGCGCTCCACAGGCAGGGGTGCCCCTGATACCCGGAGAGGGGGCTTGCAATAGCGTCTGCCCACTGACAATGAGCATCCTTGGACACTGGTGTTCGGGGGGGAGGTAGGAGGGTGGAGGGGGTGTGTTGGGCTTACTTGGGTGGCGGGTCGATGGGGTGTGTAACACAATTTCACATATGCTATAAACATTTCACAATCATCCAATGAGATGTGTGGACATTGATCTTTGTGTACGAGGCCATCATAGGCGTACAGTCCATATTGTGCATGTTCCAGACACACACAGTGCCACAACTCCCGTGTCCATGTATCAACCACCAGGCGTGAGTGCTAGAAGCATGAATCTATGATAATCTGACGAATTTCACGGCCCTCCTGTGCCTCGCGGAATCCTTCAGGTTCTGCCACATCCCCACCCACATCATGACCATATTCTGGTGCTTGCAGTTCTGCGTCAGGGGGCATGGGCACATTTCTACGTATGCACATGTTGTGTAGCATGACACATGCCATGACCATTTTAGCAACCTTCTCATGGCGGTACAGGAGTGCCCCGCCAGACCTGCTGAGGCAGCGGAAACGAGCCTTCAGTAGGCCGAATGCCTGTTCTATGACTACACGGGTACGTGAGTGGGCATGGTTGTAGTCCTCCTCATGCTGGTCCTGTGGGTTCCGGAGTGGTGTAAGGAGCCATCTCTTCAGTGGATACCCGGCATCACCTGTATGTGGACAATAAAGGATGTTTGAGGAATGACATTGCTACGTAAGCACCCCCCCCTTCCTGGCAGGTCATTGCCGCATCACATACCCCACATTATCATGCATGAAATGAGACTCACCGAGTAGCCAGGATCTGTTCCCTGCATGTCGCTCCATGTAGCGTGGTATTGTAGAGTTCCGTAAGACCATGGAATCATGGGTTGATCCAGGAAATCGGGCACAACAATGTGTCATGATCCCGTTTTAGTCACACACCATTTGTACATTAAGAGAATTATATTGTTTTCGGTTGCGGTACTGGGCCTCCATGGCATGTGGGACAACCAATTCCACATGGGTGCAGTCAATGGCACCAATGCAACCCGGTATGCCGGCAAGTGCATGGAATCCCACTTTTGTGTTGGTAATTTCCTGCTCCGAGCGTGGTAGAGAGATGTAGTCGTCTGCGTGCTTCAGGAGGGCATCGAGCACTTGCAATAGTGTCCGTGAGAACAGTGGCTGTGATATGCCATGCAACTGTCCGACTGTGTGCTGGTAGGTGCCTGTGGCCAGGAAGTGGAGTACAGACACCACTTTCAGTAGGGGTGGGATGGCGGTTGGGCTATCTATCATGCTGACAAGGTCAGCGTGTGTCATGTCCACAATGGCGGTTATGGTGTCCCGGTCCAAACGGTAGAGGGTGTGGATCTGCTCATCAGTGAGGTTGAACGGATGTGCTCGGAGGCGTGGGATTGCGGCCTGCCTGCGTGGTGGTAGTGGCTGTGCTGGTGGGCCTTGCTGGCCCTGCCTTGCCCTCCTCCTCCTCCTGCGTCTCCTCTGTGCGGCCGGTTGTTGTAGTAGTTGGTGTTCGTCTTATTCTTGAAGTTGGAGTACTTGCAGTGCTATCAGGTCCCCCAGGGCCAACATCGCAAGTCCTGCCGGCAGCATTTTGGAGTGGGTGTGGTTGTGGGAGGGGGTTGGGTGTGCAATTTATGTGTTTCCAAGCTGTATAGCCTCCACCAGTGGTGATTCATTCCACCTGTGCAAGCTGCAATCCCCTTTGGGCGAGCACGTCCCGCACACAACGCTGCAAATCGACGCATGGCATCTTGCTATTACAATCATGTATTTCATCCCGATGGCTGTGAGATATTGCATCATATGTTAATTCTGCTATGCTCCCATTGTTTCACATACTATGTTCGCTGTCGGGAACAAACTTGTGAAGGGTCAGTGGAATGTAGTACTCGATTAACGGTGGACCCTCATGCAACACTGCACCGAGGTTCACCGACGGGCGGGGCGTCCCATTTGTGAGTGAAGGCAGTTGCCATTTTCACACACAGCCGCACTAGATGGATTAATTTGTGATTTCAAGCGGCCACAGATGCCTTTTCGACGTGATGTTGCAAATGAGGAATTCGAAGGACGGCGCTTTCGGTTTTCAGCTAGCGGCGAGGAGATGCCCACAGGTCTGACTGCGAATATAACGTTCTATTGTTCAATGTCCTTGGGACAGGGGCCATGGTGAGGATGCAATGATTGATATGAATAGTATGGGATGCGCAATAGCGAAGTGGGCGATAAGGCCGGACGTTCCCAATTTCATGTTGCTCCACAACACTGGAATTACGGGCTGGGGGAACAGTGGATTTTGCAGGCTGCATTACGCACAGACTCAATGGAAGTTTCACATGTCATGTGAGTATGGAAGCAGGCGTTTGTGATAGTGTTTTCACCTCGATATAGATAGTTATGATTCGCTAGTGGTTTTTGGTTGGTGATGATCCTTTGGAGTGGGCAGGCATGCATATGGCTGTGGATTTGGTGTGATCATTGAAGTGAGTTATTCAAATGTAGTTCTGATGGCCATTCTATTCTTTTTCATTTCGTTTGGGTGACAGGTATCTCCTCCCGTTTTGCCACTGCCATCTGTATGCCACTCCTGCAGATGGATTTTACTCCCGACACCTGCTGCTTCGTGTTAATCAGTGGAGCAGCATTACGATCTTATGGGACGATCGCCAATGGGCCACATGCCCTTACGCAGTACTAGTGGCTAGGAGCAACATTTCGGCCTTTCAGCTGGACTAGTGCCTCCCTATTGGGACGGCCCTGCGGGTCGAGGCGCTTCCATGTTGCCTTTTCGTACGAGAATGTAGCCCCTGTGTGCCATGAGGGTACAGGGCGTCACACAAGTAGTAGCTGGTCATTTCTTGCGGATGCAGGCCACAATGGTGAAATGTATTTTGGAGTTCATGGCCTGATGGCTGTATGGGCTTGGTGAATTTGTTGTGCATTAAATTCCTATTCTGATATGAACCGTGTAGCGTTCTTCTTTGCAGTTGATGTGTCATATTCCTATTTGGGGAGCGATGTATTGTGAGGAGATCTGCATTGGGTTCCAGCTTCGGAGTATAGTTGTGTGGTACTGTGCTGGGCGCGTTTGCCTACGAAGCCCAGTGAGGTCAGGGATGTGGGCTGCCAATGTGACTGTTTTGGGGATGTGATGCTCAGGGGCGGGGGAATGGCTTTTGTGTAACAGATGCCGGTCAGCCAGTTGGATTGGTGGTATGATGTGATTATCAGAATATGGCTGGTCACAGGTGCCTGTGTTTGCGTGCGTTTCTTGGAGGGAGACTGAGGTCATGTCCATTTGTGTGGCTTCTGTATTCGTGCCATCTGTGCCCTGCAGCTTCCATTGGCCCCTCTTGAGATTCATTTGTTCGTTGGCAGGCATGGATGACTTGTACATTTCACTGGTTGCATTGTGTGGCTTCATTGCACCTACGGGGAGTTGTACAATGTGGCCAGGGAGCGGTGTACAGGCACTCAGTAGGGCCGTTCACGGTTGGTTCGCGATGCCGTACTTCTCACCATGGCGGAATGGTACTTTCCGCCGTGCTTGATGGCGTTAGGTGCATGTCCGCTGGGGTCAGAATTCGCGTACCGTTGCGCCATGGTGGTAATTGCGGTTTGGCATGGCGCGCGCGCGCATACTTGGTGCAGTTTGCGTTGGCGTTCACTGCGGTGTCGCTAATGGCATCGTACTTTGCGGTGACGGGTCATAATCGCACCGAGCGCTATTCGATGGCGGTATTGCATTTCCGCCATCGTTTTTCGATTTCCGCAAGGGTCGTAATGAGGGCCCATGGGTGGGATTCCAGATATTTTGCACCAGTTCAAGTGCAATTAGTCCTAGCATTAGTGCAAACATTGGATTGAGAAAAGCATGATTTGAAATCATTTGTTTTTGCACTGTGGGATGTTTGACTTAAGGCCAATTACACTTTCCCCAGTGCAAATTTCAGTAACTTGGCCTTAATTTAGCAAAGTAATACACATGACAGGGCCATATAGTAAACAATGTAATTTAATCAAGCGTTAGAAAGGAGTAAGTGGTCTAGCATAAAGAAGCTGGTTATTGGGCAAAGAATCAGCTAGAACGCACAGTTGGTTATTCTGAAAATGTTAAACAATATATCAGTTTTATCATGTTAGCGTTGACACTGCAATGTACATATTTCCGAGTCAACTGCCTTACCTGCTTATAATAGTTACACCCTTCTATTTATGGTGTATTTTAATTGTTTAATTGGTAGTTCTGAAAAAGGTCTAATTGTGTTCTACCTCATGTGCAGTAAAGATGCGCCGAGAGCAATCTTTTACAATTCCTGTTTTAAATGAATCCGTGCATCTCATTTTCCCCATTCTAGCTTTTGTTAGACAATGAAAATATCAAGCTAACTATTCCGCACTTTTACATCTGAAGGCATCGTTATGATGGCATATATCAGCAAGCACTTCATGTCCTTCGGGCGCCATGCTCCAGCACACACTGGAATCCAATTAGGCTCATTATACGACAACTTTCCTGGATCTCTTCTCCTCAGAAACTTTGGAGGAGTTGAATTGTGCACATTTTATGCATGATCCAGGGAGATGCAGTGTTAATGAGACTACTTAGTAAAGGCCCTTGGAAATCCTAGGTATTTTGCGCACTAAAGCGAGTTTATATAAATGGATTCTCTACAAATAACGATTTTAAGAGAATTTTACACCAGAGAAGTTTTTGTGACTTGAAAATGTCAATGGGCCTCATTACAAGTCCGGCGGTAACCGTGCCGGAAATTCTGGCAGGTTACCGCCGGACTCGTATTACCATTCCGCCTCCGTGATTGCCGGAATCACTGGGGAATTACAACCCCGGTGACCCAGTAATTCTGGAGGAGGAAATCGGTAAATCCCCATTCCCATGGAGTCCCATAGGGGGTGGGGACCATGGAAACACTGGTTCCGTCTATAACAGAGCCGGTGTTTCCATATCTGCCTGCAGGCGGGTGGTGTTAAACCTGCCAGGTCAGACCTGGCAGGAGTGACACCTCGTGCCTGCAGGGTCTGGAAAGAACGGTGGTGGTCGATTTACCACCACCGTTCTTTTCCAGACCGGCAGGGTCGTAATGAGGCCCAATATACTCTTAAGAATCTTTTGGTTTGACAGATGGCGAACATCTGTCTAGGGATGCAGAATTTGTAGGAAGCATGCACCTTAGGCTATTAGTGCTGAGAAAGCGCCATTGGGTCCAATGGACCCAATGGGAATCGGGAATTAGGGCCACACAGCAACTTGGGATCCCGCACTAATAGCATCGGACCGAGTTGCGGTAACGCTATTTACATTGGACAGTTTCCCAGCGCATTTACAGCTGGGATACCGCCCAAATTATGATGAGGCCCATCTCTGACTAATGTGCATTTTACCCCATTGTTAATTCGGGGAAACTTCTGTCTTGCGTGGGACTTGCAGACTGTTCAACTGGGAACATTCACAGTGTCTATTAGCTACATAATAGGCACTCGCTGGACAAATGGACCACCGACCGCAATGGGAACTTTAGATTCAAATGTGATTTTAGTGCACCAAAGAAGGTCCACCATCACAGACATGGGCGAGGCAGGAATAAACTCGGTGAACATATCAATGGCATCTGGGGGAGGTGAATTGATAGCTCCCACATTTCTTTCTAGAAGCCCATTGCAGAGAAGCTATTTTGAGTCTGGAGTGAACAAATTCCGTCCCCCTTATGTGAGGATGCATTACAAGAAATGATTAGCTGGTGATGGAAGATATATATAAGCTTGCCAACGTTTGGGGCTTCATGATTACTTATGACGATTGGGGAGTTTGATAAAGACTGGTTGATCATAACAGACTGAGAATATGCTTGCTGCAATGAAAAAAGGCTGTGGTCTGGATGCAAAGGAGTGATGCATGACTCTGAAAGCGAGATGGTGCAGTGGTATAGCCCGTGATCTGAGATCAGGTAAGTGGGGCACAGGGGGGGGGAAATGAGCAGTGAAAAGGGGGATTTGGGGCCCTCAAAAAGGAAAAGGCCAAAGAGTGAGCACATAGGTTGAGGGCAGCTGGTATCCAAATCCATCAAGGACACTTTGGCCATCACAACAACCAATAGCTACGTCATGCTCAAAAATATTTGTGAAATGATTACTGTAGATAAAAAGCACACGGCAGTAAAATAAATATGGTACATTCACAGCCTAGTTTGCTCTGTGATGTCATCAGAATAGCCATTTAACTTTGGGGATTTCAGCAGGATCATTTTTTGAAATTCTTATATATTGCAGTTGGTAGATTAAAACGTCACAATACACACAGTCTCTCTGGAAACATCTAACACAAAACTAGCAATCCATGTGCATCAAACTCACCCGCTCCTTCCCAACACCCACCTTCACCCACATATTCAACCACCCTGTTGGCACCCCTCTCCCATTCACCTCCAACCCACAGAACCTTATCCGCATTCTGCTCATCACTACCCACACGCCACCTCCAAAACACACAAGAAACCTCATATTCAGCAAAGCGTATGCAGCAGACAAGGCTGACCTCATCACAACTCACAACCTAAACCCACTTAATCAGACAAGCAAAGCTCACCCCCAAGTCCACACACCATCGTGAATGTCTTTATTTCCACTGGCAATGGTATCTAATACAAGGAGCACAGAAGGGAAGACTGGCGGAAGGCTTACAATCATTCAAAAGACCCCATGGACATGCACACTCTAGGAGCAGACCACACTTGAACCCATGAAACTACACACCTACCACGTTACACTCATCCATGCTCAGAAAGTGACCTTCCACCTGATCTACTGCCCCCCACCCCCAAACCAACAAGGCCTTTCATGACAAAATCACAGATCTCCTCTCAATAGCAGCTATCAACACAAGTAATAGCTTCCCCACAGACCTCAACCTTACCAGAAGCCAAGCATCATGACACCCAGAGAGAGAGTCTACTCACGCTGCCTTTTACCATGGACAAGGGGAACCAACGCACAACAAGGGCAAGACACCAACCTGATTTTCTCAATAGACATTAAATGTACCCCCCACCTTAGTACAGGACAGACCATGCATCCTTTCCCATCCTGCTCCAATACATCCCACTCCCTGAGCAACCCCCCTCTCCTGCCCAGCCAGCCGATTTCAGCTATTTCTGGAACCCCCACTATGTGAAAACTCCTTATGTACAGCGCTCTGATTCTTTTCAGCTAGGTTTCCCTTTTATAAATCCCATACATACATATATCAATTGATTTCCTGCAGGAGATTGTCAGAAGCGGGCAGGGAAAGAATTCAGACGTGAGAGCAGTAGAGGTGCGATACTGGTGCGGCTTGACGATCCGTTTAGATCCTTTCTTCTAACTCAGTACGACGGCAGCATCAGTGTGGACGGTGTGTGAGGTGACTAAGCTGATGAAGCGGGAGAGCTGGGAGCTGGTGTGATGGTTCCGCTGGTGCGCCGGGTCTGCGGTATCTCGATAGTATTGATAGCCGCAGCAGTGGACGTATTGGGATTTGCTGTGAGGTGCTGCACACAGAGCACATCAAGAAATAGAGCTGCATTACACCACGCTGAGTTGTCAAGTTGCGATGGCTTAACTCATGGTGAGTGGCTAAAAAGCAGAGAGGAGACGAGATGTGCAAACACTTTGTTGTTGGGCGTGGTATTGGGCGTGTGTTTGTCCTGGCCCGCCTTTGGCATTTATAAATACGGCAGGTAAAGAGTGTGCCCATAACCGCCACCCCAACCCCATCCACTCACTCACTCAGCTATCGTGGATCGTAGATAACGTATATAAGCCCTTCATTGATCTGCTAAAGTGCAGGATTGTAGCAGTGCTATCGTCCTTATTTGGCAGGAAGTATTTTTATTGACACAGCAGGAAACGTATCGGGAAGCTGACGGAAGTATCTATTAGGTACTTCCATCGGTAACCCGGCCGGAAAGCGCTGTAACTAACATATAAGATTGGAAACGTTATCACTTGGATATCACTTGGATATAAGTGATACAAGAACTATGTGTATTAAGGTGTGCATACAGGGTTAAGGGGGGTACACGTGGAGAGTTGGTAGTGCTGTGACAACTTTCGGAAATGGCGGCTATTAATGCACTATACCCAGACATTGAAATGTGCAAAGAAACCTTATCACGTGAAAACTTGCTACAATCCACCCCAGAAGACCCAGAAGTCCCTGATGCACAAAAGTCAAAAAATGGGTCGTAAGAGGTCCATAAAATGCAACCTATAGACATGACTTCGGAGGCTGATCAGCGGCTAGGAGACCAGTGTGGGAGTAGTAAGAGCTTGCCACTCCCTAAACAGACTGCTCCGCCAACCTCTCCTAAGGTTAAGCAATCTGTGAAAGAAGGTGGGTCACTGCCTCGACCGACGTCGACACAAGGAGGAGTGGAAAGAGGCAGCCAGGAAAATGATCTGCCTCAAACAGACCCTTTTATATATTGGGACGAGCCTCGCACCTCAAAGAGGCCAGTTCAAATTTCCATGCCACCAACAAAGGTTGGAAGCCATTAGGCCTCACTTCCACCCTAAGTAGTCACACAGACATTTTCTGCTACAATATCAGTAAGATGAATGCAAAAGTGCTTGCCCAAGAAAACTCATTACCAAACGGTGTGGGGAAGTTCCCTGCCCAAAAGTTCCATTTACACAGATTGGTGGGACTCTCAGTAGACCAGAAGTTGCCGAAACGCAACAACATGCCCCATTCTCCAGTAAACGACAACGTGGGCCAGCTTCCCTGTCCGATGAAGATCTTTTAATGGACCTAGCAATGGCACAGGTAGAAGAGAAATCCTTGGGGAACCTGGAAATTGATGCAAGAATGATTTCAGCATTTGCTATTACAATGTCATTGTTTATGAAATTAATTGAGACCCAGAATGACCAACTATGGAACCAAACAACGGTGATGGCTATGCTACATTCGAAGCTTATCTTTGTGGAAGGCTTTATTACTGCTCTACAGTCAAATCTCGACAAAAATACTGATCAAATCATGCAAATCTTAAAGAGTATGCTGGATCCAATCATTCTACAAAAAGAAAAGCGGAGAGTTGACAGGCTAAGTTGGAATTCACTGGCAGTAGGAGCCCAAATTGATTTGACCCGAATTGAGGATCACGCTCCACATACCATGCCGGATGTACCTCCACTTACCGCTTACATAGGAGAACAGCCTACTGCATTTAGAACTAAAGATGCAACAATATCAACGGTGAGAGTGGTTTTAGACATTAATAAAGCAAAGGGAGGTAAAAACCCCTCGCCTGTTAAGAAACAGTTGGAAATCATAAAAAACTTGGACTCTGACCCTATAATTCTGACAATTAAAACATATGAAATGTTTAGGGCTCCAAAAAAAAGGCGCAAAGGTACTCGAAAGTGCAGAGCTGGTGGTAAACAAAAAGAGGTCAATCACTTACTCGAAGACTAAAACTCCTCTTGTGGATAACAATTCAGAAGGTAAATCCACACATAAACTGAACAATAAGTCTGCGAGTTAGAAGTGCAAAGAAAGAAATTTCGGCCTACCTAGGAAAGTACAAAGACCATCAAACCGGGAGGATATTGAATGGCAACCTTTACACCAGAGGGGCTCGTCAACTACTGTAGGGATCAATTTGGAAATACTGACTGATGATGATCGGGAGAGCGATGTGTCTTAAAACGACTTATAAAATTACTTGATGAACTTATCTACTTATTCGGAAGACTTGGATTCAAGGTGGACAGAGGGAAACAAACATCATCACGAGGCAGTACGTGGACCTATTCCCAGGGCCCCTACCGTACCTCCGGTCATAGGAAAGGCAGTACACAATGCACTAAACCTAAATGCGGAGACGGATCAAATCGGGTCCAGGGGATCTACTGGCACCGCTTCAATCAGGCGAAAAAAGTTGACCCAGGAAATAAACAAGCAAACCCATGTAAACACAACAATGTCCCATCAACTGAGGAGTTCAAACTATCTCTAGAAAGAATTCTAGGATTCACAGATGGCCTCATGATGAATAGAGCAAACGTAATGAGGCTGTTGCGATCTGTTCCAACCTTGGATAAAATCAGTTCTAGGGATATTGACTTAATTGAATTCTCTAGCGAAACATGCACTGATAGCGTGATTCTTCATTTAGCATCCCGGAACACTAAGAATCTCCTCATGAAAGAAGGGACCAAATTGAATGTACATGGGTTTACTTTAAGGGACACGTAAAATTGAGTAAAAAACACGAGTGTGATCCCCTGTCGGGAACAGGGGAAAGATGAAAGAGGGTCCTCTCAAAATGTGCCTGACGTACCTAACATCCAAGGATATAGTTATAAAGAGGGCAAAGAAGAATTCAAAATTGGCATTCATAAAGGGAAAAGAATGGTCATCCTGAAGAAAAGTGTGACCCGGAGGTTGGCCGCTCGGAAGACTGGAGTTGGCTGGCATGAACATTGGCAGACAGGTCATAACGCCAGCAGAAGAGTCCCACAGACATCGACAGGGGCAGGTTCATGGCCAGCTGGAATACAATTCATTTATATGGTAAAAGTAAGATAAATCTGACTAAGTACGATCTCATCTGTCTCCAGGAGACTTGGTTGAGGGAAACGCTGGTCTTGGACGGCTTTGAAGTGTATATAAACCCCGCGACAAAGGGGGCAAAAGGCCGTCCTATGATAGGTCTTTGAACAGCTATCAATCGCTCGCGTGGTCTAACAGTTAATACTTCTACAAACACAAAAATCTGGATCCAACTTACAACAATTACCATGATCACTTCTCAAAGGAAATCGGTGAAACCAACGTTGCTAATTTGCAACGTCTATTGGAGAAGAAGTCCCGGGCTCGAGTTGAGTACTAAGAACACTTTACTTGGTGCAATTGACGAAGCCAGGACTATTTGGTCAAACTTGGCCGTGATACTTTGTGGAGACTTCAATATGGAATGCTTCGACAAACAAGCATCCAAAATAGAAGTCATATCAGATGGAGCTACAGAGAATGTTAAAAGGGGTCTGGACTTTGAAAAGGAACTATTAGAGAGAGACATTCACATGGCATATTGTTATCTGCGGGGTGATCTACCCGCGGCAGCGACCTGGAAAAGGAGGGACCAATCAAGTACAATTGATTATATCTTTGCTACAGATGATCCGTTATCAAAATGTATTTCCCTACAAGTGATACCTACGGAGCAGAGTGATCATAATATTCTTGAGCTTGAATGCCTAGACTGGGTCTCCGAAAATCCACCAATACACTATCATCAACAAGGCCAGCACTACGAGGTGGCCACAGGAGGAAACCACTTACGCATAAATGGAAGAGAATTGCCGTCAATAACATCTTCCTTAACCGCCTTAAGCTCAGATTTACCATGCTCAAAAGGGGGAATATTGCTATATCCAGAGTTTCTTCGGGACTTTAGAGAAAAGTCTGTGTGCTTCAAGAGACCCGTTTTTACATGAAAGCATGTCTGACGAGAGAATCGCCATAAAAAAGAGAGTGGTAAACATGCTGGGAAATTTGGTGAAGAAACACAAAACGTCCAATAATGTAGCCCTTTTAAAAAGGCCAAAAATAACTATAAAAATTGGTTACATCAGCACAGACATCAGGTTTTCCAGCAAGATGGCAAAAGAATGCTGAAGCTTGCAATTAAGAAAAACACAGCGGGTGTGTGGAAGTTAATAAACAATCTAAACACCCCGGAGGACTCAAAAATAATAAATTCAGTGTCTTCACAGGTGTGGGAGGCGCATCTCAAGAGTCTATATGAGTCCAAAGGGGTGAACAAAATTGGCCCACACATCTCCTCAGAAGCGCCTTGGGACTTCAAATTTGACAATCAAGAGATCATTGGTCTTATAAAAACTCGAATGCTTCAACGAAATCTTGAAAAAAGATCCTGCAGATGGGCAAAGTTCATGTTCAAACTGTTTGAGACTGTTACAAGGGTTAAAAAGATTCCAACGTCCTGGACTAAGTCTTTTGTGGTTCCCATTTTTAAGAGAGGTCATAGGTCTAATTCTTGCAACTATAGGCCTATCGCCCTTCTTGATGTGATGGGCAAAATATTCGCAGCAATCATCTCGAAGCACTTAAACAAATGGAGTCTGAAGTCCCATCATCAGGACCAGTGGCAGGTGGGGTTCTGAAAGGGGATAGGTACCGCCTTAAATGTCTTCATCATCAATGCGCTCAAGTGTATGGTCAAACAAAAACAGATAAGGACAATTTACATCGCCTCGATTGACCTGGAACAGGCTTTCGATTCTGTGGACCGGAGAATCCTGTGGGCCAAGTTAAAGAGGTAGGGTTGCCCTAAGGCTCTGAGAGAACCCATGGAAGCCTTGCATAGAGATACCACACTAAAAATCAGATTGGACAGAATGGGTACATTGTCAAATGAAATCTCTGCAGAAAATGGGCTAAAACAGGGGATGTCGTTTGGCACTGGCGGTCTTCTGTTTATTTATATCAGACATGGCAGAGGCTCTTGTGAAAACAAGAGGTTTTCCACAAAACATTGCGGGCCATCCAGTAGGCCGCTTACTGTTTGCAGATGATTTACTCCTTTTAGATCAAATGGAAATTGGGCTCCAGAGACAGTTCACGGACCTGTCCTTATATATTCAAAAAAATGCCCTAAAGATCAATGCAAAAAAATCTAAAATTCTGATCTTGGGAGACCACGGCAGGGCAAGACAGTGGACCAAATTCAACTGGTTCCTGAAAGGAGAACAAATACCAGTTGTTACATCGATGGTTTACTTAGGGATAACCGTAATGACAGTTTGAATGATGCTCCCAGAATCAACCATTTGAGAAGTGAAAAATCTAGCGTCCCAAGCCCTGCTGATCAAAAAGCTTTACTGTAAATTCTCCAAGACACCACTTCTGGACTTTCACAGGATGAAAGTTTCGCCAATTCTCACATATGCTGCAGAAGCCAATCTTTTCATTAGCCCGACAATCTGGCCTTGTTTCGAAGGTCTCTTTTGGAAGAGGGTCTTGTCGCTCCCAAACTCATTCCCCAACAGAACGGGTACGGAGAGAACTGGGCCTAACATCACTTTACACTCAAATGGAATGGAAATCAATATCATTCTTTAGGAAATGCCTCCAACCAACAGGCGTCAGTGGATTTTCAATCATCAAGGAGGCCATTGAAGGGAAACAGATCAAAGTCTTAAACATCTGGCAAGAATTGTGTTCTTCCATTTTGTCCAAAATTATTCACTCGGAAAAAACACTAATTGAAAACCCGACTGTGATAAAGATAACATTATTGGACTTGGATTGGATTCTGATGGACCAAAAGGTGAAAGCCTACAAATTGTTCATAGAAGAGCCACACGAACATGACAGAAGAGGAACAGTTCTGCCCTATCTTGAGAGGTTCCCTTCACAGTACGAGAGGCAACATTTCTTAAGACTTCGGCTAAGCCTCTTTCCTACAAGAGAGGTTACAGGGAGAAGAATAAAGGCCCGGGAAGATAGGAACCTAAACTGACGGATTTGTGGGAAGAGTATTGAAACTTTGAAGCACTTAGTATTGGAGTGCGAGCCCCTATCTGGTAAAAGAGACAGGTACTTGGGAAGATTTTTTGGGGAATCAAATATAAGAACGCTGGAGGACTGGTGGGCTATTTTGAGATGAGGAGGAAGGCTCTCCATGACATTTGCCCTGTTACAGTTTGTGAGGGAAATATTCGAAATTCTGGATGAAAAGGACAATTGTTCATCCTGATTGACAAAAACATGTATGATCCCGGGCCTCTAGAAAAGAGGGTTCCTTTTTGTTTCTGTTTTTTTGTGTGTGTTTTTATTATCTGTACTTCCTTTTTCTTGTAAATTGCATTCAAGGTTTACATTTAAACCAATTGATGTGTAATAAATATATATAATATATCAATTTCCCTACAGGCTTTGTTTGCAAGGTGGCTGTCAGTCCGCAAGTACTGGGTCAATTTAAGAGTGTTCTGGTACATTCCGTAGTGGTCACAAGTTGGGAAGAGGAGCCTGACTCAAGAGCTTAGGGCAGCACACTTTCGACCTCTATATCAACCGTATTTGTCTTGGATTTCTGAGACCTTTATACAGCAGTAGACAGATAACCTTTTCAAAGTAACAGGCAAACATTAATTTTCATGAAGAAAGTACTCACCATAGCATACTTTACGTAGAGTTGCAGATACAAGTAATACATAGTTCTGTAATATGATTGAAAAGCAATACAGAGATGCTCAACCATTTAAGAATGCAATTTACTATGACATAAATACACTATTTTGTGGTTTAGAACAGGCCACACCCTCCCTTGTGATATCTACATTATAGAGCCACATCTGGAAGATTAAATGGCAGCATGCAAAGCAGAGTCCAGTACATATAACTACATCAGTGTGGACAACATGCAAGAGGGCCACCAAAAGGCCAGCACCTGGAAAAAGATAGCGCTACCCAGGCTGGAATACCCAAAACTTACAGCAGGACCCATAGTCGCATCAGGTGGAGGAGTGGCCAAAAAGCAATATGTGGGTATGACCAGGCAGGCAATCACAGCTCTCAAGCCGTTCCATGCCGTGCCTTAGTATCTCATCCCATCCAGTCCTGGTGTTATTATGTGCAGTCAGATATTGGTGCTTTTGCCATTATACGTGCAGTCGCAGAATGAGAAAACATGGAATGGATTATGTACTCGTCTACGGCATTGATCCTAAAACTAAATATGGAATGTAAGCAGGGATCCACTCTAGGAAACTGGGAAAAAAACAATGACATGTATAAATGCATAACCCCAGTGAAAGATTAGAAATGCAAAACAGACGTCATCTGGGAATACATTTGTCATAATTTAGAATTCAAATGCATATAGATAACGTTAGAAGGCAATAAAACAGAGAGGAGGAAGAGCGGTAGAAATTCTCACTTAATTTTAATAAAAAAATGCAGCTCAACGCATGACTACATGGTATGGCTTGACAGTTATAAATGCCACTTTAATTAGCACAGCCAGAGAGATTCACACTTTATCATGTCCCAATGGATTGATGACATATATTTCTGGAAATCTCGTCACCACTAAAATTACAGCTGGGCTGAATTTGCCTTTCTTAAAGTCGCCCCTCTTAGTGAACATTGGAAACCTTCAGCGGAATGCTAAAATGGGCACAGTTTTATAGTATATGACAGCCACTGTAAAAGGTCGGTTTACATTTGTCATTGAAAGGATGCAGAGTGAAAGTCAGGAATGAATGTGTAGAAAGACCCATATGTATACTTCACCGCAGAGTGCTACATAGATTGTATGGTAAAGGAAACCCGCACATGATGCTACAATATGAAATCTAAAACACAACACTTAAACCAGAATCAAAATTATAGTAGTGTCTTCAAAGAATAACTGGGAACAAATTAGACTACTGTGATGAATTGCTGCCTGCCAAGGGTTTGAAAGCCATGTATTTTTATTAAATAATAACATGATGCAGGTCATTCCATCGCTGACAGGGAGATCTGCTAATCAGAGGCCCCTTTCATACGCCCCAAGGTGAAAATCATAGTGTGTACTTGTACCCTGCTGCATCAATATCCTAATTCCCAGCAACTACTGTACCAGTGCCACAGAGCAGGTTCAGAGGTCACAGGTGCACTCTTGACAGCTGCAGTGAATCCAAGTCTCTGCATCACAGGGAATGCATTTAAAATGTGCACCCCTGTTCCAAACAGTGCAGACCTCTGAAGATCCTGTCCTGCTCTCATTCTAAACTGTAAAACTAAAGCATACCTGAGTTAGGGTATGGTAGTCAGCATATCTCAGAGTCATCCCAGCTACAATAAATTGATATCTCACTTGTGTCAGCTCTGTGTATCCTGTTCAGCAGTGAAATGATATGTGTATTCCCCCAGACAGGCTAGGCCCTGCCCTACTGGCAAGAATGTAGCCTGGTGGGATTGCCTTGCTTTGTTCCTTTGTAAGGGCAGGTAACACCCTTCTCCCAGGGACAGTCACTCCACAGGACACGGGCCTAGAACAGGAATCAAAGGGCACATCCATTCAAAACGAGCCAGGCCTCACAGGGGGCTGCATTTTTAAAGGCCTTTGTTCTTAGAAAGAAGGGAAGGGGTGGGGTTACAGTAGTCAGGGAAACTCTTTACATTTTGGAAACTTCTGCCATCTTGATTCTCTCTGACTCTCTTACTTTCCTGTCCCCCCACTTCCTAGTACTTTGGGTGTAATGTCAGAAGGGGAAAGGCAACTCCTTTCAAGAGCAGTATTGAACCACTAAAGCAGGATAGCTCCCTCCACCCCATCATCTGCAAGCTTTTGCCTTTAAAATGCAAGGTTTTCCACCGCTTTTTTTGAATCATCTTGAAGAATCTTTGGATCATCACTTGAGAACATTTAGCTGGAGCCTGCTGAGATGGCAGCCCCTTCTAAAGTCCTCCAGTTGGAAGTGAAAGCATATTTTTCCAGGCAGAGTTGAGCTCTGCACACTAACCTTCTTCAGGGACCATTGGGGGGGGGGTCTGCTGCTAGAACAGGACCTACCTCTCTGACAGTCACAGTGGTACCCAGGGCCTCACCATGTTGAAGGTCACCTGCAGTTGTGTGCCAGCCCCCACCATGTTTGGGCGCACGAGAGCATGACTCACCTTGTCTCCGAGCCCCTTGATTGGTACTCATAGCACCCAAATGCTTCAAGATGATTAAAAAAAACTCTTATTTTAAAGGCAAAAGCTTGCAGATGATGGGGAAAAAGCTAGCCTGCTTTAGTGGTTCAATACTGCTCTTGAAAGGAATTGCCTTTGTCCTTCTAACATTACACCCAGAATGCACCATTTCTACTAAAGATCTTGTATTGCATTACCTATAGCTAAATCTCTCAACACCTGAACCAGCATCCGATTCTCATCGGCCGCCAATCAGGCTTGAGACAAGGCTTTGGTACTGAGACCTTACTATAAGAGTTTAAATCGAGACTCTTGGAATGTGTTGACAAGGGCGTATCCTCTATGCTTATGCTAATAGATCTGTCAGCCGCTTTCGACTTGGTTGACCATTCCATCTGGTCGACAGACTGGAAGAAGTAGCTAACTTTTCCCCGGTGGCGGTTCAATGGATCAGTTCATTTTTGGACAACAGAAAAAGTTGTGTTGTCTCTGAGGAGGCGGAGGCAAACCGATCTTAGACAACTTTGGAGTACCACAGGGTGCATGGATCTCCCCATGTTTATATAACATCTTTATGGTCCCATTCTTTGCCCTTTTGGAGCAGCAGACGGTTGTATTAACTAACTACACAGACGACACACAGTGTGTCGTCCCTATTGCCGGTACCCACTCACAGGATGAAGAACAATTGAACAGAGTGTATTCCATTGTGGAGAACTGGATGGTTTGGAATGATTTAGCCTTGAATAGAGCTAAAACAGAGTTGCTGATTGTGGCCACTGAGTCCATGCTGGCCAACTGGGCTCACCCTATAATAGCTTTTTACTTGGAGAGTTAAAAATGACGCCCCAGAAGAAAGTTAAATCTTTGGGAGTGGTCTTCGACCAGCAACTTAATATGAAAGGACATGTTGTGAGCCTTTTCTCTTCGGCAGCTTATTATATTAAGATTTTAGCTCATCTCAGACCCTTGATTTCTCAGCCCAATGCTGAGACCATTGCTAGAGCAACCATCGGTTCAAAAATAGACTACTGTAGTAATTTGTTGGTCGAGCTTAGTAAAGCTGATACTAATAGACTACAAGTGGTTCAAAACGGCGCTGTCAGGCTAGTTGCAGGATTATCTTGCCGCAACCACGTATCGGCTGCCAGACGATCTCTGCATTGGCTTCCTGTGGAGGCGCATAACCTCTTTCGTATTCTAGTTATTTCCTTGAAATGTAAACTTGGCCTAATGCCCTCTTATCTGCAAGCCTTCATCTCTAATAAAGTGAACAGCAGATCACCTAGGTCCAGTAACCAGAATTATTTGACGATCCCTAGATGAAGGACCAAAGAGGTTGTAAATTGAGCTGTTTTTATTGCAGCTCCTAAAGCCTGGAATTTGCTTCCTCTTGATCTTAGATGGCAGGACTCTGTGGAAGTTTTTAAGAAAAAAACTTAAAACATGGTTGTTTGTTTAATCTATTCAGGCAGTCTAGAATGATGATTCTTCCCTTCTGAGAGCACTCTGAGTTTTTGTTGAGTGTTTTGTCTGCGCCCTGATGACCATGGGTCTGTGCTGTATAAATGTGCTAAAGTAAAGCAAAGAGCACCAAAAAGTCTGACCCATCACTGCCAGACCACCAAGAAACACAGAAAGGTACCAGTGACTGCTACCAGCCCTCTTCATTAATTTATATTTTGTTTTAATGCATCTTGAAAGGAAACAGAGTTTATATATCACCCCATGCTAGATTCATCCTGCTTATAACATAGGTATTATTACCCAATTTACTCGGAGAATGGAAGGGCCTACTTGTCTACTTATTTCCTTGGCCTACTAGTGACGTTTTCGATAGACCAAATAATTTTTGTCAAATACATTGTGTATCCTGGAGTGTAAATGCATTGTTAAGCCAATGCAATGAACATAACGTGAGAAGCCTCCGCATTTCTTTTCTGCAAGGCGACACCTTTTTTAAACCTAGACATGCACTGCTTTACACACAATACATATTGCAGAACTCATACAGTTCACATGCTCGAAGGCTCAACCAAGTGTTTCAAACAGAACTGCCTTTTACTGAAGCCCCTCTATACCTATCTACTGAAAATACTGGCAAAATACACCAATTTTGAGCAAATTGTCCTACAAAAAGGACAAATCTAAGGAAGCGACCATGAACAACTAAGCACAGGTGGGCCCAAACACCAACAAGAGGTGGTTAGTGCTCGGTCTGATAAAGTCCTTGAAGAGAAATAAAATATGGGGACACCCTGAACTCCCAACAGCATAGCCTAATACTGAAAATCCACATGATCTTTATTAAATAATATGAATAAGTTAATAAGTCTCTATAGAGCTCTCCACATTCTTTAACTGATTATGAATGACTGCAGATAAACCAGTATGGTGGAGCGGGAGGAGGCTGCTAAATCACAAAGAATTCCCAAGGTAGCACACATGGGCAGCCCATGTTCACCAACAGTCGGTTCAACCTTGATGTCAGAATTAAAGCGACTAATAGTAGGACACAATTACATGGGATGCTTGCTATCAGAGTTAATATTCTATAGTCAAAAAATATAAATCTGTTTTATGCAACACATTTCTAAAAATGCTTCAAATACATGTTATATTATAAAAGTCCAGGAAAACAAATATCACCCTAATTACACATAGACAAAGCCACAACATCACACAAATGCTAATCATTCACACAAATACAGACATTAGTATGGATCAACATGGAAAAGCACAATTGTATCCTATATTGAACAGCATTTTCACAGCATAACGACCAAACCTTCATCAAATATACAAACCAGTTGGAAAAGAAAATTATTGTTTTGCCCACAAACTGTACAATCCATTCTCCCGAAATTTACAATTTAGGTGGTTTCATATGTCCATATCTCTGCCAATCTTCTTCATTAATGATAAATCATTCTCTGACTACTTGACCCTGTGCTTCAAAACCGGTTTCATAAAACAAGCCTTAGAATTGGTCAGTAACTGGCAGATTTTATACAGTTGAGTTTAGAACTCGATATTGATGCAAACGCCATAGTAAAGCACCCTAGATTACGAATAGTCTATTCTAAATCAAGCAGCAAATTATAATCATGTATATTCCTTTCTACCACCTTTCACTCCTCTATGGTGAATTTACACATTTCTGTATGGCTGCCATGGATGGAACATTTATGGCCGAGATGGAGGGGATACATCCTTGGCTATGTATGATGATACTGAGAGATAATGATGCAGACCTGGGAAATGGGCTACCTGCTCTTCAGGATGATCTGGCATACCTATGTTCCACTCTAACACCATATCTTACCCTTACTCCAGAACATGGGTCCCACAATAGAGAAGGACAGAATACACACACTGTCATCTGTGGGGAAGAAAGAATGACAGAGGGGCCAGAGCTGAATAAAAGGAAAAACGACTTTGTGGCTTGCTGGAACTAGAGAGACGGGGACATCCAAGGGGATAGGTTTATTATTCCCAAAATCAACCCCTTGAATCATAACTAGTCAGAAAAAAGGACACTGTATGAACCAGAAACCCAGAATGTTAGATGCATGCCTAGATCTAACAGCCAGAAGGTGCCATGACTCTTGGATGCTTGGGGATCAGGAAGGGAGAGACAGGTCAAGATGTCCTCTCAAGAGCAGCACATTAACTGATCTCATGTTTACATTTTTCATATGTTGGATGAGCAGCTTGGCCTTATGTAAAACCTAAGAGGAATATCTGTACTATCATGCCACCTCATCAAATGATTGGCTATATTGTATTTGTGTTCAATACATTTTATTCAGGCCTCTGCAGAAATAACTCATTTAATATTGCCAAAAATTCAGCAATTCGTAGATTTTGTTCAATTTGTTTGAAGGTGTGTGTTTGTATCAAATCTTTCGCACTGCCACTAGTGGATGCAATTTCTCGTCACAATTAGCTTAATTTGGAAACATAAATTCCATCAAAGCAAAACGCAACACGCAGAACATTAACAGTACATAAACATGCTATACATAATATTATGTATAACATCTCCTAAAACCAACATATTTACACAATATAAGTGATACATATTATCCAGTAGATACATCCAATAACAGAGGTACAAGAGAATAAACGTCAGTAAAGCCATTGTTAAATAGCTGATATAATAACTTGAGAAGTGGAAATCAACTATAAGAAAGGCCAAACACGTAAAATGCTTCATTGATCTGAGCTGTACCCTCCAGGCCACAATACCATATGAAGCAACTACAAAAACCACATGGTACCTGGAGTTTGCCCGCTTATGATACCACAACTCCTAAATAATTTAACAAAAGCATTCTAGGTTGCATAAGTTCAGGGCAACATAGAAGATAATGTTGTTTATCTTCTATAATGGGAAAAGACAGTGTCGCTCCAGTGCGTCCAATTCTTTATATTTTTTATAGAAGATTTGTCCACTGGATCTAAATGTCTCCATGCAAAAATGTTGCTTAATTATGATATAACATTCCATTAAGGGTTTGCATCATTCTATTTGTAACATTAAGGGGGGTCATAGCATACCGCAACTCGGTCTGGCACAATTAGTGCTGGATCCCGAGTTGCGGGATGGGCGGAAAGTCCCCTTTACCATTGGGTCCAGGGCATATTGGATGCAATAACTGCTGCGCAATTTTTTAAAGTTTTAAGAAATGGCTGCTGCGGAACAGGAACATGTAGTCTGTTTTATCTTTATGTGGCAGCCATAGTAAACAAAGAAACTGGCCGCCTACCACTTGTAGTCCCTTCTCCCCTTCCATGGTGGCTGGAAAAACAAACAAGCAGTGTGAGGGTCATGCAAAATAGTGAAATGGCTTACCATCAGGTAAGGCTTGCAAAGAAACCAATTGTTTCGTTTGTGAGCGACAAGAAAACCTGCACCGGGTACTAATGCTTAATAAAGCAAGAGAAAGTTCAGAAGTAAGTTATTCTGATGCATATTAAACAATTCCATATCAAGTGTCAGTCCTCCCGAGATCACTAATCTCAATATTTGTAAATCCGGGCTATTAGTGGGGTTCACATGGATCACAGCATTAACAGAAACTCATACTCCTATCATCAGGGCCCCTCTTGTCCCCTCATTGACCCTTCCGAATGAAGACAGAACAACAAGAATAACCAGACTGGCCCACATTCGCGGTAAATCGAGTTTGCTGGAAAAAGAAATGTTTTGTTTCAATAACTGTCTGCTAATCAGAATTGCAATTTATTTGTAAAAAAACAGCCACGTTCTACATCAAAAGCTAAAAAAGATGGGTGCACTAAAATGTTATGGCTGCAGACATAAACCTATGTCCCTGCATGGAAGGGCCAACAGCCAAAACCCTATATTTCTATACACTCTGAACCAAATAAAGAGCCCTTTTGTTGATGATGATGACTCAATTTAACGATATCGCTAAGAGAGTTGTTCGGATCTGCAGCTAATATGTCACTACGAAATGATTGGTAAACACCCCTTTACATGCTTACACCACTGCAACTTCTTATTGATTAAGGCATCACCACGCTCAGAGCCATTGGCTTGTTTAGCGGCAGTTAAATATACAGAAGGACAATCACCAGGATTCCCTGAGGGGATACTCGAACGGCCAAAACTACCAAACGGCTTGAATGTGAGGCTAGATCTATTCAGCAATCTTATCAAAGAGGTGCGTTAGTTATTTAATTGGTTTGCTATCATCTCATAACTTGTGATGGCAGATCAGTTGACTAAGAGGAAGTCACATTGTTTGGCTTTGCTACCAACGGATTCCAAACTATAAGTTGATCATTTAAAAAAATACGTATTGTCCTCTGTATGAACAATACTTGGCATCTGTGTACTTGAAAGCATGCTATCACTTCTAGGACCTGTGATCATACAATGAGTATTATTTCTTACACAAGCACACACTTCCCCCACTATAGATCTCACTGAATGCAATTCCTGTTTTTATTCTCTGTGGTCAGAAGGAGACAGAGTCACAGGTGGCATTTTACCAGTCCATTTTATTTAAATAATAAAGGAAAAGGCCTATCTATCCCTACTAGTATGATGTTTGACCTATCTAATGCAAATCTAACTAGTAGGCTTGTCGTCAGTGAGATTGTCCAAAGTAAGAAACTGTCCCCATCCCAAAGTATCCTATTCTGTCCCTAACACTGTTCAAACAGTCTCAAAGAAAAGAGGGCTTTATTGGCTTTTATTGCCTCAACAAGCCTCTGGTGATCCTCTGAACAAATTCCCTTAATTCTTCAAAGGGGCTCTTGTTCCCCTGGGGCTTCCCCTTTCCTACTACTGGCACAGTTCCTTGTTCAAGTCCAAGCTTTCGTAGCCAATGACCCTGCTCTTGGCTAGCCTCCAAACTGGTAAATGATGCTCTGTTCCTTGTCAATTTATAAAGTACTTGCGATCTGCTGTGGGTGTAGTTTCACACACAATTCTTCCTGTATCTGTGAACAATTTGTCATCTCTCTCTCTCTCTCTCTCTCTTCTTCTCTCTCTGTCAGCATTTCATGTATTTCATACCTTGCAACACTGTCCTCTTGGGATGAGTTTGATCACTCTTGGTAGCCTTTGTTATTTTACACCATTCATTGGTACTGGGACAAGTAGGAAGGGTCCCCTGGTAATCTTTGTTAATCTTCCAACATTCACTGGTACTGGGACTAGTATTATTGGTCCCTTGGAAATCTTCATTCAATGTGTGCCACTTTCCCCATGTGGGTCTCCCGCCATTCCTGTTACCTCTGTCATGCAGGATAGGCACCACCGGTTCTTCCCATGGGGTCAGGTTTGCCCGTCTGACATAACCTACGTGGATTTCATCTTCTTCCATACTGTAGAGCTGTTCCTGGTACAGTCTCAGCATTGTTCATGGATCATTCAATCCACCCTGTCTGGGTGACGCCACCGCCCCCAGGCCTTCCTCAGATGCTGAGTTTGGTCATGTGATTCCCGAATGCTTCTCTATTTCCTCGGTCTAGGTCGCCTGCTCCACAACAGGCAGCTTTATTTTTTATTTTATTGTATTGTTTTATTGTTTATTTATAGCGCGCTTAATTCCAGCGAGTGGTTTCTAAGCGTGGGATCAGGATTCAAACCTGTGTTGTGCCGCATTGTATTGTTTCCAAGACAAACAGGTTGCCCCTAAGCTATCCTTCCTCCCCAGGCACATCCCTTTGCCTTTGCCGACTGCTTTCTCAGCTCAGATTTGAATCTCCCGGGCTCAGGGAACGAGATCTCTTTCCATTGGGCCTTCCTTGGTTTTTAAGAGGAAGTGTGGGGTCCTCCCCATCGTAGGCCCACTGTTCTTTGTCTATTTCCATTGTGCACTCGTCATGCTTTGCTCTATCTTCTTCGTCTCAGTGTTGTTGGCTTGCAACCACTTATTACTCTTCATGGTTCGCCCAATCTTCTTCTTCTTCACAGTATGAGTGGTTGGTAAAGGTTGGTAAAAATTGATTACTGATAACATTACAGTTGCAAATAGTGACTGGTTTGAAGGGAATCTTTTGATTCTTTGATGTTAAAGTTACGTCCTCAGGTGAGAATTTAGGGTGTTGGATGGAACGGGAGTATATTTTCCCCACAATAGGGGCGTCTCTACTGTTAGGTCTCACTGACCGCCACCCCTAGAGGGATTGTTGCATAGTGGGCTCACCTCACTAGCCTCACAGAGAAGGGCTATCCTCTGGGAGAAGTGACGAGATCCCGTGAATCATCACAGCACAGTAATTTAACTATGTTAATAATTTCAAGTGGACTTTTTTTATAATCTGTTGGAGGAATAATCAACACAGGAACATATGATACACCCACACAACTAAACAGAGATTTGTGTTTATCACTTGTAATGGTCGATGTATCATCATCATCCAAATCAATTTGTGGACTAAATCTATCTCAACAGATAACATCATAAACTATTATGTCCGAAGTTTCACTTGCACACCCCTTTTGAACAGAATTATGATTGGTAGCTCATTTAGCTCGGATGCCTCCAAGACCCTGCTAGTTGACAAACCACGTCTCAAATGTTTGCACCCATCTGCTTCCCCACACTTAGACATGGATGATGATGAATCTCAACTCGATTAAAATAATATCTGCCACCTTCTTGGATGTTAGAGCAAGGAATTTCACTAAAATCCATAGCAGCTGAGCCACTTGAATTAATAAAGGAGACACATCATTAGGAACAAGTTTGGATACAGATTCCGATTCTAGTATTAATGGAGGAATAGATTGTACCAACTTTCTATTTACAGCAGTAGTACAATTATTACGCTGACTACTACAAGCAGCCTCAAGGTCTGAGTGGCTTGATGTAGGCTGCCTAGGAGCCTATTAACATTATGTCCTTTAGCATTTTGAAAGCCATCAGAGCCATTTAATCTAGACAGCAATAATCAGTTTTAATTAATAATAATGGATAATGAACCGTCACTTGGTCATTTTATTTTTGTCAAAGTGGGGCAGTGTTTTGGACCAAAGTGGGCCAGTATGAATTACTGCACTAGTTTTAGAAAATGATACTAACCAAATATACTTTAGAATGCACAATTTGCACTATATTTGACTAGAAACTCTCCCTTGAGTAATACTCCAACCACCTTCAGGAAAAATATTTATTTCCAATTTGCTATTGAGGGCCATTGTTTCATGGGCGCCAGGGACAAATCAATGCCCCAGTCCAACCATAGACACCCTCGTCCCTTAGTTTTGCACTTTATAAATCTTAGTAATAATAATAATTGTAATAATAAGCCTGGTCATTATCTGAAGCTATAATGACACCACTCGCAGTCTATATGGCTATTAGCACATGATGGTAGTAGAAGTACATGTTTTGGAGTTTTCGTGGTAAAAGGAAAATGGTGCTTTAACAGTGAGTACAGTACACACACAATTAGTAGAATAAATATGGGTTTATTTTGTAGTATTTAGATAAGCCGGTTGTCTTCATACGTTAAGCACTTTAATTGCAACTTGGTTGATCTGGAAAATGATTAACTTGAGCATGCATTGGGTGTCATGTAAACGTAACCAGTTTCTCTATAAGAAAATGAAAGTGTTTTCCAATGTTTTAACTTTCTGTTTCGTGTGTTAAATAAGATGTTGCAGCAACAAAAAGCTCCTCCCAGAGGGGAAGTGTCTTGCTGAAACAAATTATTGCCTGACAATTGCATTGTTGTTTTCCTGTCTGCTTCTGAAGACAAAATGTTCAGAATGCAGTCAATACCAGTAGTTATTAACTGCAGTCTAGACATTCTGATTGGCTGAGAGGAGGTCAATAACGATTTGCATGTGCTCTCTTTCCTATGGCGTGAAGGATGTCAGGTAGCTTTCTTTTTGATATATATTTTTCTTTTTAACTTCCTGCATATTACTCACACAATAGCAGTGGGAATAGTGAAATCTACCGGAAAAGCAATGTAGGAGGATGCCTGATTGACTCATGAGGTAGCCATAGTTTGACTGCCCTCTTCCTCCTCTGCCTACTGCGTGGTCCGCCCTCTAGAGGGTTCAATGCAGACACTGCCCTTCACCGCTACCTACCAGCCAGCTGAGGCTCCCAGAAAGCATTTGTCTGGCATCAACATATGTATCCTCCTCCTATCACTGGGTGCCCCTCCTATCAGGCTCACTTCCAGATTTTCCCTTCACCGCTTCCTGGAATGTAAGTTCTGGTTTTTATAGTGTTTTAAATGCTCAGGAGGCATCCATAGTCCGCCTCTCTCACCTTCCTCCTCCACCTATTGCTGGGCCCTACCTCTACAGGGTTCACTGTGGGAACTGCCCTTCACCTCTGCTCACCACCACTCCACTGATGCTTACGCTTACAGTGAAGCGTTTTTTTAGTATCAGCGTGTGGATCCTCCTCCTTTTGCTGGGCCTTCCATCTACAGGGCTGGCTGCCGGAACGGCTCTTCACCACTGCCCGCAATGCAATTTTAGTCTAGTGCCAACCAGAGCCCATTTTGAAAAATTACAGGATGCATTACACCATCAATGCACACACGCTTTGTGATACCATCGTATCAGTTCCACACTGCACTGTGAGGTCGCTGAATTCAGCACACAATGCCTTGTCAGATAGCACAGCGAGTAGACCGCTTGCGCTGACATCCACGCAGAGCCTGCTGATGCAGGTCCGAATTCCGGCGGGGCCAAACTCAGCCTGTCCTCCTTCCGAGGTTGATAAATGAGCACCACACACCGTGGGTAATAAGCAGCGCCCCGTTGCCTGAGGATTAGTAGGGCTATATAAATGAAAAATTATAATTATTAACTTTGTCAGATTGTCAAATACCTACAATAAGAAGGCTGCAACAAGAAATGGATTGTTTGCTTGATAGGTCTGTCCGCTCAGAAACTTTGGTTTACCACCAAAGTGGTGATAAGCAAAACTAAACTGCAAAATCATATGCTAAATGAATACCTCTGCAATGATTACACTTCCCCCTTCATCAACGGAACATGCACTAGAAATCAGGAAAGCTGAGATTAGCTGGTAGCGCAGGATTTGTTTAAGAATAAACAGATTTTGTTAGTTCACCAAAAATGCAAGGTTCCTGTGTTATCTAACAGTGTAACTCAGCATACAGATATTAGAGTTATTGTTGGGTGATGCATGCAGGCCACTTATCATTTCACAAGTAAACTAGGATAACAATGACTGTCCTCATCACTTAAGACCTGGTATGTGACTCAAACAATGGCCTAGTTTACCATCATAAAAGTTCTGAAAAGTTCTTTCTACATTTAAAAGTGAACGGTGCACCCTAAAAACCAGTGATCTTTCTTATGAACTGTATTCCTTGACATGCCTGAGGGGGACATGAAGAGAGGGTATGCATTGATATGCCTTTGTGTACAGCCGGTTTCCATCTGTGTCCACTGGGCAGCCTTTTGTGATCATATGCCAAAAAGGAACCGGAACCATGAATGATCTTTATTACTACATTAATTGAAATTGCAAATCATTCTTTCTTTACAGTGATTTGGAAGATGGAATTGAGCATTTTATAGTGACTTGCTTTCAGAATTATATGTGCCCTTGAACAAGCAAGTACTGAGTATTTTATAGTGACTTGCTTTCAGAATTATATTTGACCTTGAACAACCAAGTACTGAGCTTTAATTCCAACACATTCTATTCATGCAGAGGACATGTCGCAACTGTGCAACTCTCATTGCGCTGCTAATCAGGAAGTTCCCTGGGCTGCATTACACGCACCTGTTCACAGCAGAAAATAACACAACTGCAAACTCTTTATCCTTCTTTGCTCTTGCAAAAATGATACATTAATATCTCAGAACAACTATGTTATCAACGAGCAATACATAAGCTGTCCCGGAATCACCCACTTTCGCCATGAAAATATTTCCTACATGGTCGTGCAAATTGCATGGAGGGAAGCCAATGTTTGCAATTACGTGTCTTGGGGTCCCCTGCATGAAATGGTCAACTTTGGCAAGGTGGAGGTCAAAAGTAAAGAGTAAAACAAGGCAAAATCGCCTTAGTAAACGCTTGCAAATTATGCTGTGCTGGCGTTGTTAACTAATGGATTTGTATGGACTCCACCTGCTCATTAGCAGGCACTAGTGCCAGACACCGACCATTGGAATCCAATTATTTTACAGCTGCATGAAAATCTCATGCTGATGTAAAATGAAGGGATCACACAAGATGGAGGGGGAAATCACTTTGAAGATGTTTTCTCTGCTGCGTGCTCCCCCTTTAACTTGTGTACATGTAAAATGGGTTGGAGAGTAAAATGAAGGCGTAAAAGCATTATACATTAGTTTTATGCTTTAATCGTGTGTGCTGGACCATTATAAAATCACCCTCAGGATTTTTCTTTAAAAAAACTCGTTGTGTTTCTGTATTCTGCATGATGACTAGCGTTTTGATCTTTACAAAAATATTTGGACAGCAGGTGTATGAAACTCAGAATAAGCTCTTAATAGTGTTGGTTATAATAATAAACAACATTAGCACTCTGGCGGGGGGAGCCAGCTAATGAGGTGGCTAGGAACATGGGCTTGAACCTGCATTCAATCGCACCTGACGGCCTCCTCGCCCGCCGCCATTTCGCCCCACCCTCCGTCCTATATTATTTTTTTGTCCCTCCAATTCCCCCAATTACCTTATTTCTGTGGCAGTGGCACAGCGCCACCGCTCCCCCAGGCTACCATGGAAAGGGAAGAAAGGCGGGGCTCCATATATGGAAAGGGAAGAGGGGCTCCATATGGCAGCCATCTTGGAAGATGTTTTTCTTTGTTCAATGGGACGACACGTGCATCCTGTTGAACGAAGGAAAATACTATTTTTTAGCACCCCGGGTTACTGCTTTGACAGCCCGGGGTGCTAATGGCCGTAAGCCCCTGTTCCAAGTGCTGGATCGTGGGGGTAATGGCTGGGAGCCCTCCTTAATGGCCCTCGGTTAGCTCAGACCCTTATCTTGGCCTTCCGGGCCATTACCCCCTGTTCCAGCCCTTGGAACGGGGGCTTAATGCCACATTCTGATCCGCCAATTGCTGCAACTCTTAAACATTCTAGAACTCCAGAAGCTTACATCTAGTTCATAGCCAGATGGGCAAGGCACTGTGGGTATGCAAATGAGATCAAACATCAAGACTTGTTCCAGAAGAATGTCTTTACCTATAGGGCAGTGCTATTTTATAAAATGTGTTTTACCTTCATTGGGGATCAATAATGCATTACAGTCTGAATTCATGTGGATGAAGCATTGAGGCATGTTAAGCAAATAGCAGTAAACGTATGGTGACAGCAATAAGGAGGCTACTGGTCAAATGACCAGGCCCTGCCACTGAGATGCTTCGCCTACCACCTATTTCACCAGTCCTCCTTCAGTGACCCCACCGATGATATCCTTAGCAAAGGCAGGACAAAGACAAGGACCTCACCAGTTTGTATTAACACAAAGAGGGCATACCACCCATGTATTTAAAACGAGGGGCATATATAATGCTCCTCAGTCATTTGTTGTACTGAATTAGTCTCCCCCAGGGAGAAGTACAAGAGTAGCTGGTTACCACCTGTTAATGTCTACACAGAATCAGTTTCTTTAGATACATTCCTCACCAGCGTGTGCCTGTTCAAGCCTGATAGGGCCAAGGGCCACACCTGCTATCCTGCATTTCACCTACAAATTAGTCACTATACAACTGCTCGCCATAAGACATCACCATGAGTCTCCACCTTTGCTGGGGTTTGAACAGCCAAGTGCCCTGGAAAGTCCCGGGAAGCGCGCACACGCACACGCACACACACACACACAAACACACCCCCCCCCCCCAGTGCTCACTGATCAGTCTCTCATGCTGTCGAGATCGACAACCTCCTCTTGCAAAAAACATGATGCCCTCTACATCACTGAAACATGATTTACCCCATCGTCCCCCCATGTTTGACATTCTTGTACTGCAATGTTACTGCATCCAACATGCAGGAAGGACAGAAGGCAGTGTGAAAATCATCCACAGGAGGATTTTTGGCATGCTCCATCACCCCCTCTTAGAATAGACTTGTTCAAAACACTCACCTGCCAGTTCCATTTATCTCACAAGGAATGCATCACCTACCACCAGATCTACAGACCACCTCACAGGAGTGAGTATTTTATTAACATCTTCAACTTAATTTCCTCTGCCAAGTTAGCACACACTAATAGTCTTTTTCAGAGATTTTAATGTCCGAGTCTCACTCCGACAACTACACTCGAAGCACACTATTTGCACAGACAGGATATATGGAACATAAGCAAATTGTGGTCTCTGTCATGCACAACAAACACAACACCCTAGATCTAGTCTTTACATCATCCCCCATCATCAATTGTGCATAACCTATCCACCTAAAATGGTCCAACCATGACGCAACCCAGCTGTTGTTCAGTCACTCAACCAAGCCGCACAAAGGCTAGGCTAAATGGCCCCTCACTCAGCACTTATCATTCAAACCTTCCCGGTCAATGGACTATAAGCAAACTTTGCATACTTCCAAGGCAAAGGGAATGCCTCAATCCTCCTAAAATAGGTCAACAAATCTGCTGTGAAACTAGTGGACACTCGTGCCCCCGAAATACCAATCACATTAAGCCTGAAACATCTTCCCTTTGGTATACCCCCCAGGTCACCTCCATGAAATGCTCAATCAGAGCCCTAAAGAAATGTTGGTGCAAACATCGTAACCTGGATATCTCATCAACCTCAAATCTCTGTGCCAGAAATAAGATTCTGATCACAGAGGCAAGAGATGCTGGAAAGTCCACCAACACAGCAGCAGTCTCTAACAAAAGCAAAGCCCTCTTCAAAGTAGCAAACCGTCACCAGGCTCAGAGGTGACAGAAACTTAAGAAAAATGCTATTGAATCAACATTTTCTTTATTGAATAAATAGTCATAAATCTGAAAAATCATCAAATCAACCTCCATCAGTGTTAGCAACCCTGCACCCCAGCATCCCCACTGCCACTCTGGAACAGATTTGCTCCTCTTTCTTTACTGGACCGCTTACAAATGCTTGCCGCCCTTAAACATCCATTCTACTCTGATGATATCATCCAGGCCTCCACAATTAAATGACTGACAGGCCAGGCACTTTGCACACTTCTTATCTAAGGCCTCCCACACTGTGGCAATAAGACCCGGGACGGTGGGCCAATACCGCCCAAGGTAATGCCCCCGGGGTCCATAGTTACAGGCCAGAGCATAGCAAGGGCCTTATCAAGGCCCCCGGGGCATTACCACGGGTGGTACTGGCCTGCCATCTGGGCTTATTGCTATCAGTACCCCGGCCCGTTAGACTGGGGTACTAATTGCAGTTTTTCTGTTAAGAAATGCTGCTGCATTTCGGAACAGAAAAAAAAGCCTGTTTTCCCTTTCCATGACAGACATCGGGAGTGGACGTGCTGGGAACAGAAGTGTTCCCAGCGCGTTTGCTCCCAAGATTGGAAGAAGAAAAAAGAAGGTAAGTGGGGTTGGGGGGGCTGGAAGGGATTACTTTGCAGGGGAGCCTCCTCATTGGTTAAGGGGCTGCCACGCCACCCACTGGCAAAAAATGAAGGCATGTACATGCTTCCACGGGATTACACTGTGGTATAGCTCGCAAATGAGCCAATCCACGTTCAGTGTATCCCGTGGATGCAGCGTGTCGGGTAGTAATAAAAATTAATTCCTGAATGCCCTCCAGACTGGTCTCATTTTTATTTTTATACTTTAAAGCGCAGACCCAGCTCGAGAGCAGAGGAGCGCTGTACAGAGTCTGGGTAGCTAGTATTTGGGCTGCCATCTATTCACAGTAGCTCAATACTGTGAGTTCTGTGCATCGGTATGTGCATCCATTGGAATTAGTCCTTGGTCAGGTGTTGTTGAAAAAGCCATGTTTTTAGAGATTTGCGAAAATGGAGAATTGTGGGGCATTCGGAGCCGACACCGGGATCAAGTTCCAGTGGGTGGGTGCATGACAAGAGAAGGATTGTTTGCGGGTCTACTCTTTGCGAACAAGTTGTGATTCAAGCTGTTTTTTTTTAATTGCTACATGAGGAGCATGTATCACCAGATATGTGGAGCTTAGGCACCAGGTATGCTGGTGTGCTACTTGTGACTGCTTTGTAGATGTTACATGCAGTCTTGAACAGTATCCTGGCGTGGAGTGGAAGCCAATGTAGTTTGCGTAGGATGGGGGTAATTCAGTCACATTTCCGTGCACCTGTAATAAGATGTGTTGCAGCATGGTGGACTGCTTTTAGGGGAGTCAAGTGAGCAGCTGGGTGCCCTGTTAGGAGAGCATTTCCGCCATCGATGTGCCAGACCACAAGGTCCTGCATTATGGTCTGGAAGTCCTGTAGTGGGATGAAGGGTTTGATTTTTCGAAGGGTAGAGATTCTGATTCAGGCTATTTGGGCCTTCTTGGCTATGTGTTTCTGGAAGGACAGGCGGTTGTCTATAGTGAAGTCTAAGGATATTGCAGAGTCTGAGAGCTGTGGATGAAATCCTTCTAGGCGCATATTATTGAGTCAATGTTGGACAAGTTGTTTTATAGTGGGTAGGCTGATGAGGATGTATTCAGTCGTGAATGGGTTTAGTTTGAGGTAGGCAGTCGACATCCAAGACTGGATGATGACTACATAATCGCCTAGATGAATTATGTCCTGTTCGCTCTTTACTCTCATGTACAACTGAGTATAATCCGTGTATTGGTGGATGGCTATATTGGAATCTTTGAGGAGAGTGCCCAAAGGATCCTTGTAAAGGTTCAAATGGATTGGGGAGGGGGTGGAGCCTTGTGGGACTCTGCAGGAGACCTGGAGTCAGTTTGAATGCAACAAGTTCATTTTAACAGCCTGGTGTCTGCCTGAGAGGTAGGAGGTAGCCCAATTCAAGAAAGTGCCAGATAATCCCATCCTGTCAGCAAGGAGGGAGAGAAGGATGCAGTGGTCGACGGTGTTGAATGCAGATGAGAAGTCAAGGAGGACGAGGAGGCATGAGTCACCTTTATCTATGATTTGGAGGGCATCATCCACCACCTGGATGGTGGCTGTCTCGATCCTACACTTGGGGTGGACCCCTGACCATTTAGGAGGTCGATTTGTTCGATTCTGGGGAGTACTTGTGTAGCAACTATTTTTTCCAAGATTTTGCCAGTAAACAGGAGGTTCGTAATAGGCCAGTAGTTGGCTAGGTCGTCTGGATCTAGGGTTGGTTTTTTCAAAAGAGTTCGTATGAGACCGGTTCTGTGGGTGTCAGGGAATGATCCTTCTGCAAGCAAGGCATTGATGATGCTTAGGAGCTGTAGAGGAGGTCCCAGACATGGCCTGCACCTCTGCCCCTCATTTCGAGGTACCAGGAACGGATTTGCCAAGGTATGCGACGTATGAGGAGCAGGTGAACCAACAAAGAGCTGCACTGGGACTCTGCCCAGTGTACATCAGAAGATCCATACCTGTTGAAGCGCCCATAACCAGACAGCCCTGGGCAGCATGGTACCCTATTAGACAGCCGTACCATCAGCTAAGACGAAATGAAGAGTACCTACAGACGGTCCATGAAGAGACCAAAAGAGCTGTAATGGAAGGCCGGTGGAAATGACACAAGGGCCTGGACAGACCCGCGAATGAACGAAAGCAGCTATCGAAGATAGCACGCCAGTGCGAGTAGCTTTGAAAATAGATGTAATGGACATAGGAAAGAGACAATGTTAAAACGTAAGTAAACGTTGCTATGAGACAAGATGGAAGTAACCAACCAGTTAAACATGTGTAAATGGGGTTGGAACGCAAGAAGCTAAGAAAACGATACTGCTTGCAATGCTTAGTATGCCCAGGCTGCCAGAGGCCTAACAGGCCTGGTTTCATATCCCAGCCAAAGCCAGGAGAAGGAGTGGAATCGAAACTCAACAAAGAGCAGCTGATGCCTGGGAAATCGAGGTCAGCCAGAGAAAGGGAGGAGAGCGTCAGCTAACAGGAATCGAAACTTCAGAGCATACCAGCCTGCCCCGTGAAGGTCAAGATAAGGGAGGCCCATGTAGGTGGCGAGGACAAAAACAGAATTAAATACACTAAAAGCTGGAAACTGAATCATATTCACGGTGAACAGACATGTGACCAAGACAGGCGCAAAGAATTACCAACATCTGATGTCACCCCGTTCCAAGGGTGCCATAACTTCTCCAGATAAGAGGCTACAGTTTCGAGGCCATGCCCAGCCAACTAATTGACACATAGCCCCAAGATACTGATTGATGGAAGGGAGACAGGGTGAAACTTGGGACACCAGTCACCTGTGTGTCCATGCTGCTAATTAAAAGTGGAAATGTATGTCTAGGGGTGTAATCTGCCCAATCATAATGGACCAGGTTATCTAGGGTCCTGTATATCGTAGAACCAATGAGACGTTGTACTTGTAGTGACGTCTATCACGTGTGATGTAGAGAGAGGGGCATAGACGCCCACCCGATAAGAATTCTCCAATCCGCATGCTCTATTATCATATAAAGATGTAGCACCTATACTTAAGCTCGCTTTCCTAACCAACTATATTGCATGTCGAGTTTATTGTAGAATTAGACGTCAATGATGACATGTTTTATGCATAAAGGTTGCTGTTCAACTGAAGTTCGAGGAAGTCGGAGCGAGAGAGGTGGTCACAACAATGCTGATTCCCAACTGCTTCCCTGTTTGATGTACTTGTCATTAAACAGACTTCCCTTTGCCAAACTACTGTGTCCTCATTATTGAGTCGTGTTGGAGTAGGTGAATCCTGCACCCCCATCCCTCACATGGTGCAGCTATCTTGTCTTACAAGAACTAGAGGGTGAGCACTGACCTTTGGGCCCGTTGGTGGACATCTCGCTCTCCTGTACGGAGCGCTTTGAGCACCGGGCCTGTCAATTGTTCCTGTCAATTGTTAATGATGGAGACTAGAATTATATTGTCAGAGTAAGAAGTAGGTTTGAGGGAGGCAATCATTTTTAGGAGATCCAGGGGAAAGAGAGGAGAGAATTTGGTCCAGAGGGCAGTGCTCATGCGAGAGTGCAAGGGATGCTAATGCTGTCAGAGGTTGATTTTATGGTTTCTCAGATTTTGCCTATTTTTTTAAATAAATGTGTTGATTCCATCACATTTTTCCTGAGTTGCTGGTACCTCTGGGTCGGCTGAGGGTTTGGTACAATGCTTTACTACTTCAAAGAGGGCTTTGCTCCTGTTGGAGGTTGCCGCAAAGGTGTCAGCTAGTAAGCAACTTTGGCCTCGGTGATCCAGAATCCTATGGTTTGCTCGGAGAGCCATAGGTGAGTGGTTGACTGATAAAGGGATGGCAGTGTGGTCAAACCAGTGAAATGGATAGGGTCTGCACAGGTGAAGCAGGAGATGATGTCAAGACTAAGTCTAGGGTGTTGCCGCTGTTGTGCATGGGGGAGAGCACAATTTTCTTAAGGTCCATGCAAGCTGTCAGTGCGAAAAGCGTGCTTTGAGTGTGGTTGTCAGCTTGTGAGTCAGGGACTTTAAACTCACCAAGAAAGACATTACTAGAATTTGCTAATTTGGCAGACAAGAGTAAATCGACCTCTTTTGATAAACAGACCTTAGACCCAGATGACCATAGCCAATTGCCAGTCTATTATGAACCTCCAGTTGACCTGTAAAATCTTGTAAAAAGTAATTATTACACAGCTGCTCACTAGACTAACAACTACCCCTCCTAAATCAGTTGGAATTCTCCCCCATGTTTAGTATCGAGACAGCCACCATCCAGGTGGTGGCAGGTGTCCTCCAAATGATGTTACTCTAGCTGTTTTTCCTTCCTCATTCCCTTCTCTGGTGTCCTGGTTTCCACCCCTGCTTTATGATATTTGACCACTCTTCAGTTCACTGTCCTGTAGCCTTCCTTCCAATAACTTCTCTTCCCAGTACTCCTCTCATACTTCATGGCTTGTGACTCCACCTCTGCTTCAGACCCCCTCACCCTCCGGTCAAGTCCAGACACCTGCACATAGCTCGCTGTTGCACCTCTCAATTTCAAGGGTGTCAAAACCCTTCCCTCCATAGGGCCAGCATCTTCACCTGCTCCTCTTTCTTCGTCGCAGGGCACTTACAAATACACCACTGCTTTACGCTAATGCTGGCACACATTCTTACTGATAACTTGCTTTATCTAAGCAAATATGCAAAAATGTTAGCATGCTTTTCTTACTGTTAAGTATAGACTGTTAGATCACTGCACCTCCCTGGGATCCTAGTTAGATTTTTTTGATTAGAATTGCTGGAGTGTGGGGTGTGCCATTTGTCTGTTGTCTCTGGAGTAAAGTACTTGATTGACTGCGGGGTAAGACAATTATGTCCATATTTACCTGGGAAGCTGGCATGACACCTCTGTAGCTTCAAATCCTTACTGGGATGTGAGCACTTTCTGCTGTGAACTATGTTACATCACTACTTCATTTTATTCAGTCTACTCCTCTCCGGAGTTGCATTATCTGCCATTCTAGGGTTCCAAATCCCTCTGAACGAACCAGCCACCTCCCAGCTATATATTGTGTTTAATGCTCCAGCATTATTATTACTTACCTCTTCACCGGGTGTGCCTGTGAGTTACATCATCCCTGCCTTCCGACTTTGTATTCCCACACCATAGATATCACTGTAGTGCTCATTTTCGAGAGTGGTTGCCGCATTGCCGACCTCATGGATTTCTTAGCAGAAAATGCCAGGAAAAAGCCAAAAGACACTTTCCCTTTATGGCAATCCTGGCACACCCATAGTAGAGGCTTACAGCTTTTCTACAGAATACATTTGTAAATCCTGATTTTCACTTACGACATGCCATTTTACCAACAAGCTGTACTCACTGTGCTGGATATCCTGCATATTGCTCCAATGAAATCGGACAATCCTCACTCCATCACCACCGTAATACTGAAATGGTGCACCATTATGATGCAAGGAAGTCACAGGCACTTTATTGCTTTTGTACTCTTCTGAGATGTCTGCCTGCACTATAACATCACCCCTTAGTGAATGCACTCGTCCCAAAGCTCCCAATGTTGACTTTTTGAATATGTGCACCCAGCCTAACATCACTAAAGTCATAGTTTGTCCCACCACTGCCAATGGCAGTGTCTCCCCATTCTGCTATCTCCAGCTGAAACAATAAATCCTAAAAGACACCAGATCCGCCTCAAAATATGCATTCACTATTCATGATATATTTGAGGTTGTATACATCAGTAGTCTTGCTATCACAGAAATATGGTTCATGGCCAACCCCACAACCTTCTTAGATGTGATAATAAAGAATAGAACCAAATGTCCAAGAGGTGATGCAGCTCTCATTTTCCTGGCTTATTTTTAGGTGACTGAGGTCCCCACCAACCATGGGTGATAATAGCATCTGTCTCAGAGGATGTGTTAACTTTGCAATAGCAGATAAAATACTAATCATGGGAAACCTGACCATTTGGCTACACTGCCTTTCCAATGGAAGTACTATATTAGTTCCTGAAATATGTCGACAAATTGAACCTATCACTCCATTCTACGTCTGCTACACATATTGGGAGGGTACACATCGAATGCCATCTGCTCCTCCAACATCTCCCTTTCAGACACGTGTGACCTGTATTTCTTGTCCAGCCCCCTACCTGTTCCTGTATCAGCCTGAGAGACAGACGGTCTACTTCCCTTAGCAAAGTGTCTATCCAAACGATCTCCTCTCTTATCTCCAAAGAGACATGCTCTATCCCAAAGACATCTTGTAACTTACTCAAGGAGATATCACACGCTTTCTAGATGCTCTGGTGCCCATCATACTCCAGTCACTGAAATCCCCTATGTAAGCTAAAAAGAAGTGGTTTGATGGAGAGATGGCCCACCTCAAAAGAGCCCCAACAGGAAACTGGAATGAAAGTGAGTAAAAGAAAATCCACTGACAGAATAGCACACCTGCATCAACACAGAGGATATCACTTTGCCATCTCTGGTAAGAAAAAAACCTTCCTGCAGAATAACACCTGGCAGGTCAGAAACAGATTTTGATGTCTTCAAGATCTCCAAGAAAGACTGTTACCTTCTGAATGCTGCTCCGCATCCCCTTCTTCACAGCAATCTGCTGATGAACTGACATCCTTTTTTCAAGTCAAGGCCAACGATATTGACAACTCTATTGCTAATCTACCCAGGTCATACAGATTACATTTTTATTAAGTCCCCTTAAGATAATTTTAATCAATCACCCCAGAAGACCTCTTTAAAATGGTGACTAAAATTAATGCATCTTCAGCGAAGCGCTTCCCCTAAACAGAGGACATTATCACAAAAAAATATAATAACCCATGTCCGGGAAATAAACAGGCAGGAGGGTACCCCAGAATGAACATATACTAACAAACAACCCCTCACTGTCCAAGCATGCCTTTAATTGCTGTACATAGTGTAAAAAAGATGATTGCATCTTTTTTTTCATTTTAATAAATTGTACTGTTTAAAAAAGTAATGATAATACAAGTGTTTACAACTAATGGTTAACAGATGTTTTACAATAGTAACTAGTAAAGAAATCATATTATACATAAAATATTCATTGAACATTTGAGTTATTGTACATATATGATGGATCACATTTTATAGAAACAAATACAAATAAAAGCCAAATTATATAAAGAGTGTGCAAAAGTACTGGTTAGGGGAGATTAAAAAAGAAAAATGGGGAGACAGACTAGTAGACAGACATAGAACATACTGGAAACAAATGGGAGGAGGTAAGGGGGGAAGGTGGGTATAAAGTGATATTTGATCAGATTATTGTTGCAACTGTAATAATGAAATATGACCAGTTTGTGACTAAGGTTTTTTGGAGTCTACAATAGAGCATGAGAGAGTTTTGGTGGCGAGAATATAATCTAGTTGTGATAATATATTGTGAGGGGGTGAGTGGAAGGTATAATCTAATTGAGTAGGATAGGATAGCCTCCAAGTATCAATTAATCCTGTTTCGGCTAGACAGCTCACAAAGGATTTATGGGTTTTGTTAGTCTTAAACATAGAATTGGATTTTCGATCAAGAAATGGATCAAGAACCGGATTAACATCACCACATACAATCAGATTGGTAAAGTTATTTTTGAGTATCATTTGGTTGATAGAGATCCAAAAGGAGGGATCTGGTAAAGTGGGGCCATAGATGTTTAAGATAGAAACATGTGTAGATTCTATTACCAGTTTCACCCAAACCCATCTTCCATTGTATCAGCATCTTGATACTGAATTTTAGTGTTGTGTTTTACTTATTAGTATGGCAACTCCATTTCTTTTTGGCTACGGCTGGGCTGGAGATAACTTCCTTAACCCAAAGGGATTTCAGTTTCATTGTCTCTTTATTGGATAGATGCGTTTCTTGTATACAAGCAACCAATGGTTTAAATTTATTTAGGTGTGATATAAATTTATATCTTTTGATGGAATTCTTACATCCTTTAATGTTCCATGTAATACACTTAAAGGTCATTTAATCAGAAAGAAAAAATAATGATAAACATACATCTTTTAATTGCAGTATAATATTAGAATCTGAACCACAGAAATGCTGTTTAAATCATATACACTCAAGTAGTGACATAAAAGGATAGCACATCGGGGATCAGGGAAGGAGGTAGGGGGTTTGATCATAGACTGAAAGTATATGGAACACGGTAATAAGAATAGCTGTAGAAATCAAACAGGACATGGGAGTATGAAAGGGGAAAGAGAAATGTAACAGGGATAGGTAACACCAACTGGGTTGTCAAAAGGAAGTAGAATAACCACAGTGGAAGAAGGACGCTGCAACAGCACCTGCCTCACCATGTTATAGCAGATGGGTAATGATTGCATTAAGTATGTCGAAAAAGGAAAAGGAAAAATCAAGTGAGAGAGTCAAGTTATTATTATTATTATGATTATTATTATTGTTATTATTATTATTATTATTTGCATTTTTAAAGCGCCAATATTATCAGTGAATAGGTGGTGAGGAAAGGAGCATGCATATAAGGCTATTTGAATTGTGCATGCACACTATAACAGAGAGCAAGAGGCTTTTGTCATAGACTTAATGGTAGTATATTCGTGGCATATGGATGTGATTCTTAGAGGAGGAAGATGTTTAGCACAATGCCTTTTGATTTTTTTGGGATGTGTTGAAAGGAGATAGTGTTTATACAGCTATGTATCTAGCTGTGATATTCTCTGTAAATATTTTATGTTTATCTGTTTTCTTTTATATTTTCTTCTCCTCCTTTCTCCTTTACCTTCTTATTTATTCTCTTCTATTCCTTCTTTTATTCTCCTCTTCCTTCCTTCTTATTCCCTTTCTTATTTTTCCTCTCTTTTTTTCACCCTCCTTTCCTCCTTTTCCCTTTTCTCTCCCTCTCACCTTTATCCTTGTTCTTGGCTTCCTTCCCTTTTTCCTTTTATGTGGTTTTATCTCCTCAATATTCTTCCTTTCTATATGCAGTAGGTCTGTTGTGCCAGAGGTGGCGTCGTCAGGAAGCTTGAAGGCCCAGAGCCGGCACGTCACCTGGAATGCAACGCTGCTCCTCTTCACATGAGGGGCGGTGCGTCACAGATCAGCCCACGGAGCTCCATGTCAGAGTGGAACGCTGCTGCAGGCGATGCTGAATTAGATCAAAACCTCTGCAAGAGTGAGTGGAACAGCCAGACAGTAAGTTAAGAAGATGCAGAAATGATAAAAATGTTTAGAAAAAAAAGACTTAATGCACGTTAATGTTTTGGTGACGCGGAGCGGCTGATCTAGGAAGCCATCTTCTCCAGCGTTCGGCCACGCCCCGATGATTGCATCTTATAGAAAAAAAAACTTTCAGAATAACAACCTTGCCCAAAAAAATTAAAATAAATATATATGAAAGCAGCGAGGGGAATCACCCCAACCAACAGAAGTATCAGCACCCAAGTGTTAACTCATTAAACGCTTGCCTACCGAGTCTATACAACACAACATGTGCTCATAGAAAACAATGTACGCACAAAATACAAAAATACAGATTAGCAGCAATGCGTATTTTAAAGTCTGTCCAAATGATACAGAAATAATGTCCATTTGGATAACAACATCGCCCTATATGTTTCAATCCATCTTCTGGTGCAGGATTTTCGTCAGGGGCGGGGGAAATAGGAGAGTGATCTCAAGGAAATTGGAAAAAGTTTAAAACAGAAGGTGTCAGGCAAATAGACACAGAACATACAAAATAAGGGGGTAAGGCAAATATCTCGTTACCTTTGGAACCAATCCTCCATTCAATAATGTTTGAGCCAAACTGATACTTTCCACTGAGAACCTGGAAGAATAATCAAGGGAGGAGCGGCTAGGGGAAAGAAAACCAAACATGGGTAGAAATAACGAATATGATGTCCCATTGATGGTACATCACTCAGGGGAATACATATCAGAAGCAGGGAAACGTACCCAACAGTGTAGACCCATTAGAATATTTTCGTCATCTGAGTGTTTGTGTCACTACCTTAGCCCAGGCAGTCTTTGCGCTGCTGAACAACTCCCTTGCATACGGGTAATCGACTTTAGACTGCAAGAATTTAGATGCATCTTCATCACTGAAAAAACCCTTGGCGCATCTGAACGTGCTGGCAAACTCCCATCCTCCCATAATGAAGAACTCTTTCACGGATAAGACATCTGGGAAAAATAACACTGCAGCAACTCAAACAATCCTCTACACTGCAAAGAATTGGACATCCAGCCCTATCACAGAACTGCATCAGCCCGCTTCGTATGAAGAAAGTCTTTCTTTTAACCATGGATGAAAATTGCCCAGCACAGTTGTTTCAGTCTGACCTCTCTGTGGCTTCTGACACTGTTGAGCACTAAATTCTGCACAGAGACTACAGCACATGGTTGGACCCAAGTGGAAAAACCTGAAATGATCACCTTCCTCCTCCAAGATAGAAGCACAGCCTTCTCGATCTTAGTCTTTAAACCTCAGATACAATGTCCCCTAAGTTAGATCTCCTCAGTTGTTCAATTGTTATTGGAGACAAGTGACAGAGATTTTGGAATCATTCTCTGTGCCATTTTAGATGTATGGGCTCAATATCAAAATTGTATTTAATATACCTAACCTGGCAAAGTCTGCCCATGACATTTCAGTCTGTTTTAAGGTCTCAGAAGACGGTATATTAAGAATCATCTCTGTTTGAATGCATCCAAACACGGTAGTGCCTTTTATGGGGACCAACAGGTCCACAGCACTCCCTTTCAAATGGCTATCTTCTACTGAGTCGCCTCAACCTGCTCTCATAAAAGGAGAGAACCTGGATTTCTTCCACGGTGAAAGCATCCCCATTGAGGAGCTTTCTAAAGGCTGCCACGTTCTCTTTCATATGCTTCAATGCGTGCAAGTAAGGGGTTTGCAATACTGTACTATAGGACGTCTAGAAATAAACTCAACCTCAGGAACAGATTCGCCTGAGGGCAACACATCCTTGCTCCACTACTTTAAGGGAAAAATAAACTAGATCTGTACTCTGTCACCCCTGATGGCTCCTCTTGAACAAACTACTGTGAACCATTAAAGCAGTGTTCAGCCATTTTATGTTCAGAAAGATGTTTCAAACTCACCTGCCCTCTGAGCCTGTGGAGCTGTGACTATGTGGGGCTGCATGGAAATGATTACTCCTTTGGGGCCCTGGCTACTCTAAACCTCTCCAGCTTTGGCCATGCTTGACTGTGTTCCTCCTTGCCCTCCATCATATTTGTTTCCAATTATAGTCCTGTATGTTTGTATCTGCTGCACTCATTAGCAGCTGGCCTTAGCCCCCCTCCCCCATCCACTCCCTCCCTATTATTCACATATACTGGTCTGTGTTAGGCAGAATATAGGGCAGTTCCCTTAGGGAGCACTACCCCAGATTAGGACTACAGGTGAGAGCAATAAATCCCCTTTGGTATCAGTCCGTACCACAAAGATTTAGTTGGTAGCTGTGGCTGAGCAGTCAGACTTATCTCAAGATGGAGATGAGCAGTATTCAGGGTTGACACAATAGATAGTACAGTACTATGGAGCAAGGAAACACTGACTTCCACCTGACAAAGAGAATATATATTTATTTTATACACTTCTAAGTCAACACATAGATCACAGTTAATAAACTAAGTTAAGTTTAGTCAAAAGAAAAGCATATACAACCCCCTATTCAATTGTAGACAAGTTTGCGGTAGAGTGAAAACTGAGCAAAACAGCACAGTGAAAACCAACTACAAATGGCACTCTAACAATTTAACGAAAGGGAGGGAAAGCACAAGTTAAACCGAAATATCTTCAGACACCCCCTAGCAACACTTCCCTGACGTTTTGTGAACAAGTAATGGACAGTAACACTTTAGCCAAAAGATAAGTGAATGAAAACTGAGCAAAATGGCACTCCACAAGTTAAAACAGTAGGAAGGAAGAGGGGTTTAGAAGATTTAGGTGCATCCACACATTTCTCATTGAAAACCAATCTAGTGAGAGCATATCTAACAAATCAGCCAGAGTCAATGGTACAGAGCCAAGGCTTAGGAGCAAAAATGTTCTTGTAGCTGCAGTCAAGTCTTTAGTAGAAAAATATTGAAGAGGTAGATGCGAGGCGAAAGACAATGTTAAGAGAGAGGGCGGCTCACCCCACAAGTAGTTAAAGGATTTAAAACACCTTTAGGGCTACCACGGAAAAAGGAGGCCTGGCGGAACAATGTACCTTAAACGTGAAGAAGTGGTTCCTGCGGTGGCAGTTGTTCCTGGTAGTTCCTGCATGTCGAGGGATCCAACAGAGGAAGAGAGGCTCTCGTCGTGGAGGAAGGTTCGAGTCGCTATACTACCCAGGGATGAAACCAGCCGCGGGGCTGCCAAACGAAGTTTAAAAGGTACGCTCCTCTTAATCGCGGTCCGGGTCGATAGCTGCCTGGCTATCCGGTCTCCAAGTGCTGGGCACTGTTGATTCGACCAAGGCACGTCCGAGGAAGCAATAGATGAACTGGTTGACCCCACCAGCTCAAGGGAAGGAGGCTCTTTCGCTGAAGATCTCCTCTCGTCATGTGGAAGAAAAGTGGTGAGACGATCCGGCAGGGCTTCACCGGTGGTATAGATGCCGAAGATGTCTCTGGCTTCTCTCACCTTCAGTTCCGTAGTTCCAGTGGTGACGTCTTGCTCTTCCAGTCCTCAGGACCCTGCTTTTATGCAGAAAGAGACCCATTCATACAGCCTAGCTGTCACTCACACAGTGGAGTGGTCATCTTGGCGGGAGACCCTCCAGCCTATCAGGTTAGACTGCGACCTGAGTTGCTGTGGCAACTCTGTCCAGGGGTTCTACTCCGCCTCCCAAACAACAGACCCACCCCAGACTCAGAGGCGCCGAAAGGAGGGCTTCTGGGCATAAGCCCGCCAAAAGAGCGAACAAAGGATCCGCGACCTGGGTTAGGAATATAGAGTAAGACTCGAGAAAGAAGTTATATCAAAGTTCTGGCAAATAAAACCTACCGGAGTAAAGTTAATAAAATAAACCGGCGGTATGTTAGAGGCTGTCAGTAAAAGTATTAGCCTCGAATAATGGGAAAATCCCATAGGAAAATATTTGCGGTCGAATATAAAAAGGTAGTAACCACTGCCACCAGCCAGAAACTTTGTAGAGGGGGACTTTAAGGTACCCTCTCGAAAATGAACATAGGGGAAAAACTATTAACCCCTTCCAGTACTTCCATATTAAGATGTGGTGTACTGATTTAGTTCATAGAGATTGACTAGTAAAGTCAATGGGGACTTTACATGCCCTGGGAGACAGTAGTCAAGTCACAGGGAATGGAGTCTATGTTTGGGGGTCGCTACGACACTCCTGTGTCACTGCACGGAGGGGGCTGTGTAACACATGTGCACAAAGATGGTTCCTATGGGTGAGAGAAAAGATCTCATAGGCATTGAACACAAAATAGCCTAGAACACACATAGCCAAAATGCGTAAGAGTGGGAAAAAGAGTCTCCCTCTTAGCAGGTAAAAAGAAATAAACCCTTCAAATCCAGCAAAGCTGCTGGGGGACTCTATAGGTAAGGGAAATTAGCCATAAGTGAGAATTCTCCCTAACAGTCTGAATGCACCAAGAACTGTGAATGACCTTGTGTATGTTGCTCTCCTTCAGTCTTGTCTCCCACTCCCCTTCTTCGTTGCCATGAAGCAATCTGTGTATTGCTGTGGTCCCCTTATAAATGAAAAATAAATAAGAACCTCTCATACTGAACTTACTTTAAATGTTTAACATCAATGCATAAAATAAAACACATTGAAAAAAACGAGAATCTCTTTATGTGGATGTTGCACACATTTTGTCTTCAATGATTTAGCCGTAATAACGATTTGTGGCACATGTGACTTTATTGAACAACTCACTCATTCACTCACCCCACTCACTCATTTACTCATTCATTCGGAAGGTCGGTATAAAATGCCTGCCTTTTGAGGACAGATCATCATTTAAACAGAGGCACATGTTGCATGTCTATCTTCCAGGAAACAGCAAACCTTGTCAAATCAGGGCATACCTTTTGTTAGCGGACATGTACTTCCTGGCATTGAAGGTCTTATGTTCTCCAATTTTTCTGCATGCAGTAAATATCCCAATAAATCTCTTAGAAAGTCTGAGCAAAACAACTGTAGGTTCAAACCTATGTCACAGAGAGAAGCCGCTCTTAATAACAATGACGGACAGAGTAGTTTTACGTGTCCCAGGCCCATCCACTGATCCCTTCTGAATAAGACGCTTTGAGGCTGGCGCCTTTGCCTTTCTTGGAAATTGAGAATATGTTGTTTTCTGATCCCTCCACTATGTGCAGTGTGTTAGGGTTTCCGATTTCTCAACTTTTCTCACTCCAGCATGGGTGTAAGAAACAGGGGGGCCAGGGGGAATACACCCCCCCCACAGTTTTAAGCAGGAGAGGTGCAATATGATACACCCCCCACACCAGAATCTGAAGCAAGTGAAAAGAAAGACTATTTATTTATCCAATTGGGAAGCATAGCCTTCTGTTTAGAAGCCTATCTTTCTTTTCCCAAGTGCTACAAATGTAAACAGCCCGTGCTTTCCAGCCTTTGAATTGCCCATTAAGGTCACTGTTCTGTGGAGTAGGGGGTGAGTGGGCATATAGCGGGATGCTGTTGCACCCTCTCCAACTTATCTGTCTGAGGCTGGAGGGCAAATCCGAGAAATCAAAGGCATTTCTTAGAGCATCTTTAAAAAGATGGTGAACAGATTTTAATGTTAGGCCCACAAAGTATTTTTTTTTGGTATGATTCAGAGTTTAAAAGATATTAATATTCAAATAGAATGGCTGTCATTTTGTAATGTTTAATGAAATAAAAGCAATTTAACCCCTTCTCTGCCCTACCACATCCACTGGTCTGTGACAAACAACAGGAGGGGGAATCTTGGGAGTGCCAAATGATTTCAGATTGGCTTGCCCGATTTACCGGTAAATTGATTTATTTAGAAGATTGAGAATTGCTCTCCTTTTAAACACATACTGGTTATTATTTGTATGTGATGGGTGAGAGAGGAGACCTGTGCTTTTGTACACGCAGGATACAAGAACTTCACACTTTAAGAAAGAGTGTGCTTTATTAGTAGTTCCTGCTGAGGGCCTGACCAGAAATCTGTTGCAAAACTGATATTTCACAGTTTGCACCAGAGAATCTGTGTGACAATTGTTTCTGAAAGACACATTTTGAAGAGGAGTGACTTTTCCTAACCATTTTGTTTGGGAGGGCAACATTTCTTCTGCATACCACAACCCAGGTAAGGAAAGAACAGATAAAAGATAGATGCTTTGGGGCGTGGCTAGGCACGCCATCGGAAAGATGGCTGCCTGAGAGTCTCTGGCAAAGTGAAGGTGAGAAACACTGCGCCTCCCTCTTCTAGTGCCCTAACCCCAGGCAAAATGCAATATTGAGCCCCCTCATGTCAGGGGCTACGACTGTTTGGTCCGCTGCAGCTTTGGAGTGCCAGCATACCAAGGAACGGGCCGATGCTGTTTGGCCTGCCTCATGACATCATGGCGGCCCCGGCCGGGCATGTATCGTAAAAGAGGAGCGTGCAGCAGGGAAACTATTCAGCTCCAGTGGGTGGTCAGTGCTGGAGCCACATGCCGAGTTGCCTGGGATTGCAGAACCCTGCATACACCATCCGGCGGGGGACATAGTATAGCCCGCTGTGCCTGTGGCTGACTCTAGAGGTGCTGGGGGCTAGAGGAGGTCTGCGTCAGGAGTGGCCCCTGGAAGACTGCTCTGCCTGGACTCGGCACCCCCGTCCCAGACTGCTGATTGCATGCTACAGACCAGGCCAATGCAGCAGCGAGAACCTGTTATTCCCGGGGAGTCCCCGGAGCTAAAGGTGAGTGGTGAGCAGCCTGTGGCCTCTCCACAATATAATTACTCCAGCAGCGAAGCGCCCTTGATAGAAGGAGGGGCTGCTTCATGTTATAACACATCAAGGGCCTAGCTGCAAGCCTCATTCGATGGGGGCTGTTCTCTGGCTCCTCTCTTGTTGCCCCGATGTATGCATTGAAGAGCGTGGCAAGGGGCTTCCTGCCTGCTATTAATGTCAAGCCCTTAGCTGCTCCTATGTAAGGAGATGTGAGGAAGTGAACACCTCTTTATCCAGTAACTTGGACTGTAACAGCACTGGGCCCAAAGCATCTACAATTGTTGATTCCCTAACCTGGGGTATTTTGTAAAGTGTTCCCCACTGCCTGACTGACTGCCAGTCCTGCACCTAGCATTCCACTCACAGCATTGGTTCCACACCGGTTTCGGATATTACACCCTGGTTCATTATCCTTAGTGTTGCACAATACCAGCATATAGGAGCTCCATGTGTGAGTAACGTTCTCCCGCCACTGTCAGCTAAGTGACGGTCTATGATATATCGCCCGTTGGGGCCCCGATTTGGGAAGTAGCCTGGGAGCTGGTGACTTCAGAGTGCTCCCAGTACGTTTTGATCCGCTGCCGGTTGGTACAAAGGCTAACCTGCGACCAGGAGGGCCTATCACCTTGCGTTTTGCAGGCTCCACCTTGTGCTTGTGGTGAACTCTGGTCAACTTGGAATACTGCCGGATATGGTAGCCCCCCGTCCCCCTTGCTGACTGGGCATCAACCCCTAGCTGAAGTATTGGACTGTAGCCCCATCTCAGGTCCACGATGGCCAAAACACAAAGCAGAAAAGCAGGGGGACATCTCCACAATGCTACAGCCCCCAGACAAGTGTGGTGACCTCACAGGTACACACTTCATATTCACACTCACCATTGCTCCAGAGGATGTCCACCAAGATGTCCACCAAGTCTGACCTACAGGAGCTACTTGCTGAAATTCGATAAGAAATCCACAAAAGCATTGAGGTACTCTCTCATAAGATTCTTGCGTTGGATAAAAGTTTCAGAAGTTGAGCAGAGGGTTTCAGAGGTGGAAAATATGCTCTGTGACCAGTCCTATGAGGTGGGGGAGTGCTCTCACAGGCTCAAGGTCTAGGAGGCCTGATATGAGACCCTGGAAGATAAGCAGGTGAATGATCAGAATCGTTCCCACACAAATAACATTCAAATCTGGGGCATTTCTTCAGCGGTGCAGGATGATGAATTACCTACCTTCCTGGTTGACCTCTTCTGGTCTATAGTTGAACTGCCTGAGGAAGCTGATATCAAACTGGACAGGACGCATTGCGTCACGACCAGGGCCAAACTGCCTCAAGATAGGGCTGTGGATGCGTTGTCCCGGGTCCACTTCTTCAAACTAAAGGAGCAAATAATGACTGCGGCTAGACCCCTATTGAATATCTCATTCTGCAATATGTCACTTTCACCGTTTCAGGACCTGGCGTCAATTACCCTGGCCAAGCGGAAGGTCCTGAGACCATTGACTGAGTGGCTACGCACCAAGGCAGTGACTCATAGATGGGGGAAGCGCTGGGTTGTGCATACCATAACAGAAGCAGAGAGTTTGTTGAACCCAAATGGGTCGGGTGGGGGTTGGGAAATCGGGAGACTGAGCAGGAGCCGAGTTGGAACCGTGGCCTTGAGCCATCGCAAGAATGGCAGAGCAAGGGCAGAGGGAGAAATATAAAAGGTCCAACTGGAAAGAACTGAATGGCCGGGGGACTAAGAGTGGTGGGAATGCCTCTCTGGTTAATGTGCTACTGGGCAGTAGGGCGTGGAAATTGTGGCTCTAAAGAAAATTCTTGGATGAGGGGGACGGGTCGGAAGAGAGAGTTTAAAGGAAATGCGTTCTTTGTTACCGTGCAAGTTGGGTTCTCTGAGGGGTCTCCAGATGATTGGAATTTGCTCATGGCTGAGCATGGTTTAGGGATGGTTTGAGGAGGGGGAGGGGGTTTGTTTACAAATGGTTGAAATGGTTGTTGTTGGAGGAGTACTTGCATTGTGGCATCTCACCGCGTGTGATTCTTGGGGGATGGACAGGCTGATATCCAGCGAAATGTCAGCCTTGCTGTGGGCGAAGAAGGGGTAGGGGAGGATTTAATGTCGATTGGCACATGGAATCTACAGGGCTTGAATTCCCTGGTTAAAAGTAAGTATTGAACAAAATGAAGGGCATGTCTCTTTCCGTAGTATACCTACAAGAAATTCACTTGCTTGATTGAGATGAGAAATGTATGAAGACTAAAGCATTTCCACAACAGTTTTTTGCCTCGGGGGAGGGGGGGTATCTTGGAGGGGGAGCAGATCCCAATCGCTAAAGCCAAGGCCCTTCAGATCTGCAGGGGCGTTACCTCTGCATCAAGTGCCTGCTGTGGGAGCATCCATAGCATGCATTCACGCTGGTCTCACTGTATGCTCGGAATGTGACCAAGGAGGGTTTTGTGGAGCCCTTGCTGCTTCAGGTGCTTCCTTTTGCTTAAGGGCATGTCTCGATAGGTGGGGATTTCAGTTTAAGTCCCCAACCCTGGAAATGCTACTTCTTGGTAACATCTTTTACTGGACCTACTTGCTTGCACCTAAAGGAAAGCTTTTGCCTGCTGACTTCGCCACTCACACCAGAGCAGGGATGGCGTCAGAGCCTTTGCATTTTTTCAGCTGAAATGTACCATGGAGATTTGGGGGCCGGGAGCAGGTGCCCTGGGTTAGAAGTCTTATGAAAAAGAAACAAAAGCCTTTAATTTGGGACATTAAATTTGCGTAGCGTGCCCCTTTCCGACCGTCACCTCCTTCTGGCAGTCTCTAGGACTGTTCTTAGCATTTCATTGCCTTTTATTCAGAACTTACCATCATTCGCATCCTGCTACCAAAGAGCAATTGATAGCTTTTCAGTGGGCATTTAGTGTCTAGGCACCTTTCTGGCTGCCTTTCCCATGATAATATGCAGCTATTAACCACCTCACTGCATTCTTTTAAGTTTATTATTATATAAACATCCCTCTTGCGCCTCTGTTTTACACCAGTTGTAAGACAAAGGGGGCTCCTGAATATCATGCTGAAAATCTCCACCTGCTTGATACATCTTCAGCTGACCCTTCCGCAGAGCCACCTGCCAGAATACCCAAATTCTACAGAACCCAACTTTGCTACTTTGCTCATAAACACATGTAACTGCGTTCAGTAAATCTGTGCTTGTGCAATTTCGCTGGAAATTTATTACATTGACATGATGTAGGTGGTAAAATAGCTTAGTGAGTTGATGCACCAGTTGCATCCCATCCCATCAGAGCCAACACAGACTTTCATCCTACTGAAAGTGATCAAATGAGTGCCATTGATTGGGTCTTAAACACATTTGTTGATTACAAGAGTGTCAAGAAGCTGCATGATTATGTCAGGAAGTGATCAAAACAATGCACTTTTTGTTAATATACTTACTCTTATTTTTAATTTTTGCTAAAAGTTGGCAGAACGAAACCTCTTTAAAAAGTGTGAGAACGGCTTTTCTTTTCAATTTATTAGGTATATTGAAAGGAAATGTGCTCTGAGATGTGTTCACCATTATGGAACTCCTTTCATTATAAAGCATGAAGCATGTACAACATTTGTCCAAGTGTTCCTTGCCAAGAAACATGCCAGAACTGACCAGGGAGATCATAGTACAGCACATTCACAAACACCAAAACCAGCTAACACAAGCCCTAGCCACATACATGTACAAACCTCCCCAGCATTGTGTATACACCAACCCTCTGCACTGCACACCCACATCGCCCCACACTGAACACTTCAACCCTACTCCATGACACACCTGCATCACCTCGCACTGTGCATACACACCTCCCCACTGCACACTCCACTGCCAAGCACAGTTCATACACACCACCCAACTGCTGCACACTAACACTGCTCTACACTTACACCATCCAATGCACACATGCACACAGCCCCAACCCTGCTCTACTTTCGCATCATGCACACAATTAATGAATGTACACCACCCCAATCCTGCTCTTCACATGCGTCCTCCCGCCCTGCACTCACACATCCCCAAACTGCATGCAGTCTTGCAGCCCCAAAACTGGTCTGCACACACTGGCACTGTTTCCAGCACCCACATAAATACTCTTTCACTGCACACATGCCCACACACTGCCCACAGTATTGTACTGTACACACAAATCAACCTCACCACCACACACATTGTCCCCTGCACTTCACTGTAGTGGACAATGACACACCAAGCCTCCGCACTGCACACACATACTGTCCCAACACTGCACACACAAACTGCTTCAGCATTGATTGAACACACAACACTGCTTCAACATGGCCTCAGCACTAATAGGCATGCACGCACCACCAGCCCAGCACTACACACACACACACACCTCCCTACTGCTCACTCTGACCCAGCACAACACATGTTATACCACTGCACCACATACACACCTACAGGATATGTCTTTGAGAGCTAACAGACATACTGACATGTGGGCTTACTGTGTCTTTATGGTATCTTGTTATTATGATAAATGCAAATAATGGAATTTGGTCTCAATGTGCTAACTAGGTGCATTTAAATCCGCCATGGTTTTAGATAACTTGGCATAATAGTGCCTAGCCTTTTGGTGCAAAGTGGGCATAATGGAAGCTGTCATTAATGACCACATTGGGTGTAATGGAATCTTTAACTGCTGTGCTATCTAGACATCAGGGAACCCGGTACTGCCTCCTAATTGGAATCATGGAGATTGGCACTGTTATTCTTATTGAGCATCAGCTTGACAATGGAAAGGAACCTGGTTTATTAAAGGCAGTACCTGGTAATGGTATGGCAACCTTGAATGTGGATAAGAAAACCTTGATATGGTGAGTGCTAGGGCTTTTGAAGTCATTACCTGGCATAGGGTAGCAATATATGCTACATGCTGTGAGTACCAGAGCATGTTATGACAATACCTGACTAATTGTGGTGCTCTCTGGGTTCATGAGGGAAATAGCTGGTAATTAGAATTAGTGTCTAGAGTTATGGTGGCAATGCCTATCAAATGCTTAAAGATGAGCCAAAACTGTTGGCTTCATCAATGCTTGTTCTAAGTGGTGTCTAAATTGTTACAGCAGGCATGGTAATAGGCAAATAAGTAATTGGATCTGACAACCTTTATTGTGCTCACTATAAAAAATTGGGTTCTTATATTACGCTTCATGTCGGAGTCCAGCCTCTAAGCACAGACCGAGTTCGGAACCCGTGCTGCTCAGCATTGTCTTCCTTCCAAAACAGTTTGTTGCCCCTGAGCTTTCTGCCTGATGCCAGCATCTGCATCTCCTCTTCCTCTCAAATGCGCCGCCCCCAGATCCTCTTCTTTTACCACTGCTCTCACTCTAATTTGTCAACAATTCACCTCCTGCCTACTTTCTTCTTTCACTCTCCCGCACCCCCCACCTTCCGTTCTCTTCCATTCAACTCTTTCACCAACCAGTGAGAGGCTCTGAAATGATTGTTAAATACCCAGAAATCAAACTTTCCTTCTCTCTGGACAATTAACAACACTTATCCAGCATCAACAAATATTCTTCAGTCTCAGAACTTGCTGGCATTTTTTGTAAGGATCCTTCCCATTGAAAGAGCTTTCTTTGCACAGGTGAAGATCCTCTTCACTGTTCCTGCTTTGTCCTGCAAGGCTGATAGAAGCGTCAGTGCTTTGTAATGACTGAAACCATTGATTAATTCAACAATGTCTCCAAAACAATTGACTCATGTTGCTTTGTGTATTTTACATAAAGACAACATGGATCTTGAATAAATATAAGCAATAGCAAAATAATTTGTCATGTATACTGAATGCCACAGAAAACGTTCATGATCCTCACTGACTATGAAATAATTGGTCATTTTTACTATGTGGCTATTCTTCCAAAGAGATATGGTGAAGGAGAAGACAAACAGCAGTCAAGGAGATGGGCTGATCATTCTAGATGTTATTTCATGTGTATCCTGTATGTCATATTGAATGTATTTTATAAAATTTTGTTTCTGACTTATGTTTCTTTATTCCCTTGTAAATTAACCAGTGTGTGTTATGTAGTACATATGTATGAAAACAAAATATATATTGTAAAACACAACCTGTTTTGTGGTTCAGGTTATTGTTTATGGATAGGCGAGATGTTCGATCAATAAGCAGATCAGCACACACCACACTCTTAATGCTGCCGGTGAATGTTGGTGACAAAGCAAATGGTGTATACATGTGAATAGTGTGAGAATGGGTCTGCCTTGGTCTCCTCTCACTCACCATGTGTTACCATCAGCATTCTGAGTGAGCTTCCCTCAGTGCTCTGGGGCCCCAGGACTCTGATCTTCCTCCAGAAGTGGCATCACATGCAACAGAAATCTCACTATGTGGGTTCCTTCCAACGATGCCACTTTAGTGCTATAGGACACCGGCAGTGTGGTGTTCTCCACCAATGTATTGTCAGTGATATAAGGCTCCAAAGTAGTTTGTGTAGCAATAGCTTTAAAGGTACGAGTAAAAACAAAAACACATTGGTATTATTTGAATGTTGAATCTAAAATTGATTTGAGGCCACCGCAAGTTCCCTCCTCCTGTGCCCAATGTTACAGTGCTGAAACATATCTCGGAACTGGATTTTCTCATTTGGAGGAACCTCATTCAAATATTGATGTTTACCTTTTTTGCATAAAAGACAACCAATGATTGTGACCCTCTATAAAACATTCTTCAAGTCCAACACATCAGTTGTACAATCTAACAATATCAAATCCCCCTCACTACAACTACATTGAGATCTTCAAAATGTTTTAGAGAACCGTGTTTCCTTAAAATCTTTGTTGTTAGATTTCAAATGTTTGAACATTTGTTTGAGCAGCACAAACATACTTTATTTCGGTTTTGATACAAATTCAAATCATCTTTACATTTTCTGCCAGAGATGATAAATCTAAAACTTATTTGAAGTGTATCTGTGTTTTTAAAACTGCCACTATTTGGTGTTCTTTCTTAAAGTAAATATAACAACACATATGTTTATAGGGGTTTTAGTGCTTCAGCATTTAGCCCTATAGCAATTTGGATTGCATCTGTAGCAAAGTTCCCAAGGTGTCCCCTCCATATTTTCAGTGTCTCCTACGTCCGTGCACTCCAGTATGCACTGATGTGACATGTTTCCATATAACAACCATGTAAAGTGGACCACTAGCCAAATCACAAAAAACACATTACCCAGCCCTCTGTCCTGCTCGTATTGCTTTGCTCATTTAGTTTTCCCTGATCTTACACTCTCGTACCTCCTTTCCCTCCTCTCTCCTGCCCGTCTCTTATATTGCCTTCTGTCGTTTCTCCTCTCCGTCCTGCTTATTTCCTCTCCTCTCTCCTATCTTCAGCCCCTCTTCATTCCACTTTCATTCCTCATACCCGTCTCTGCAGTCACTCCTCCCTCTTCCTCGCGTCTAGCACCATTCTTTCCCGTCTGATCTGCCTCTTCCCCTCACTCATAGATGTTGACCCAACGCTCCTGCTTCTTATCCGATCCTTCCTGCCATGATTTCCCTCTTCCGTGCATCTCATCCAATATATCTGCCTCTCTCCCTTTCTCCGTGCAGTGTCTCCTTGTACACAGACATGTTTCACTTTCTCGTGTTTGATCCAAGCACTGCTCCCAGACTCTTTCTACCTCTATTCTGTCTCTTTCCCCATGGCATGCCTCTGTCCTCCAGTATTCACGGTCTCCTTCCCATCCTCCCTCGCCTCAATAGTCCTGCACGAGTAACCCTCCTGGCAGGTTTCAGCCAAATCAAGAGATTCAGGAACTCGCACAGGATCCCAAATTTTGACAGACCTTGCTTCTGCATTTGAGGACTGGTGGCATGGGTTATCTTCAAACCAGATTTCATAAATGTTTTGTTTGTTGTCGGTGTGAAGCAAGTGTTAATCTCGAGAAAAAAGGTGTTTCTGGATAAATCCAGTAACTGAGATTATTTTTTATGAGCAGACTAGCATCTATATTGCCCAGGTTCTGTACTACACGTTCATATTATGAGAAAATACCATGACTATATATTTTTGATGATTGGTTATTGATGTTGATTTTATTGTTTAACAAATATTTGCCAGTTTAGCCTTTTCTGTCTGTTGAATGTGGTTTCTGAGCTACTGTGAAAGGTGTATTCTGAGAGCCAAATTGTGTCTAATTTCAGCAAGCTTATGCAGAACATTCAAAAACATGTGGGTGAACCAGAAAATGATAAAATGATCAGTGAGGCAAAAAAGAACCTTCATAATGCCATCCGAATGGTGGTAAAGAAAAAAGATCCAACTTTATCCGAGCAGGCTATCACCTGTCAAATTAAAACTCTCAAAAAGAACTACAAACAGTGGCTCAAATTACATAAGAGTGATAATGAGATCAGCTTATGGAAAAAAATTGCCATGTTGGCTATATCTAATAATAATCAAGGTATTTGGTATCTGCTTAGAAAACATAAAAAACGAGATCTGTCCATTAATTGTATTCCTGAGGAAACGTGGACCTTATATTTCAAAGATACATTGGGTAAAACCGAATTGTCTGCTACTATTTTTCCACTTCCAGATGCTATGTGGGCCTGCAATGCCTCTGAATCTGATATTATTAGGGTCATTGAAAAATTCCCAGGCAGCAGGCCCTGAGGGTATCTGCAGCCTAGTGATCAAAAAACAACCAGCACTATGGGGTGCCACATTACTATTGTTATTTAAACAAATTGGTAGGTTGGGTGCAATTCCTCCATAATGGCAAACCAGGGATAACCCGGCAAATTTTAGAATGTTGGCAATGCTTGATGTCTCCTCTAAAATATTTATTAAGGTTTTGCTTCAGGAATTGAATACATGGATCATGGACTCTAATATCTTACCATTGAACCAAATAGGCTTTCGTGACAAATCTAGCACTACTCATAACCTATTGATATTAACATCTGCAATTGAGCATGCCTGGGCTAAACGGAATTTAGATGTCTATTGTGCATTCATAGACTTCTCAGCAGCATTTGATACCATCCTGCACAACAGATTGTGGCAAAAACTTAACTCCTGGGGTATTCCACATGGTTTGTTGCGGATGTTGATGCTGTTGCATACCGATACCTCAGTAAAAATATGACTAAATGCTGCTGGCAGACTATCCACAAATATGGCAACATGTTGTGGAGTGAAACAAGATTGCATGATTGCTGCGATTCTTTTTAACCTCTATTTGTCGGATATGATGGAAGTCTTTAATTTATCCACGGCAAACCCTGTGAAAGTTAACGGTGTGATTGTCGGATGGCTTGCCTATGCCGATGACCTGTTGCTACTGGACCATACTCCAGCTGGTCTACAGCATATGCTCGACTCCCTGGTTGCTTACTCTATCGACAATGGACTGACAATCAATACCGACAAAAGTAAAATAATGGTCTTCTCCAAAAAACGCAGACCTAAGAGAGATTTGTGGATATTAGCCTCTAAAAATTTGGAACAAGTCTCATCATATAAATGTCTTGGTCTCATAATCGATGCGAAGCTCACATGGGAACTTCAATGGTCTGCATTTAAGAATCGGTGTTTAGTGTCCACTAAGGCGGTGAGTGCTTTTATTGGCCGAAACAATGGCTACTCAGTCACTGCTGTTGTAAATATTTATTTGGCTAAAATTAGGTCAATGCTACTCTATGCTGTTGAAATATGGGGACACCCTTTTGTCAAACGCATGGTGGTATTTGAAGCCAAACCTTTGAGAATGCCATTGCGGCTACCACAAAATCTAAGTGTGGAATACCTGTATTTGGAGTTCGCTATTAAAGGTATCTGGTATGCCTATATATGTCAATGTGTAGTTTCCTATGAAAAGGTTTCCACCCTTTCTAATGACACGATTATTGTACCATATATACAAGCGTATCTTTGTTTAGAAGGCAATGTGTTAGTTGGCACTATTGCCACTCTACAAAGACTACATAGAACATGGTTGTGTGGGTGCGTCCCTGGAACGTCAACGATTGCGGTTCAAAAAAGGGGTATAAAAATGAAAGTGTATGACCTTTGGCATGAGCAAAATGTTATTAACGTTGCCTCAAAAGTAAATATCTGTTGCCTATCCTAGCACTAGCAGCTTTCACACCTATCTTTTGATGAAATTTAATATGACGGAAGCATTGGAGACAAAAGGCGACATAATTGGAATCCCACATGAAATGAGAAAATACCGCTTATGTGGCAATAATGTAACTGAATCACTCTTCCACCTTATTATGAAATGTGAAAGTTTAAAAGAGATTAGAACTAAATCTTTTAAATCTTTTAATAATGCAATTGACATGATGAACACAACAGATTTGTGGATGTCTTTTATGAGAGGAAATGATATTAAACTCATCTACTACTTTGTAATATTTCATGTAAAGATTGTGCCGATTTTAAAATGTATTGAATGATGTATTTTAAAGTGTATTGGATGTTATATTTTAGAACTAACTGATTTTAGTTTTTGCATGATTATTTGTAATTGTTGTATGTTTATGTGTTATACAAAGCCTTTTGGCTAGATGTATGTTTAATAAATAAATATAAATCTTAAAAAGGTGTATTATTGTGTGCACCCCCACATCCTTGCTTCTTTTCCTTTCTTTAGCTTGTGATTTACAGTAACTTGTACTTATATATGGCATAATGTAAATCAAAATAAAGTAAAATCTTCGATTGTAACACGGATTATGTAATCGGAAATGCTGGATGCCTTCTTATTTATGGTGCATCCTGTTCATAGTGCTAAATCCTATGAACGGGATGCACTAACCTGTGCATAGGATACTGCCGCCTGCCTGTCTTCTGATTTCCATAACAGGTCCAACAAGACGCAGGGGAAGGCTGGTGCAGAGTTATGCATTCGCAGCATACCGCAGGGGTGTTGGGGCTGGAAAAGATCTGGGCTATGCTAATATTATGACTGTTGGGACTCGGGGCTAGCTATCCTTTTGGTTGTAGCTGCTGAGATTCTTTCCCCGATCCCCACAAACCCCATCGTCACACCCCCTATCACGTACAATACAAACCCTCAAGCACATGCACCTTCTGTTTAAAGGAACGTTCAATCCAGTGCACTGAAAGTATAAGTTTCAACTTCTTCCTATACTTATTTTAAAACGAAACCATTCCAGAACTGTTTCTATAGGAACAGTAACAATTCATTTTAAATTTAAAAAGTAGCAAAGTACTGTTTCCAACCGCACCCGTCTGCTTCGACCACTGACGCTCAGGAATGCATTCAGTACATCCACTGCATTGGAGGGAAACTGCATATAAAAAGTGATCTCAACCTGCACTAATTCAGACCGGAAAATGCACTTCTTTCCTATTTGAATGAGGAGCTTCTACACGCATGTAGAAAAACTGAATCAGGATCCTTGTGCTTAATCTTCATTAACACACCCTCCACATCCTTGTGCCATTCCCTACCTCTTAAGTATTCTTCTACCACTGCAGCAATAGGCACTGTGCACACTGAGTGCAATGAACTAAGAAAACAATTCACTGGGGACCTTCCACTGCCTGTATCTCCTCCATTGGTAGACACACATTCTGGGAAATGTGTTGAAAAACTGTCTAGTAGATCTCTAGGAATTGAATGTTCTACTTCTCAGGTCTCTCTCGCTCTCTCTCTCTCTCTCTCTCTGTCTTTTGATCTGTCTCTCTAAGCACCACCTCACCTCCCATGTTTGGATGAATTCCATGAGGACGTGGGGGAATAGCTTGTAAAAGCTTCAGGCTTCTTTCGGCATTACCTTCTTGGCTACACGTTTCATCTATAAAGTAGTCCTAGACTTCTTCGGAAAATTCTAGTGGTTACCCTCGAGTCAGCTCTGATACTAAGGTGGAATTAAAATGGGGAGATTTTCTGGTGCACCCAATGTAGCATGATTTCTCTTGTCTGGATGGTTCCTATTTTCCATGATGTGCAATTAAGAAGACTGTGGAATGGATAGAAGTGGCAGCATTCCCTCTTGGTCCAAATGATAGCCTCTCAAGAAACATGCATCCTTGAAATAGGGAATCAGCATTGTTTCATGGTAGTCAACCAAGTGTATGTCCCATTTCCTGTTGGACATCTGTGGGCTCTGGTCCAGTCCTGCAGAAGTAAGCCCCCTCTAGGAAGAAGTCCGTTCTGGACCTCTGCTTTTGCTTGAAACCTCTGTTTGTAAAGAAGAAGTTATATCTCATATCTGTCCCTGCTCACGCTCTGCCCGATTGACGGGTGTGCAGAAGCAAACAGTTGCTTTGGTGACTTGTGGACGAAATCTGGACGCAACATACACTCGTACTTTCCTGCGGGACCAAGTTGTCTCAGATCTAATACCTGGCCACTCGCTCCCCCTTACTTCTGTGCGGCACCCGTGCTGCTGAACCTCACAGGGAAGACAGTGGGATTAAAACTAAAGCGTGAAGCCTCACTGGTTCCCCTCAATGGGCACTGGTGCCAGTGCCGTAATTCCATCTGTAAAAATGAAGGACAAACACTACAAATGAAAAGAAAAATGTGTTATTTAATGAGTGGCTGACAGTATTGACAGACAATTGATAAAACAAGAGAAGCTTTGGAAAACCTCCCATTTGTGGTACTGCTCTGAGGTGGGAGGGGAAGACGAGGGGCAAATTATGCAAGTGGTTGCCTGTGAGTGTGGGCAGACCTCAAGAAGGTAAGGGATGGGACGAGGACAGAAGGTGTCGAGCAATGAAAATTGGCGACACGAGATAGCGCCACTGAGTCTCCTTTTAAAAATGTATTCACACAGTGCTTTAGTTTTATCTTGATATCACCCTACTTAATGAAACATTTAGAAGCTACTTCAGGGTTATATTGAAACTACAAACTTGGCAGCTCATCCTCCCTTCATATATATTTCAAATATTGGCGTTCTCAGCGACAGAGATATTTCCGGAAACATCAATTATATGCCCTGCAGCCATTTTGTCAAGTAATTGGTTGGAGGCAGCACATCTCAGAGCAATACTATTAGCAAACCAACGCTATTTTTTTTCTTACGACATCCAAAGATCAAAAACAAAAAAAGGATCAGGATGCATTCCTTTTAATAAAGTTCCTTTGAAAAAACAAAGGAACTATTATCATTCAGGACAACACAGGGACAGTGAGTGCGGTTCGGTAAGGGAACGAGGGAGGATCAGACCTGTATGCCAATAATGTTATAATTATTTAATGTCCCAATGGAAGGGAAAGAATGTAGGAGGCATGCACAGGAACAGCTGAAGATGAAATATGCTGATACCAGTTTATGACATGGTGCACTAAATCTGAATCCATAATTAATAGGTTACATACACGTTAAAGGGGAGCCGTAATGAGGAGCTATGAATACATTGTGTTAAATCAAGGTGTAGTACATTTTACTGCATGGTTTTTGGTTAATACAAATGTATGCTACCCGCAGTCCAAGGTTCAAATCTGGCCTGGGTGATTGTATGACTCATGCTTGTGAGGTCAGTAGCTCAAGTGCCACTGTGTTTGGTCTACAACCATGGAAAGCTTGTCCATAATGGTCGATGGGGTGCCGGCCTGCCACCGATGATGGATGAGCCAAGCCAGCACAGTGAAAACACTGAACACTTCCTCAGCTACAGCAAGCAGCGGAGGAAGCGCTCCTGGGCTGGAATAAACCATTAAATGGAAAGATGGTTTACCATTGACATTTTTTAGTACACCATTTCACATTCCTAATGGGCCATGCAAGACTGGGGAGGTTCCCATTCACCAATCTTGCATTTGGGGTGCAGGCTGGGGTACTGTGGCCTGAATGGGTGTAGGGGGCATTTCTGCACCATCCTATACATTGGGCAGGCCTGGGGTGTAGAGCTGGATGCCCCCCAGCTCCATTTTACATGGCCAGGAACCAGGAATGACCAGCAACCAGGAAGCTCTCTCTGTGGGGGCCAGAGAGCTGCTATGGGGGTCTGAGGTGGAGCAGATTCTGTACCGGGGCTGTAGGTAAGGAACGAAAGATGGATGTGCGTGTGTGCATGGCCATATATGAATGAATGAGTGTATATTGTTTGGGCCAGCACATGAATGAGAGTCTGTGTTGTATGACTGCACTGGTGAAAGAGTATGAATGCTGTATTCGTGCATGGTTGAAAAAGTCTATTGCACAGGTGCATGTGTATGCATGTTGTATGAGTGCATGAGCTAGCCTGTGTCACTGGGAGCGGGCCTCTGATTTGGAGAGATGGGGGCGTGTTTGAGCAGCGCAGGCAGTCTGAACATATTAGGGCTCATTACAACATCTTCGGTATCCTGGTGGTAAATCTGCCAGGATAACACCAAATGGAATTACTGTTACCGGCAGGCTAGCTCATGCACTCATACATGTAAATCTGCCAGGATAACACCAAATGGAATTACTGTTACCGGCAGGCTAGCTCATGCACTCATACAACATGCATGTGTATGCATGTTGTATGAGTGCATGAGCTAGCCTGTGTCACTGGGAGCGGGCCTCTGATTTGGAGAGATGGGGGCGAGTTTGAGCAGCGCAGGCAGTCTGAACATATTAGGGCTCATTACAACATCTTCGGTATCCTGGTGGTAAATCTGCCAGGATAACACCAAATGGAATTACTGTTACCGGCACTTTGTCGTCCTGTGGAATGTCCACTGCATTACGAGTGCCAGTATGTAGCATTAGTCTCCATTCCATGGAGACCAATAGGACTCCATGGGGGACTTTGCATGTATTACAGGTGCCTATATTACCGGCTCTGGTAATACCAGTGATTTATGCTGGTAGGTGGTGAAACCTTCCAGCTCTTAGCTGGAGGTAAGTCCTCCACCCCACTGGCAAACTTGAAGTTAGTCAGTGCGGAAATGTGCCAGTATACATTAAAACTGGCACGTTAATTCTGCACCGCCCGACTTGTAGTGAGGCACATTGTTTTATTGTGGCATGACTTTTCTTTTACCGGGCATCAAGGATAAAGCACATAAGTGTTTTAAATTGGTAAGACTGACTTACATTGGTGCAGCTAGTCAGGATATATTTACTTACTGTGGCATGGCATTGTGTACTGGCATCAAGGATAAAATCAATATGAGGAGTCTTCTTATGTGGTTGTGAAGGAGCCTATTTATGCAACCTGCCTGCACATATGTTCCTATTGAGGCACAGAGATTTCTACTAGCAAAGTAAACAGGAACATGTTCTAATATGGCAATACTACCATATATTGGTGCAGACTGCATGATCATGTAGCAGGACAGACAGCATGAAACTGTTTTTTTTTTACAGGCATAGATTGCGAGCAAATGCTATATGAAAATGTGTTGGAAAATGTTCATGTGCACTGTTGGAGACTTGCATCTATTTAATGTTTTCATGTGAAACCCTATCCAACTATGGGGCTTTTTGCCCATTTTCTTTTACAAAGTAATATGTAAAATACACTATTTAACCCATTATTTGCAATATTTTCTTGAGATGGAGAAGCCCCCGAACAAATAATATTTGGTTAGGACTGATTTGCGCTTGGTCACTCCTGCATATTTTTTGGAACATTTACACGCCGCCAATAAATACATTCCTCCACTGCAACTAAGAATACATGGGATAGAATACACTCTAAGAAAGTTTACAGATGTTTTTAGGTCACTAAGGAGTGTTGGGTCTAAATACAGAAATGTGTCCCACAGTAAAAAATCTAGAAAGTGACTTGCATTATGATCTGCACGAATGTTACGGAGTATTTTTGTCCTGAAAATGTATGGTCAACCTTCATGCCCTGTACTGTAAGGAACTCATGGTGGCAACAGTAAAGACAGACACAAGTGATCACAGTTCAAGGGAGTTTATTCAACTGTAAATGCAGGGTGGAAAAATGCCTGACCTAAACGTAAATTTAAGATGGGAGCAAGCTTCGGCCATCAAATGAAAAATGAGGCAGTCCTTGTGGCGTCTTGTGAAAGAAAAAGCCCTATTGCAAAAAAGCAAAACTATTGCCAAATCCTTACAACTAATTACAGAAAGGTGTGGGATAGGGTTTTCAATAAAGAAAGAAGTGTTCACAAATAATAAGTCAGGATGTGATTGCCAGGGGTCTCCCTTCCCCACGTTTTTATCACAGGACATAGTGGATCTCCTGAGCAGAGCACACACCTGAGCCTTCCCAGCATGAGCCACCAGTTCCATACCAGGTATAAGGTTCTTCGATGGTTAAATCTCTTGTCAATAAAAGTCTCTTGCCCTCGAGTGCCTGATGTATTCAGCCAAACAAACTAAAAGTTCCTTTCCAAAATGGATGTTTGGGTGATGACTCTCCATCCCTGGAGCTCCCTCTTTTGGGCTCGGACCCCTCATGGACATCAGCGTCCCTTCGTCAGACTCACTATGGCTTTCCTTGCATTCACGAATCTTAAAGTCTTTTCAAACAATTCACTGTGGAAATCCCTTAGTCGGGTCTACTCCTGTCAACATGCTTTTCATAGGTACTTCAGGCTTTGCCCCTTTATGTCAGCATCCCTCCGCCGGGTTCACTCTTGCTTACTTTTGCAACACACTGTTCATTTGCTAATTTCATCAAGCGGGATCCATTTCACTTTGCTTCACAATCATCTGTCAGTTAAAGACTTTTGACTGTGCAGAGGATTTTACAAGACCCCTGTATGACCACTTTGACCCCCTTTTTGCCTTCTTCCAAGGCCTTCTGTTTATGGTAGTTTCAACAATCGGGTAATCTTCCAGAGCTTCCTAAGTGAGCACCCATGTGGTGCCGAACTCCTCTGCTGCTGGTTTTCCCCATTCTAGTATCATTAGCTCTTTATGCTTTCACAGTTCAACTAGCTGCTTGCTACTTTTCATTTAACACAGATCAGTTTCTTATCGACAATCCCCCCGACTCACCGGCTGTGATGAACCGCTTGGCTTTCTTTCTCTTTGGAGTCAAGGTTGGTAACACAGAGACCAGCGTCTCTCCCCAGCTTGGTTATCAGAGGAGGAGGGTCTCATGTACCATTGACATCTGCTGCAACACACGCTGCCTATTGTTCACAGTCTTTCTATTCCTTCTGCAGAGGTTTCACAGGACTTGGTTGGAAATGGCAAGGTCACCCTCTTGGTATGCACCGTCTTTCTCCTGCTCTTGAACTGTTGTGCTGAATGAGCTCTCACGTCGTGCGGTCTGCCTTGCTCTTCCTTTGCTCTTGTGCTCCACCTTTTATCCCAGTCGGCTAGGGAATGGGCTGTCAGTTGTGTGTGATTCTGGTCAATTGCCTGACGGCTCTAATGTTAGTCCGTTGTCTTTTGTGTTGTGCGAAAGTGTTTGTGTCGGAAAGGGCAGGCAGTGTTTTGGAATATCCTATGCAGTAGGATGGGGAAAGAAGGGGGATACTGTGTCTCACCCATCGGTGTCCCATGCCCACTCCCCAAGGACCCCCCATCCAAGTGATCCTCCCTCACTGGTCCACCCACAGGAACTAGATCCAATAGCGAGGGCCGTGTCCTGGCCACCTGGATAACAGATCCCCAGGGACTAGCTAGGGAGACACCTTGAGGTTTCTCACAGTACCAGTTGGTCTCCTGCTCACCCTAATCTAAGACATCCTCTGGTTGTTGTTATATATGTAATTAAGTTATAATCTGTTTGGATGTAAAAATAATATGCAGTTGTAAGGTGTAGTAAAAATGTTTAAAAAAAATTGTAAGCAGGTAACTACAATGCATTTAAAAGTGTTTAAGAAGTGATACAATGCAGCATGTTTCTTTCCCTCCCTTGTTAAACTTCGGCAGTGCACAGCGTCACAGAGAGCCACAAGAATCCATCCATGAGGGAGTTTCACAAGTTTTATTAATAAGGTCCTATGGCTGATTGGAAACCTTTTTGATGGCCACAATAAGCATGCCACAACTTTCCCTTGACTTGCACTTGGGCTCCCTACACCATAGCCCAAATGTCCTTACTTCCCTGTAGATTTCCAGATGTTCCAGCTATCAATCAGTGACCCCTACTGTCTTGTCTGAGGTTCGATATATGGGAAGTCCTAAGGGCAGTGACCTTTTGTAACCATTTTCCTACGGGTGCCTGGCCTTCTGATTCTTCCCCTCTCGATCATTAGTTCTGCAAGCTCTCAGCACTCAAGTATCTCTCTCTCTCTCTCCCCCCTTTCTCTTCTCCTTGTTATCCTCTCTTTCTATCTCCAAACTCCTCCCCCAGAGTCATACTTATCTCCCTCTCCTCTGTCTCTCTCTCTCTCTTTCTCCCCTCCTCACTTCACTCTTCCCTCATTCGACACCTTTTTCCCTCTGTATCCAGATCTCACCACATTCTTTACTGCTTTCTCTCCCCATCTCTCCCTCCACTACTTTCTACCTACACTCCAACCTCCTCCCTTCCCCCACTGCCACTATCTGAACCCTCTCACTACCCTCCTGACTCTCTAAACATACACCTGTCTCAACATATATACACACACACACCCCCATACACTCTCTGTAACACGCTACATGCTCTCCCCTACCACACACTCACAAAAATCCACAAATCATCCACACTACTCTATCTCAACTGGTACTACACTCTCTCTCACATGTAGTACTTTAACTGCACTCTCAAAACACCCCCTCAGTCTCTCCACCAGGCTTCTTCAGCACCTGTTCTCTTTGTCCTCCAACTCCACTCTGGACCTCACCAAACTCCCCTCACTTTGGTCTGGCAGGGTTTTATAGCCTGGTCGGTCCAGTTATAAAACAATATGCTACCATTAAGAGCTCTGTAAAAATCGAATGGCCCTACATTTTCATAGCAAAGTATTTTAGAAGAAATAAGCTGCAAAGCTAGACACAATTTTAATGCTCTAAGGTGGTATTCTGCTCCATGCTTACTCAAAGAGTAGGTATTGAGACGTCACAACTCAACTATAGTAAGTTCGTACAGTTACAGTAGGGTTGATATGATCTTATTAGAAGTGATTAGTAAGTACATGACTATACATGCAAAATAATCTTTTCAATTATATTATAGATATTGAAGGCTTCTAGGTGTCATAAAACCGACCAGTACATCACATACAAAAAAGGCATAATCCAGCATTTAGTGTGGTCAGATGATTAACTAATAATATTATCCTCTCACATCCTTCTGTTCTACATTTCACAAATGTTACAGTATTTATGACATTTTTACTACAATGTTGTAAAATAGGCACAACTTTACAGTAGTACCTGAAACCTATCATCATTGCCCTGTCCCAGCTCTCCCAACCTGGGACGTCATTTAGGGGTTGCCAGGGGTCGCAACTGCGACCCCTTGTCCTCCCTTGCTACCCCTGTGATCTCCCTTGCTACCCCTAAAAAAAACACTTTTTTAATACAAGCTCCTGGGCTGTGGCCAGCGCCATGTGGCTCCTTGCTTCCTTGTTCAGGCCTTAAAAAAAAAGAATATATATATATATATATATATATATATATATATATATATATATATATATATATATATATATATATATATATATATATATATATATTTTACAGGGGTTCCACAAGTCTAACACTTTCAGCAGTGACCCTAAATAGGAAAGAATAGGAACACCAAAAAATGTGTCTTTCTGGAAATATGTACAATAATTGCTAGACAGGCACACTTTAGGGGGCAAGTCACTGATTTAGTCTGTTCTTAAACACCTCAACTAGGTTTTCATCCTTCGGAGGTCGATAAATGAGTACCAACACAGGTTGGGTGATATTTTATATATATACACACTTGTTCTATATAAAGCACTTAAGCGTAAGTACTATATAATAACACATCATTATTATTATGCCATGGACGTCGGCTTGCATTCACAGTAATTTGGTAATATGGGCCTATACACACTGATCTTAACGATACATATGGCGATCCATTCTTGTATGAAATGTATATCACATTATAGTGATATCGTAACATATTTTTCGTAGTGTACTTAGGAACAATACTATGTGATACCACTTCCTGTTTTGTCAAGGGGTGAAAGGTTGTGTTCCATCGCTTTCTGTGATATCACCTCGGGGTGGAGTCAAATTATATTGCTTCCTGTGATGTTGTCAGAGTTCAATACAGGGTACCCACTGCCAAATGGGAGCTTTTATTCTGGTACAGTGTCCCCCATCAGGTGGTAGGTTTTGTTTAGATACACAGTGGGTCATTAGAACTTTGCTAGTGTCCTTGTGGTTATTCCGCCAGTAAACCGGCAAATGGTAATACTATTACTATCCCTCAGTCTGCCGGATTCTAATTGCCGGTGGTAGTGGTAAATCCCCATTGCATGGAGTCCTACATGGGGGATTTCCGGTTTTACCGGAACCGGTAATACCTGCTATTTTTTGCCGGTAGGGTGGCAGAAATTATATCCAGCTGGAGGTAATTCTGCCACCCCACCGGCAAACTTGTACTTGGCTGGTGTGGAAACGTGCTGATATACGATAATACTGCCATGTTAATTCTGCACCAGCCAAGTTGTAATGAGGCCCATAGTCTCCTCTTTCAAGGGAGCATGTTTCTTCTGATAGAGTCTCTCCGATTGTATTGGGGAAGTTTAATTCTGATGCTGAGTCTCCCATTTTAAAGGGGAGATTTTATTTTTATATAGTCGCCCCCATCGGTTGGAGGTAATGTTCTGATAAAGAGTCCCCTCTTCAAGAGGCAGAGTTTATTCTGATACAGAGATTCATCTTCCAGGCTTTATTCTGATAGATACTTTCTTCTATTATGGATTTTTCTTTACTGCCGCAGAGTCTTCCCCTTCAAGTTGAGACTATTCTGAAACAGAATATATCCCTTTAAGTGGCAAAGCTGTTGGTAATACAGAGTATACTTTAGGGGGGAGCTTATTCTGGTAATGAGTCTCCCCATGTAAGGAGGCAGTTCCATTATGACACTGAGTATCTACCTTCAGGAGGAGTTTGTGTTATGATATAATAAACTCTCACCCCCTTAGGGGAGAAGAAGACAGAGCCTCCCCTTCAAAGTTGAGAGCGGGTCCTGATACAGATTCTCCCCCTTTCAACCTCAAGAGGCTAACCTGATACAGTCTCCTGTTAAATTGGGTACCTGGCCAAGCATGACACTGTCCAGTGTAGGAACAGGAAACATCTTTACTGAGTTCGAGCTCCCGGTACAGGGTACAGGAATAAATTTAGGCTACTTCAGGTATGTTACATGGATAGTACATCCACCAGCGTCCTCTCTCAGTCAGCCCATCTTCTCAACAGACTTGCACAGAACCATTCAGAACATAACATCCTCACACACAGCATTCCATGTTAGTCACTCCTAGCATTTCATGCATACAGGGCAGGTGTAGGGAAAGACAAGACACATCTCCCTTTTCAAATGAGATGTTTTCCTCGAATACAGAGTGTCGCCTTCAAGGGGCGATTTTGCAAGGATACTCTCACCTGTCAAGGGACAGTGCTTTCTCTGTTACAGAGTATCCCACTCTCGGGGAAAATCTTACCTATAAATGCCCCCTGAATGACTTTTCTAAAACACTCCCTGGAACTGTTTTAAATGTCAGATTGTGGAGGATATAACATTGGACCAATTAAGATCTTGTAATAGAGGCAAACATTCCTCAGGGGGTGTGAGGCATTCCATTACAGAATAAATTCCCCCAGGGAGACTTTTTCACAATACTGTCCTGGGGACGGCTTTGCTACATGAGAAGGCTTGTCAGCAGTCATATGCTAGATTTCGGGCCTGATTAACAGAAGCATTTTACAATGGGGCAATCACATTGGAAAACGCTCCATGAATCAGGCCCTAAGTGGTACAGGGAATGCACATAAAACAAATCTCACACCATTGTGTGCCATATAGTTACAATAATCTGATTGCATAGGTTAGCAGAAAACACCCAAATCTGCTTCCTGCTGTAACTCGTTATGTGCCAGCACTGTATGCAGTTGTGTGATGTTTGTGTGGTTGTGCTTTTACCTCTGGTATTGGTATACATGGTACTTAAAGTTACTCAGAAAAGCGGCCACCTGGATATCCAATTTTACAGTGAGCACCACACAGGTAAATGAGTCTAAGACTCTCGGGCACCCCATACATGTTCCTAACATAAGGTCTTATTTTAAGAAGTGCTTCATGCGGAGTGGTTACGCATCTAAGCACTGTCAAAGTAGCCATCGTAATTATCCCATGTAATGGTATTCAGGATATCAACCTCACAAGGACGAAGGGTTCTAGCTGGTATTCAAACTTGTGAAGGACAGGAGTGCCCCATGCCTGAGCCAAAACCATCTTCAATCAGACTTTGTCCACCTGGCAGCTTAAATGCTGGGAGGTGCACTTGCATTCGCCATGCAGAGGGCCTGGTGAGGCCTTTGGATGAGAAGTAGATGGGACCAACAAAATAATGGTATCAGCTATAGAAGGGAACATCAGGAAGTCATGCCCCCTTGATCTAGGTCTGCGTCTGTTGTCAGCATCCCACAATTACAACAAGGACAAGCCACGCTGTACTACCATCACCTCCTTCTCCTGCACTGCATAGGTGTGTGCGTGCTCATTCCAATATGCACATTCTACTTTTCAAAAGAATATCTCTGGCCAGTTTTGTCTAGTCAACACGAACTTGCATGTCATCTGGTTATTAATCTGTGGTGTGTATTTAAAAATTAGGAATTATCATTGAACTAGATACAAACAGTGCTTAATTTCTGCAGAAGGAAGTAAGGGGAACGGGCAGTCACAGTCAGCAGCAAATTCGGGCAGGCATGGCCATCAAGTCTTTTATTCCGGTCCAGTGGTGGTCCTTGAAGCAGTCGGGTGTGGGACTGGTGGGACTTCTAGTCGCCGGTAGTCCTCTACACTCCAAGACGTGGTAGAGACCAAGACAAGATAGCAGAGGGGAGGCAAGCATGGGTGAAAGAAACGTGCATCACAGAAGCGACTGGGCACTGAGCAGCAAAACATGTGCTGGTAAGCTGCTTGGCATGGACAAATGACTGTGCAGACAGATTTACACAAAATAATCGTCTGGAGGACTGCTCTTAGGAGACAGCCTGAATGTGTGTGCTTTAGTCCCCTCTAATAACACCAACATCCCAGGATGTCTAGTCATGTAGCAGAGGAAAGCCAGAATCTACTAAGATAGCTCAATGAGTTAAACGTAGCGTGCAGTGATGTAGGCTTGACCTATATGTTACATGCTCAAATTCCACCAGAGCCTTCTTGCCCCCATGAAAGACAGATTTAGAAATCTCAACGGTGAGTAATAGTTGCCCATGTTTTTAAAGTGCTGCTTGGTAATATGACTGCAGTACTGAGCACCATAAAAAAGTTACCCATATTATAAGCCGGCATCCATTGCCTAGAAAGAACCCAAGTGACGTATGAGAAGAAATGTACAATAAAGAAATAGCATAAATATAAGAACAAATGCAAAGTGGAGAATTGTTCTTTACAACACGCGAGTGTCACTGATGACCTACTAGAAACAAAAGCAAGCTCCCATTTGTTGAAGACTTCCGATCAAAGCTCTGTGTTTTCAGCAACGGATGCCTTACAATAGGCAACAGCAGAACCAACACTACCTACATCGGTTGGAGAGGTCATTTCACATTTGTTGACTTAGAAGGTCCACAGGTCCCACAAGCCTTCTGCTTTCCTGGCTTACGTTTGACATTGGTAGACGCACATGGTCCCCATTGTTGCCGGGTTTACTCACAAGCACATAAATTATAGTTGGTATCCAGGCATTGCATCGAATAGATAGTATCGAAGGCAAAAGCATCGGAAAAACATTCATTGAAAAAATGCACTTTTTTTGTAGGTAACTTTTTTTTTTATTATAATGGTTTTTAAGGGCTACAAAAACTGGGGTTGGCGTGAACCCCCACATTAAAAAAAAAAATAAAATGAATTTTTTCGATGCATTTTTTTCAATGGTTTTGCATTCGATGCTTTTGCATTCGATGCAATCACTAGGAACCGTTATAGTTATGTACTATTACTACTGCCACCTTCTGGACCCTATGGACCCTATGAAAACAACAATGTACCAGAGTTGCTCCCAATAGAACCCTTCACCCAGCTGCTTCACACTGACCTTTACAGTCTGATTTTGGGACAGTGTTCCTAATCGTTTTAGCAGTGTAAAGTCACTCTCTTTAGCTTTTTTACGAGAAACATTTTGCACCCTCGTTACAACTAATTCCCAGATGACATACGCCCATACAGTGAAAACATTTAGTTGCCACCTCATTAGCTACCCCGAGATGTGTCACGATAACCGTGCACAATAACCAGAAACTAATTAGAATCGAAGACTATAGGTTAAATTAGCATTTGACTCGTCATGCTTTGAAGAAAGTCTCCAAGACTACTTACAGTTATTCATCCATTGGGTGCTAATGTTTCCCAGGTGGTAGGCTTACAATGTACTGTCTCAGTGTCTGCAAATATAAATATTGGTACTGCTTAGGTGTTTGCAATGCGGACAGCACGTGGTGGAACATACCCAAAAAACTCAACTCGCTAAGGGGATGCAGTGTTATTGGTAAGCACAGTCCGCACAATATTCTCAGATGTAGGCGTCTTCTAAAAATAAATAGAAACCCATACCTAAAAGCTAAGCACCAGTGGAACGTTTAACGCCATGGAAATACTGCCATGTTAAACAGTCTCTTTAATTTAAGTAACCCTTGTCATATTAGATGTAACCATTTTTCCAAGTTTGTTAGGTCTCTTGTGTTGTGCAACCTGAGCACCTTAACGACCTGCATAGCCACGGACACTGTCTGTGTGTGTCTGCCTAGGTGTGAGTTGGGAAACGGGCAGTGCTTGAATGTCCAGCCTGAGCCCATTCTATATTTTCCTCAGGAGAAATACAAAGTGTCAAGGATGTTTTTCTTGAGCCTTTGAACTAAAGGTGCCCTCTGTAAAAATGAAAAGAAATAGTGGTACGGCGTACCAATCATTTATACTACACTTCGAGCTCTAGACTAACCTTTAAAAATTACCAGGCCCAGTCCCTAATATTTCAAAATGGTCAGCTCATCAGAGCTAACTTAGTTCTAATTTAGTTCTCTGTTATCCACACTACAGAAAATCTGCTCTCATGGTATAATTGGCAATAGCACTGCTTCATATATAGTAATAGAGAGGTATGGCATATAGCGCATCACAAGTTGTTACTTGGCGGACACTTATGGCAACACTACTTAAAGAAATGGGACTGCGAACCAATCTTGATCTCCCATCTATACTCTGGTATTGTATTCTGCTCATTGCACCAGTTATGTTGCTCTCATCAATGCTACAGCAGTTGTACATTCTGTGAATCTGCTAATCCGAGTTCTGTATCAATGCTGGCGCATGTGTACATTTGGCATACGGCAAAGTATCAGTGTCCTGCTGTAGTACAGGCACTGGGCGGACCAGGGCAAAAAAAAAACATTACCACTCTTCTCTTTTATTGCTGTATCGGCACTATAGCGCTATTTCGAGAGCACATGTCAGCGCTATACAAAACATAAATACAAAGCAACATAAAGTTCAGCAAGATTGACACTGAGCTGGGCCACCAGGGCCGCATTGGTGAGCCAAGAATGTTTGGGCACTGTCACTTTTTTTTTTTAATTAAGCACTGGATACAAATTTGAGTGGGTGAGAAAGCATGTTTTAGATCAATTCAATTTGCAAAATGATCTCATGGTCTGTTCACAAGACAGAGAAAACAGTAATGTTAGATATGTATTTGCAGAAACAAATCTGAACAAATTTAACAGTTTGTTTTGCACATTGGGACATATTTGAACAGATAAGCAGTAGTTGGAAAGGGGGAAATGGAGCAATGCAACCTCAGATATTCAACCATAATTAAAAAGGCAGAACACTCTAAATGAACTTAGTTTGGAGAACTTTTTGCAGAATGGGCATTTCTCCCATTTTTGCCAATTTATAGTTATTGACATTTCCAGTCAGTGGAAAGTTACGATGGATTGAGGAGATGGTGCAGCGGGTGGTACATACTTCACTAAAGTCATTAAGGTAGTGGTGCCTCTCTCTTTAGAATGTGCCCTAGTCGGCTTGTTGTTGTATTACCATAGTGCTTGGGCATTGGTGAAAGTTCTGCCATATAGTTCAAAATCGGCTCCAAACCCAAATGACTCCTTGACCAGCAGACACTGGATATGATATGATGAGTCATTTATAAACGCGCCTGTACACAAGTGTTTCTAAGTGTGACAAGACAAGGAAGGGAGGACAGAGGGAGGACAAAACAAAGATCTTACTAGGCCTTGTGTCATTCAGATCGTGCAAGTGTGGGGGGGGGGTGTGACAGGGGGTTATGGGGAAGGGAGAGTGCAAAGTAACTAGTAAGGGCAGCCGGGAGATGGCTCATAAGTGCAGAGAGTCAGGGGACTGTAGGGTTGCAGATACAATTCCTTAAGTGGTTGTGAGGCCCAGAGGCAGTGCAAAGGCAACCGGTCGTGCAGGAGTGTGGTCCCGTAAGTTAAGTGGGTGGTCAGTGGTATGCGCAGTAGACCGGGACATCAGCAAGGGTGAGGAAGAGAGAAAGCGGAAGCGAAAAGGAAGGTCTTGAGTTGCTTGCAGAACCTTAGGTTGTCTTGCTCAAGTTTGAGGGAGGCTGTTTCAGAGGGAGGCCACAGCCGAGGACAGAGATCTACCCCCACTCTCTGCCTGGAGTAGCGTCTGAACCTCAGAGAGTTGGAAGCGGATGAGAGGAGGGCTTGAGAAGGAAAATGCTTAGGTAAAGTTGGATGTAGTGTGGTCCCCGGCCTCAGAAAGCCTTGCGGACGATGCAGAGGGTCTTGAACTTGATGGTCACAGCCACAGGGAGCCAAAGGAGGGATTTCAGGGCTGGATAGATATGATCCCTGGGCTTGAGGTCAAGGACAAGTCTTGCAGTCCTTTTCTGGATAAGTTGTAGAGGGCAAAGAGTAGAGGCAGGCAGATTAAAAAAAGAGACTGTTGTAGTAGTGCACCCTAGAGAGGACCAGGGCTCTGGAGACAGTGAGTTTTTGGGGGCCGCCTCTCATCTGATTTAAAGTTCACCGAATTATCCCCAAAGTCATGCAAATCTGTTTCCACACTATAGACATGGAGTTATTTCTTGCCATAAGGAAAATATTTTTCTTCCCATGACAATTCCCTTTTGAATGGGATGGTTACTTCCGGCTTCTGCAAGCATTTAAATGGCTCACGTGACTGCAGCAGGGCTCTTTTATAATGGCATGCACGGCAGATCTTGGAGTCTTTTCTTTAGTGGCATGCACGGCCCTACTGGTAGCATTATGCATTTATAAATGTCATTAATGTTTGTCTTGCGCGTTTGACTTTATTGCATTTCCCTAGTTATACCGATTTCCTACTGGAAAGCAAAACATTTAACTGACTGTGATTAAGTATCAATTTGCTGGAAAGACATATATAAACATAATATACTCCAGTTATTTTCACACATTTGTAATCATAATGGCCATTAACTGATCAGCATGTATCCAATGTTTAGCTAGTGTAATTGCCTAAACAACAGCTTGCTAGCTACACCTGCTTTCAGCTGCACAGTACCATGGCAAATTAAAACACAGACGTGTATTCTTTCATGTTTCAAGGAAGGCAACCATTAAAGCATCCACCAGTATTGCCGGTGCCAACTCTGAAGGCCTGCAGGTAGGCAGGCCCCATGTGTTTTGGCTTTGTCTCATGACCTTCCAGCAACAGCGGTGGACTTTGTACACCATGGCTAGGCAATCACACGTGAAAGTGACGTCTTTCTAGTCACAGCATGACATATTTGGACATGGCTCGAGTTCAGACAGACAACATACAAAGGCTCTGAATATCGGCTACAACTTATTCTGTATGTTCGATATAATTCTCTTTGGGGATCTGTGCATAGCCATACCTTCTCGGAGACCAGGCTACAACTATATGCGAGGAAATGAATCATGAAGCGATTGATAACAGACCTTCGATGCTCACGTCATGATTATGAGGTTCCCCGAATCAGTACGAATTACAGACATTTTATTGTTCGGTGGAGTGTTGTAAAAAAAAAAAAAATGAGCACTAAGCCGGTAGGCATTATGTAATTAGCAATCCAAGCCTACAACCCTTTTATTGTGGTTACTCACGTTCACAAAATGCTCTTGGCTTTATGGGAAGCTGTCTGAAACCCCTACTTGGGTTATTTGTCATCTTTCTCATAGGTGCATTTTGAAATGGTATAGTTGTAATGTAACAAACTATCAAAGAAGAATGTAAAAATGTGTATGTTTATGTTAGGATGTTTTAATGTGCTTGGCCCAGTAAGACAAGGGTAACATCTTCCTTCTGACTAAAATATGCACTGGAAGTGATCCTTAGACACGAATATTGTACAACTTTGCAATGGTTGTGCATGATGTGATTGGGCCTCATTACGAGGCTGACAGTAGACGTGCTGTAGTATTACGACCTTGCCAGACCCGGTAATTGCCTTATTGTGGGCGCCAGAAAAAATTCTTCCCCATTCCCATTAGAGCCCAATAGGTGGAAGGTGGTAGCACCGGTACTGTTAATAATGGTACTGGTGCTAGAGTCCTGTACTGTTTGCGGGTGCCGGTACGGCCACCGGTGGCTGCAAAGGTGCCACACGCAGAACTCATAGTATGGCAGTACGGTAGCATCAGTGCTGGTAGCACTACCAACATCGTTGCTGCCTTACCGCCATACTTGTAATGAGGCCCATTGTTTTCTATCTGCATAGCTGCAGCTGCCCCTAAGATACGTCTTTCAGCTCTGGCTGCACAGCTGTCACTAAGGGCTGGGGTGGCAACCCCATAGCAAGTGAAAGAGGGAGACAGAGAGAGAGAGATGGAGAGACAGAGGGCCTCATCATGACCCCGGCGGTAGCTGTGCCGGTAAAAAGTTGTATTTTTTCCAGCGCCTGGCTTTGGGGAATATCCGGGGCATTACAGCCCGAATGGTCCCAGTAATTTCCCAACGTCAGGGGTTGGAAAAAATTACTCCCCATTCCCATTGAGTCCTATAGGACTCAATGGGAATGGGGAGGACGGAAGCACCAGCACTGTGTGCAACAATGCCGGTGCTTCTGTCAAAGTCTGCAAGCGGGTGCCGTCCCGCCCGCCAGGACAGACCTGGTGGGAGGGATGGCACCCGCCCGCAGAACTCGGAGTGTGCCGGTCCGGTAACAACGTTGCTGGTAGCTTACCGGCACTGTTACCTGACCGGCATACTCATAATGAGGCCTAGAGAGGGGGATAGTGGGTTAGATCAGCATATGATATGCAGGGTGCAGTTGGTATTTTTAATGAGTTTGCATGTGTTCATAAAGAACAGTAAACTATTGTTTGCTCCTAACGGCATTGCAATTGTTCAGCCGCATGACCTGCAAAGTGTTCAAAGGCTTAGGCAAAGATTTGAGACTTTAAGCCCAGTTCTTAAATCAAAGAATGAACATTGCTTGATATTACTGGAATCCTTTCAGCGCTACCATATGGCACTGCTAACCTTTGAAGTCACAGCATCTTTTTTCGCCACATTGTGCTCAAGTGATCATGACTATCCACTGTATGCTTTTTGGTTCACTTTGGTTCTTTTATTTTGATGCAACGGCAGCTTTACATTGTATTGCATTATAAAGGGGTGGTGGTGTGGTTCTTGCAATGTGCAGAAATTCACGGTGTGCTTGAGGTTGCTTTGGTGGAATCGCAATTGATTTGTTGGATATCATGTAAATGGCCACAGCGGCATAGATGATAGTGGCCACTACTTGGCAGCGAATGAGTGAATTTTTGGTGGCTAACAGGTCTTTTTATCCTCCTTTATGTTTCTGCCTGTCCTTTTTCGCAATGCAAATGTCATGATGAACACAAAAAAAAAAGCAAAATCAGAAGTACAAAGGAGTAAGAAAAATCAACTATTGGTGCTCATGATTTATGTATAAAAAAGGAAACCTACATTTAACAGATGAAAACACACCTAGAAAATGGTACTGAGGAACGATACGGTGAGAGCCCTGGGCAAGTGAAGTAAAAGCTTGTCATTGTCATTTCAGGAGCTGGCCCCATGTGGCTTGTTGTCCTTTAACATAGCTGCTGTTTTTTACTTGAAGGGACGATGGTTGCAAAACCTGAGACCACAATCTTCTGGAAGGGTCCTGTGAAGATCTTCCAGGAGAAGCACCACAAGGGAGGAAATCTAACCTACCCCTTTCTTTTCCATGTGTACCTCATATTACAGAGCAAAGCAGATGCCTGTCCTACCGGTGCCCTGCTGAACACTCACTGCTGATCCAGATGAACTCTTGTGGTGGCAGACTTTGGACTCATCCATTCCAGCGTGAGCCCAGCACTATTGATCAGTGTTTTAGGCTATCCTTGCTCATATCAATTATGGGTTCTTTGTCGGTACAACAAATTAAATTACTTTGTGGTAGTTTACTTCAATTTAGGTTGGTGGAGGGTCCCCTTCTCTTGACTCCATTCCCCCTCACTACCACCTCTACCCCAAACCCTCCTCACCTCCCTTATACCCCCTAACCGTTCAAAACATCTATATAATTATTTAAATGTTGTAAAAGTCCAGATTCAACGCTGCCGTGGGGAAGGAGGGCATGTACCAGTTGCACAGGTAACATGGTGACATCAAGAGTGACATGCCTAGTGACACCAGGGGTAGGGACACCATTGAATGTGGCACTGCATGCATAAGTTGACAGAAGCAGGCGCAGCATGGGAAGTCCCATGGCTGAACACAATGAGGGGAGGGTGCTTTGGGGCAGTATGGGTTAGTTGTATAGAGCAAGCACAGATAGGGGATGCAAGATGTCATAGGAGGGTATATGACAGGGGGCTCTTGAACAATATGTGAACAGTAGAGAAGCCATTTTGTTTGCTGGCTCACGTTATGAAAGCATTTCTCGCAGGCAACCCTTCATAGAGAGGCAGGCCGTGTGTGACACGAATTATGTATTTTTTTAAGCATTCAGCCGAAACACTGTGCTGAAATGTTGCACAGCTGAAGTTTCCAAGGAGAATGCAGCCACAGCAAAGTTACTGTAAGAGATATTTTTTAGGTCAATGAGCTGGGCACCTGGGTGCACAAGGAGAATTGGCAGAGAAATAGAAATGAATCATGGTTAATTAAACTCCAACCTCAGAGTGTCATTGTTTTTTCGGACTACACTTGGCAGCAAGACATGAGAATGGAGCTGGGGGGGCAGCATGTTAGGGTAGGGGTTATGGGGCATGGGACAAGGAGCCTATTAGCGGAAGGAGGTTGCAGTGTCCCTAGGGTACAAAATTGTACAGTTTCCTCGCTGAGGTCGGTATGGCACATTATTGGTCAGACTCAGTGTGAATGTCTCCCCTCTTGCTATCTAATGCCATTTTGTATGTTGGGCATTGCAAAAATGGCAAACATGTATTTTTGACTGATCAGCACAATCACATAACTGAGAGGCAGTGTTGGAAGGTGAGTGTGTGACGTGGCAAGGGGTATCAATGTGATTCTTGCCAAAGAAAGATTCTACCAAATCAGGGTCACTTAACTTATACCAGCATATAGGGGACTGACATAGTCCCACCAATCAGCTGATATGACCAACCTTAAAAATCTAAAATGCTGTATGGTAATTTGTCAAATTATGTATAAAATGTTCAGCCGCAGTGGGCGGTGTTGACAACTCATTTAATTCAGCTCTTTCATGGGGCTGTCTGAACCCTGCTTCCCAGCTGTTTGAGTTAAATAAATTAGCATTAGTTCTTGGCTGGTGTACGCTCTGTTCTTGGTACTTTTATTCCCTGGAGTTATTTTTTGTGGAGGGTCCTGGTACATCCCCATGAAGTAATTCAAAGTGATTACATCATAGGAAAGTACCTCTAAGTAACTACCTTTGATAAAACAACGGGATAACCAAAATATGTTGGAAAATCATGTATATGAATTTGTTGATCTTTCAATAGCGTTCCCTGTATACTTTTATGATATAGGGTCAAGAACTAAGGTGTTCCATTATCTCTTTTAATAGCAATCATAATCCTCTACAACAATAATGAGATGGCCCTCCTCTGGTGCCTTTTTGGTGAGGTACAGTTGTTTCCTGTTCAAAAAGGCTTACGCCAAGGGTGCATACTAGCACCACTGTTACTCTTTTCTCTATTCATTTATCTGGTGCTCAACTTAATTATCAAGATTCCCCTTGATGCGCCTACTGTGAGGGGTCAGAATGGGAGGTGGACAACTTGGTGAACGTGTTTCAACAAATTACATTTTATTAAATCAAAAGGTTGGGTGAACGGCTCACTATCCCTACTCTGATGAGGATTTCCCTGCCTCAAAAAAATTAAAGGAAAAAACTAACAAAAGGAAAAGGTTTCTGTCTGTAGAGGAGGTCCCAAGTACAGCCCGCACTCCAACCGTCTATTTTGAGGTACCAGGAACATTCACGCCAAAATATGTGACGTATGAAAAGCAAATAAACCAGCAGAGAGCCGCAGTGGGTCTCTGTCCAGTACCTATCTGAAGAACTGCACCTATTGAAGTACCGATACCAAGGAAACCATGGACAGTAAGGTATCCATTGAGAAAGCCCTATCCACAAATAAAACGAAATGAAGATCGTCCGAGTACAGTCCCTGAAGAAACCAAAAAGGTCTTAATGGAAGACGAATGGTGACATCACAAGAACCTGGACTGACTCACATATAGAAGATATAACGACCCGAGAATGATAAAAGGAGACAAAATGCCATGAATAAAAGATATAGTGAACCTAAAGTGAAAGGACAATGTCAAACATAAGAATCTTAAGCCATGAGCATGAAGAAGACAGTTTACAAATGTACATATGCTTGGAACCGCAAGAAAGCTAAGAAAATTGTGCAGCTTGCTATGCTTAGTAGAAAGCTAATGCGGCAAATGCCACTTATACTTATATAACATACTTCTTTTGAGGTAGATATGTATATGTCCATTTTGCACAAGAAGGAGAATCAACCAAAAGGTTACTAAAGGCCACACGAGAAGAGTTTCATATTTAGTAAAATCAAGAATAAAGTGGCAGAAACGAAACTCAGCAGAGGCAAATCGTGCCGGGAGAACCAAGGTCATATCTGTCAAGATGGACCAACAATTGCTACAATTAATTGAAGCAAAGAACAGAATATACTGCTCTGAAAGGTCAAGATAAGAAGCCAAAGGCAGGTGGTGGGTGAAACGAAAATCAAATGTATGAATTGATGAAGAAGAGGCAAATTCACGGTGCCTGAATCACGTGACCAGCCGAGCGAGCAGAAGTAAGACCTTCACACCTATGCATGGCAACAGGCCAGGAGAAGATATCAGAACTATTCCAGACAGAAGATGCAGTCTCGAGGTCAACCACAGTGAAATAATTGACACATGGCCACTAAAGTGATGTTATGTTAATGTTAAAGGATATTTGTACCGCGCACTATCACCACCGGAGTGGTCCCCTGGCGCTCTGAAAAAGGGAGAAGGGGGTGTGAGTTAGTGGGAATAAGCTGGAAAAGTGCAAGAGAGCAGTGATGTGCTGTTGGCAGCCTCAGCCCGGTGGGTCCGTTGGCTGGGTTTGGGGTGTTTTACAGTTGGTAGTTGTCGTGTGCTGTTGTGCAAGTCTATGTGTGGTTTGTTTTGTTGTTGCAGTGTGGTGAAGTTTGTGCGGACTGCTGCGCTTAATGTTTGTGGTTGTGTTTGGTTAGAGTTTGAGAGGTGTATGCAGAGGGATGAAATTGTTAGTGTATTGGTTAGTTGGTATTGCTGTCCTTGCAATTGTGTCTAGGTGTGATGCTTGCTATCATATGCTATTCCATCTGAGTGTTGTACTTGCTAATCTTCAGTGTTCTGTCCAAATGCGAGGCAGCCCAGATATCACCATTCTATTCAAGTGTGTCACTTGTCATCATTCAGAATTTCATTTAAGTGTGGCACATGCTAACAATCACAGTTCTGTCTAGATGCGACGTCAGCTATATTAAGAATTCCATCCAAGTGTGGCACATGCTAACATTCACAATTCTGTCTAGATGTGACGCCAGCTAAGTTAAGAATTCCATCTAAGTGTGGCACATGTTAACATTCACATTTCTATCTAGCTGCAACGCCGGCTAAAGTTAAGAATTCCATCCAAGTGTGGCACATGCCAACACTCACAATTCTGTCTAGATGTGACGCCAGCCAAGTTAAGAATTCCATCTAAGTGTGGCAGATGCTAAAATTCACATTTCCGTCTAGCTGTGACGCCGGCCAAAGTTAAGAATTATATCCAAGTGTGGCACATGCCAACATTCACAATTCTGTCTAGATGTGACGCCAGCTAAGTTAAGAATTCCATCTACGTGTGGCACATGCTAACATTCACATTTCTATCTAGATGCAACGATGGCTAAAGTTAAGAATTCCATCTAAGTGTGGCACATGCTAACATTCACAATTCTGTCTAGATGTGACGCCAGCTAAGTTAAGAATTCCATCTAAGTGTGGCATATGTTAACATTGTTAAACCTGTCTAAACCGGTGACGCAGGGTAATCTTGACTGTTTTCTATATGTGTGGCAATAGTTAACATTGGTTAGAACGCTAGTGTGTAGTGGAATGCAACATTTACAGTACAGCCAAGAATGGATTTAGGCTGGTGGTCACAAGATCTCTCTAGGTATGCAAGGTACAATTCTATGACAGTTTATGCTATCGAAGGTAAGGTAGAGTGGCAAGGGCTTTCTGGAGTAGAGTGATTGCTCTACACCCCACCCATGCACACTCACAGTTTTGTTGGTGTTTGACATCCTTTGCCTTCCCTGTGGACACCTGCCGCCAATGTAGGAGCCGCCCTTAGCCGAAGGGGCTGCAACGGGCAGAGGGCTGCCCTAGGAGGAACCATTAAGGCCAGGGAACTAGCCAATCATGGGAGGGGGAGGGCTGGGAGGCGGGATTTAGCACGGGGAGGAAGCCGGGCTGCAAGCCAGCACACAGGAGCATGGGAGCACCAAAACAAGGCCCCAGAGGTTACAGAGGGCAGGCAGCTTCAGGGGACTCACCTGCTCACTGGGGGACGCCGGATGTTAAAAGGCATGATCCCCCGGTGCAGCGAGCATGGGCACAAGTGCCTGATACAGGCAGCCAATCACGGGAGGGGGAGAGCTGAGAGGCGTGTTTAGCATGGGGAGGAAGCTGGGGCTGCAGGCCTGCACACGGGCATGGGAGCACCAAAACAAGGCCCCAGATGTTACAGAGGGCAGGGGACTTCAGGGGTCTCACCTGCCCACCGGGGGACGCCGGATGTTAAACGGCATTATCCTTCCAGTGCAGCGAGCATGGACACAAGTGCCTGATACAGGCAGCCACTCATGGAAGGGTGAGGGCTGGGAGGCGGGATTTAGCATGGGGAGGAAGCCGGGGCTGCAATCCAGCACACGGGGGCATGGGAGCACCAAAACAAGGCCCCATATGTTACAGAGGGCAGGGGGCTTCAGGGGACTCACCTGCTCACTGGGGGATGCCGGATGTTAAAAGGCATGATCCCCCGGTGCAGCGAGCATGGACACAAGTACCTGATACAGGCAACCAATCATGGGAGGGGGAGGGCTGGGAGATGGGATTTAGCACGGGGAGGAAGCCGGGGCTGCAAGCTAGCACACGTGGGCATGGGAGCACCAAAACAAGGCCCCAGATGTTACAGAGGGCAGGGGGCTTCAGGGGACTCACCTGCTCACCGGGGGACGCCGGATGTTAAAAGGCATGATCCCCCGGTGCAGCGAGCATGGGCACAAGTGCCTGATACAGGCAGCCAATCACGGGAGGGTGAGAGCTGAGAGGCGTGTTTAGCATGGGGAGGAAGCTGGGGCTGCAGGCCTGCACACGGGCATGGGAGCACCAAAACAAGGCCCCAGATGTTACAGAGGGCAGGGGCTTCAGGGGTCTCACCTGCCCACCGGGGGACGCCGGATGTTAAACGGCATTATCCTTCCGGTGCAGTGAGCATGGACACAAGTGCCTGATACAGGCAGCCACTCATGGAAGGGTGAGGGCTGGGAGGCGGGATTTAGCATGGGGAGGAAGCCGGGGCTGCAATCCAGCACACGGGGGCATGGGAGCACCAAAACAAGGCCCCATATGTTACAGAGGGCAGGGGGCTTCAGGGGACTCACCTGCTCACCGGGGGATGCCGGATGTTAAAAGGCATGATCCCCCGGTGCAGCTAGCATGGACACAAGTACCTGATACAGGCAACCAATCATGGGAGGGGGAGGGCTGGGAGGTGGGATTTAGCACGGGGAGGAAGCCGGGGCTGCAAGCTAGCACACGTGGGCATGGGAGCACCAAAACAAGGCCCCAGATGTTATAGAGGGCAGGGGGCTTCAGGGGACTCACCTGCTCACCGGGGTATGCCGGATGTTAAAAGGCATGATCCCCCGGTGCAGCGAGCATGGACACAAGTGTCTGATACAGGCCGCCAATCACGGGAGGGGGAGGGCTGGGAGGCGGGATTTAGCATCGGGGAGGAAGCCGGGGCTGCAAGCCAGCACACGGGGGCATGGGAGCACCAAAACAAGGCCCCAGATGTTACAGAGGGCAGGGGGCTTCAGGGGACTCACCTGCTCACCGGGGGACGCCGGATGTTAAAATTGATTGATGATTGATTGTAACAATAATTGGAGGAAGCCCGGCAGACCTAAGGGGCTCCCTGCACCTGGCCGAACATTCTGCGTGCTGCTAAGCAAAGTGAAAAAGTACGAGTGGGGTTGGTCCCAGCCCAATCATAATGGACCAAGGAATCTAGGGTCCTATAGTTAGTAGAACCAATGGGACGTCATACTTTTAGTGTCGTCTACAGTAGCCAGTTTGAAGGTAGGGCTTAGATGTCCCACCTGGCAGTGTTTACCCAATCCCCTTACACCGTTACCATATACAGGTATAGTACCTATAGTAAAGTTACCTTTCCAAACCAATAGAATTGTATGCCAACCTTTAAGCCTTAAACGTCAGTGATGATTAGTTTTTAGTATATATGATGTGTTGGCTGTGAAGTTCGTTGGAGTTGTGAAGCGTGAAGGAAGATCACCTATCCGCTGATATTCATGAGAAGTCCCGTTGTTTGTAATTGTCATTAAACGGACTCCCTTTGCCAAACCGTCGAGTTGTCATTATTGATTTGGTGTTGGAGTATTAATCTGCACCCCTATCGATCTCACGAGTGCTGCTATCTCGTCTTAAAGTGCTTCTGAGCAAACCACAACTCTATGGGCCGGTTGGGGGTCTCAGAGCAAATGTCCCTCACACCAATATTCACACAACAAATTAATAAGGAATTATGTAGCAGTCCAACAATGCCAAACTAAACAATATAGGTCGTAACACAACAGCTGCTTCTTCTGACAATCAGTGTGACTTCCCCACCCCCAGATTCAAACAGGTAATTTTTTTTTAAAAAGGATATAGAAATCCTGCATCACAACAAAAAGATCCACTTCAGTTCTTTTCCTAATCCAACTTACCAACACAAGGTTCCAACTTGGATCCCAAGGTTAGTTCACAATGGTTTAAAAACACTTTCCTCTTTCCACTTGTACTCAAGGTCTTGAAACAGCTCCAATGTTTGTAGCTTCATTATCGCCAAAGCAAATGTCTTTGACAGGATGTTTTAGCACCACTTCAACTTCAGTACTGCTTTATCAAAACAGGCACCAGTTACACATATTTCAAAACCTCATTAGCTTTAAAACAAATGTTATTGTCAATGGGCCTCATTACGACCCAGGCGGTAAGTTACCGCCTGGGCCGTGACTTTACCACCATGGCGTAAACTACGTTTACGCCATGGTGGTTGGCGGATTTACCGCCCCATTCCGACCTTGGCGGGGCGGTAAGTCCCCAATTCCCATTTACCCTTCCCCATTCCCATTTTTGCCCCATAGGGCATAATGGGAGTGGGGAAGGCGTTAATTATGCCACCGTAAATTACGGTGGCGTAATTAACTCCATGGTCCCTTAGCGCCATGGATTTTAACACCTGCTAAAAGCAGGTGTTAAAAGCGCCATGGCGCTAAGTGACCTCGTACTCAGGCGGTAAGGGTCGGCGCTGTTAACGCTGCCGTAAACCCCTTACCGCCTGGGTCGTAATGAGGCCCAATATGTTTTGGCACCACTTCAACTTTGTCGTAAGCTTTACCCCACCACAGTACTTTATGAGGTTTTACCTTGCTTTACTCTCATGCAAGGGTTACCACTTCTACAACACTTTGTTCTGGTTTATTTTGGTCAGAACATAACAAATGGTTACCAATGCTCTTTTTCCAGTACTCTCCTGCCAGCCAAGACAAACCACTGCAGTTCACTGTATGGGTATACTCTCCTGCCCAAACAGATCTAATTGGCAAGAGGCCCAAATACTACCTCCGAGTACTTCTGTGGTAAGGGGCAACTTCAAAGGTTTCAACAATGTCTTCTGCTTCTGCTTCACAACATTATTATTAGGATTCTCTTCAGGGGACACGCGAATCACACTGACGCTATTCACTACACCTAAGTGTTTGCCACAAGCAAGACAGCCGATGCTTTCTTCTTACTGAGCCTCTTGTACCAGAAGGGCATTTCTCCTGCCAATCTTGTTCTTCCTTTGTATTATTAACCAATGTTGATTATAACTCTTCCTCTTCTTCACAATCATTTGTCTTTGACAATGTGGGTTTAAGACATTCTCTACATCTGGGCAATCTTTCTCATACACTTTGTTATATTCAGTAATCTTCTCTTGATTTAGGCAACCCTGGGTGTTTGTCAAGTGCCATATTGTGCATCTCGTTAGTCTTCGTTAATCATGGTTTGGGTTCCCTTCTTTATATATTGTCCCTTTGTGTGGTTGGCTGTTCTTATCACCTGCTATATAGCAATCACCTCCTTCAGATGGAATCTTTAGAGTTTCTCTCTGCCAACTGCTTTTGTTTATATCAGTTTGGTATGTTAGAGTAAGTAATCTGTTTAACATTAGTTTGGTACACAATAATGGTTCTGGGTTTGAGAGACGAGTAACCACAGAGTGCTCCATGGTCACAACTCAACAGTGAACTCATCGGTGGTGTACGCATCGGCGTACCTCGCTGCTCCCAGCACGTCTTGTTCACTTCTTCAGCGCAGCGTGGCAACCTTTACAGTTTGGCTTCCAGAACCCTTGAGGCTCACCGAGCGATCGGATGCTCACCTGCCACCGCTGAACACTGCACATTGGGGAAATACACAAACAGGTGTGCTTTCTGCTGTGAGACATCTGCAGCCAAAGTCTCCCCAGCATCCCGGTGCTTGCCTGCCACCGCTGAATGCTTCACTTTGGGGAAAGGAGCTGTGAATCCTATGCAGCCAAAATCTTGATCCCACACGCCTCTCTCAGGAAAGGCATTAGCTTCTCTCACCTCTCTGGTCCTGGTGTCCTGGGTATTCCATGATTTCTTCTACTGCTTTGTGTAGAGTGCAAAGCTGCTCCACCCAGCACTACTGCTCCCTCCTGCTGCGGCCATCTCACCTTCTTTTACCTTGATCTGGATCTCATTCTTGAACGCTCGCTAATGGGCTGCAACTGAGGGGGTATTTTATGCCTCACAGCCATCCTAGGGTGTGGGTCATTAATCCCAATAGGCTGCACTCTGCAACCCTGTGACTCTGCAGCCCTTTTCTTCATCTCAGTACTCTGGGTATTCTGGGACTTGGAGCCCCTATCACAAAAGTCAGTTATTTGAATAATATTTTACCATCAAGTTCCTTCTTCTCCTTAAGCATATTCATAAAATGAGTATCACAAGGATAACAAGGTATATTTGGTTTTACAGAGGACTGAGGTTTTTCCAGTTTAAAATTAGTATTTTTAAAGGCTTCTGTGCAGGCTTTTCCTGAGACTCTGAGAATCCTAGGATTTCTTATTTCTGGCAGTGTTATAATTTTGGTAAGTGCTTTTCTCGCCTTTAATACATGACCAGTTATAATTGTCTCCATTGTTATAAGTAAAACCTGGTCTCTTTGGCAACATGCCATTACACGTACTGGCATTAATGATACCTCCTTCCTGGAGGTGGACACATACTGTGTCTCATCCCATGAAGTCCTCCTGTTTCCCTGGGGCCCTTCTCCTCCCAGTTGATCCTCCCGGCTAACACTGGCTCCAGGGTGAGGATTGGGAAGCATCTGCATTTCCCTGGCTACCTCAAAGGAGACTTTTGATAGGGATTTCATGAGGACTCCATAGAATTCACCACACTACTCTGGGCCATGACAAAATAGCATTGCTCCATTTTGTGGATGATGGGGCCTTGATCTCAAAAACACAGAAAGTACTGAGAGAGCCATTCAGGTTATTCAATGATATTTGTGTTGGTAATGGCCTGGAAATAAACCAAACCAAAACTAAAGCAATGGTGTTTCATGAACAGAGGAAAAGGGAACCCGGATTGGTAGTCACCTTTGAAGGCTCAGTTATTCAACAAGTTTCCAGCTACGACTATCTGGGTATTAGATCTGAAAGTAGGTGCATGTGAATGATCACTTAAACAAATTGCATCTGACTCTAGAAAGGTACTGTAATGCCCTCCTTATATTTTCACAGGAGCAGTTCAATTACAAGAGCACTCTGAGGCAGTTGTTGGCACGGAAGAATGGGGATACACCAATCCAATTAAATTAAACTATTGTTGAAAATACATTTATGATAAATCTCTTCGCCCTTCCCAAGGGGATGCCAAACACATTGAAAATTAGAAATTGACTTAAAAGACATCAAAAGTGATCTCTCACTACAACCGCTCTTATATTGGTTAAGAATTTGGTCCTCCCCTCTCCTAGTCAAATTTACTCACGCAAGTTTTCATGTTTTGGCACAAGACGGTAGCATCAAAATAGCTTGGTGTAGACACATCAAGACTTTGCTCAGTGAACTGATGTTTTAAGAACATTCGGATAATCCCACCTGCATAAACAGCAACACTAAGGCAAAGGTTATGAGCGTATATTATGATATGATGCAGTTTATGATGCAATAAGCAATTAATGCCTAAACACGTCATTGCCCTGTAAATATTGGCTATGCAAAAATGAAATTGGTTTTGAATAATACCTTGTTCACATCTGTCCTCAGTTTGCCAGATCCCTTTACGTTAGGATTAGGCTTGGCATTTTAGCCATAGCATATCTGAAAAAAAGTTGGAAGGCTGTCAAATCAGATTTCTTTTGATCATGCATAAATGCTAAAGAGTCCATGTTCTATTTCATGATTTTTTTTACTATGTACTGAATCAGAGAAGGCACAACGGTTGACAGGGTGTAGCCAGCAGCCAAAGAGAAAAGAGAGAAGAGAAGCGTGGGAAACACTAACAGAACCCTGTAAACCCAGGGAAGTCCACAGGGTTGCCTAAAAGTGTGCGCTGCTCGAGAAAGCAAACTGAAAGTAATGAGAAGGTTAACATACCTGCAAGCTGTAACACAGAGCGGTCGCTGAACCCATACTTTTAAAAATGCAGAGAAACCAGACTGAATGAAAATGAACTGGGAGAAGGGGGAAACTGAGTGTATGAAAGAGAGACCCATTGTTGAGACGAATGCATTAAGAACAGGAGTGATACGCCAACAATGTCTTATAAATACAAGTATGAAAATCCTGGCAGGAGAATACACCAGGGGAAATGAATACTTATAAATAAATATCTGAAAGTCCTGGTAAGAGAATGTATCAGGTGAAGGTAAATGCTTTCAAGTAAATGTATGAACAGGTAAATGTATGAAAGGTCCTGGCAGGAGAGTATACCAGGTGAAGATAAAAATGTATAAATAATTGTGTAAAACACCTAGCAGAAAGGCATAACAGGTGAAGAGAAGTGTTTTGGAAAGATTTCATGAAACACCGGTAAGGAAGTATACAAAGACCAATGCAAGTGTGTGTATGTAACTCAAGAAGGGTACCTGTCCTTGAGTTTGCGAACGGTGAGAATCATAAAGGAAAAGCCATACCTTTAAAATCCATATTGATGGTAAAAAGAATCCCTAGGAAGAGTCATGCCCTTAGGATTCTGAGTTGTTCAGAAGGAGGGAATTAGTAGCCCTGAGAACTATGAACATTCATATTTTGTTGGACATCTTAACAATGGAGAGACCCATTAGTTTGTGGTTGAGGTAGGGAAACACCTCCTAGAATTGGGATAGTGAGGCATTTTCCAACCCATGTTTGTTTAAAAAAAAAGTTTGCCAAAATATGAGTTGTCTGCATCTTATTTCTGGCTCCTCACACCAGCCTACAGGGCTCTGTGCTCCACATAGCCGAAGACCCCATTTGTAAATCTTGGAAGACGAACCGTTGCAGGAGTCTTGAATGTGTGTACGTCTACTTCTCCATGTGTAAGTGAAAGTCAAAGCTGCACAGGTTCAATCGTTAACTATTTGTGGACTGTCACCCCATGATGTACAGCATTCCTGCAACGCACGTGTGCAGCAACACTATAGTGAATCATACTACTTTTGAAGATAATCTTCTGGTGTGCCCTTCTAAGACCCGTACTCCTATTCTGGAGCCCAGCTGACCAATAATGGAGATTTTCTCTCATGACCACACCTCTTTGCATGATCCAAGAACTAGGCACATACAGGTTTTTGATGGCAGCAGGTTACTGGCCGTACTTACTCATCCCAGCTAACAATTTATAGTTCTTCTTTGAATACAAGTTCTGGGCATTGTAAGCAATCTGGGCAAGCATCTGCTGCAAAGGTGTGTACTGCACAGAACTGCACAATGTGTTGTAAACGTACTACCATGTACTTAATGTAGAGAATGCGTGAACCTGCAAGATTTGAGTAGGACTTCAGTTAAATAAGTATATTAATCATCAGTTCATAAAAAATACAACTGATCATGCACAGTAGTCACAACCAACATTGACAGAATCTAAAAAAGTGAGGTAAACAGATAATCCTCCCTCCCAGACACAGTTTACAATGCAAAATGAAATACATGTACTAATGAATTTAACAAGATACATGTTTCGTGATAAACATTTTCGTTTGCAAGATTTCATAACTTTTCGTTCAAAGAAGACAGAAAAGATGGTAAAACACAAACACTGTGCAACACCACATTATGTTAACTTTTTATTGGTGTATTTTGGGAAAGAAAAGTCACATATCCACTAGTATATGCAACAAGTACAATTATGCAATGTCTAACTAAATCTACTAATGTGCCTCTGTTTATTAGTTCTTTTTTTGTAAATCCATTCAACTCCTTTGAAAGTGAAAAAGATATCACAGTAAGGGGGTCATTTTAAAGAAAGTGCATATTGAGGACCTCCAACACTAGCACCTATCTGCTGTTGGGACCCCTGCATGCAAATGTCAACATTTGCAAGACTGAGTGCAATTGTGAAGAGTGAAACGAGGCAAACATTGCCTTTATCCTTCACTCCGTTTTACAAAAAAAATAGTTTTTAATGGATTGCAATTGTGTCTGCCCGCGCACTAGCAGATGCAGACGCAAAGTGGATTCTATAGGAATGCATTGGTTTCATGCATACATGAATATCTCATGCAGGTGTAAAAGCTGGTGCTCTTCCAGAACAGAGGGGGAAAGAAAAGTGGAGATGCAAATTCTGCTTTGTGGCCCTCCTGCGCCCTGAAAGGAGACGAAAATGAACTGGACCTCACAATGGAAGCATAAAAGCAATACATCTCGCTTTGGTTGCTTTCCTTTTGCACACAACTCTTAAAACTTCTACATAAGAATTGAAATGACTGTTTCAGCAATGATTTCCTAGTGGTCTTGATACTGCATGCAACATTTGTTTCATGCCAGTGTGCTTCTTCTTGAGACTATGTTCTAGTTTACAACATTAATATATGAGGTCTGTAATTCATGACTGGGTCTCTACAAATACCAAAATAAGTCAACACAGCACTTATATTTCTAAAATATAGTCTATGTTTGTGGCAGAACTAACAGTCAACAAACAAACAAAGGCACGGTAGCAGGTTTGGCTATTCTTTGCCCACTTTTATTAATTTAATTCTGTATAGAAGCGGCATTGCATTCATAATACAAATACAATGCATATATTGGTTCTTTTTGGAGGCCTTCAAAAATGTGAAAAATACCTTGCATGATGAAAAAAGTAAGATCAAGCTAAATAAAATAGCATTTTCCAAAACACAACTCTTCTTGTGAAAAAGGGTACTTTATTACAAGCTGTCACCAGTGTTATAAACTCACACCACTTACTAATAATCTTTGAACCTAGCTGGTATAGATGGTTTTATTACTGAGAATATTTTTAACCAAACACTATGATGAGAATCTGAACTAGATCTCTAGCTCAATGCTACTGAGGGTCAAATAAAGATATTGAAATGAATACACTGTCTGTTTCTATGTGACTCAGTCTAGATTTGCAAAATAGCCCACACGTTGTTTATTTCATACAATAAATGGAAGTTATTAAGTGTGATAATTACTGCAGCTTTTCCTCAGTTAAGGTGATTGATATATTGCCTTCTGGGTGTTCACATACGTGAAGGCAATGACAGAGCGTCTTGCCATTTCTCACCAGTGCAATTCTCATTTCTCATCTTGATGAACAGCTGGAGAAAAAATAAACTGTTAGCCTTTCCTTCCATACGGTTTTTACCAAATTAACTGGTATATTTTATTACGCTTACAGTGGCACTGTTTCCTTACCCACAGAAACCCAAATGAAGCATAAGCATGGTACTCTGGAATTTGCCACCGGAGCAAGGCAAATCTCAGAAGAATTAATGCACACAATGAGGCACACCATTCTAAACACGTTTTAATTGCTGCAAATAGGAACTTGTTCTAAGTTTTGAGATTTGAGAAAAAAACAGGTACGGTAACAAAAATAATAAACTTAACACTGGGGGAGACACACGATTATATCACTAGCACATATGTACAAGACTTATCATTCCCATTCTGCAGTTTATTGGGGGTACCACCAACAGAACATTTCTGCAGATACAGATGAGTTCACAATTAATTATAGAATGATTTAAAGAACTTTGACTTATCAGTGAGCTACAACATGGCTGTAGACCCTCCTGAGTGGAGGAAATGCCATAGAACAGGTTATTTGAACCATGTTCGTCCTCGGTAGAGGGGCTACCACAATCTTGTTTGGTTTCATAATGATGTTACTGACCCAACAGAACCACCGCTTTTCTGGAATGCAAACATGTTACTTGCAGTTTAAAAACAAGCCCTTAATAGCGAGACTGAGATGGATCTGACGTGCCTCTGTTGTACAATAATCGACATGCTTGTATCCATACATGTCAGCTTGTGGTCTCGTACAGAAGGGATGTGACCAAGCAATTTGGGTTGCGGTGCCCCTCTTGGGGTGGGCCAAGCGTAATTTGCATATGGTCTTTGCCCCTTCTGTAATGGCTTGGCAGGCTAAAGAAAGGTTGGTTACAGGGTTGCCCAACGCTATGCCAGAGGTAAAGATTAATTCTAAACCTTGTTCTGTGAAGATACCCATTCATCACACTGGCAGATTTGGCACATTAAATTAACAGCATCAGATTTGGGATAAGTATCAGTTCTCCAAAGGCTTACATTGGGAACTACACTTCAAGCATGTTACAAATGCAAAACAGATTCTGAATTAACAGATAAGGGGGCGGGCATACTTTTTAAATGTTGATTATTTTAGAAATGCATTGTGTATAGGTGCATTATAAATACCAAATACATAAATAAATAAAAGAGGGAACACATGTTCAAATGGAAAGCAAGATCATTTCTTTGACTTATATTGAAACTTCAGGTAAATCTAACTATGCACACTTGAAATGGTGTACAAAATAAGTGTATTTCATAGCAGCCACATGTGTAAGTTTGGATTTAAACAAACCTGTTAACTGGTTTCCCACAAAGTGTAAACCAATTAACCAATCAATGACTGACCTCACAATTACAAGCATGTGGTTCAAGGTCCAATGTAAAAGGTGTTTAATGTGTGCAATTTATGTTTAAATGTCACCAACAATATGAGGTTATTACACAAACATTCACATACATTTTACAATTAGTCTAAAAAAAATATACATATACTGATATTTATATTCTTGTCATATCAGAAACGGCTTTCCCCATTTTTGAGAGAATTTACCAAAAGAGAAAATATAACTTTCCACATGGGAAATCTGTATAAATCAAACTTTGGAATGTGTGTCTATGATTTAATGATAAGTTTACAGTTAATTAAATGTATCTCAGGTACATATATGTGTATAGCCACTTTCATGTGTGAGAGTTTTTTCAGACATCAATATATCATTTTTTTACTTCAAAGGCTTGGTCGTCCGTGCATAGATTTCTAATGAAATGTATTGTACGATTTATGAAAAAGAGAAGTGTCAGTTGAACGTGCTACTGCATGACTGCTGCTTTTTGAAAGACAGCATGATAAGCTGTGCAATTTGAATTGTAGTGTTCCATAAGAAAAGGATGGAATGCAAAGTTATGTAGAAAGTTGGAATAGGTATTACAGATCACATAACATCTGTTGATAGACAACCTATTGATAATGTTGGTTTATTTCTAGACTATATTTAAGCCTGGATGTTATTTTTAAGGTGCCTGCACCTCTGAGTTTACACCACAACCCCACCCCAAAAGTCTGGCACAACAAACAGGTTATATTTGGGGTTAATATCCGATTTTATTTTATCAAATATTAAGTCACAATCAAAGTTAGTCTCCTACTTTAAAACTGGGATAACTGCCAACAATGTTATACAATCACAGGCAGCTTATTTACAGATAAAGATGCCCTGTTTGTAAAGAGCTTGCGGTCTCGCTAATTTCTACAACACACCAACAATCAATTATTCATCTGAATCAAATATATATATATATATATATTAGGTTTATTAAAAAAAAGTATGCAATTATAACATAGCTCCTTTTGGCCAGTGTTAAAGTCATCCAGAAGATAGGACTTCAAAAAGCTTAATTTTCTCCACTACCAACTAGTCTTGCTATCAGGAAAAGGTTTCACAGAGAGAAATGACATCACATATCAATTAAGCTTCAAAACACATTGATATAACATTCTCATATGTGTATCTTATACTATTAACTTCTAGTGCATGGATTTGTGTAAAATACAAACTATGGTAAATCGCATTAAGATTCTGTAGACTTAAATTTAGGTATAATGTTCTTTCAGTGTTAGAGTGCACAGAATATTGGTTATTTTACAACTGAAAGGACAAGAACTTTCCCTCCGACTTCCAGTGGATGCATTGGATCCAATTCAGATTCCTCCCCCTTTTCCACAAATTTATTTAACTGGTCACTTTAAAGTACATAATTTTAAAGGAAATGAAATGGGTTTTCTCAATATGTCTATTTTAAGTCAAAACATGAGTATCGACTCTAAAGCTATAGATCATTACACACCAGCTCACAGCCTCATTCTCTGAATACACCGGTGGAACTTCGGGGTATGATTTGTAACACTATGGTCAAAAGACACTTTGAACTCCAAGCAAAATATGCTATTCTTCTGGTTTAAATCAGTTGTACATTCCCTCTGGCTGGTGTCAGAGAGCAAGGTCCATTTTTCACAGCAAAATGCTACAGCTTTCTATTTTACATCAGTGTTCTATTATTTTTAAATATAGTCAGAAGAACAAGATTAATTTCATATTGGGAATTTCTTTTTGAAGCAGGTCCACTGTAACCTTTCTTCTAGTCCCCCTTTCCATTGGACCTATTTGTGAAGGATTTTGGGGGGCATATGTCTAATTGCATTGGGGCTTTTACACTCGCTTCTAGGTTTTTCTCTTAAGGGAAAGAACCAGCAGAGCACTTCCCAGCTCAAGGCAGTTGTCACCCAATCAGTAAGACCCACCGGGGGCCATGCTAGTGAGTCTTCGTATCATATCAAGGTGTTATCCAACCTCAGCACTCATACATTTGGATAGTTTCTCTTAGTCTGCAGACTTTCCAGAATCTCTGGGCTCACTCTACCTTCAGTGAGTTTTAAATATAATCTACATTTTCCCACACTGGCATTTGACATCACAAGGTTTGATTGGCTGAATATTTCCATTGGCTCCCTTAACAAGTTGACACTCCCAGAGAAACTCCATTCATTTAATAGGTCCAAAATATTGTAGACATGTTAAAAGGTTTGGTTCTGTACAATTTGCACTCAAATTCATTTTTCTTAATAAACATTTGAAAATAATTGTTTGCCGTTAATTTGTGCATGGATTTTCAGAACTGCCAAACAAATACAAATTCAGACATATGGGACATGTCCCTGTATCATTAAACTTGATAATGTTGTTATAACTATATGATTAATATGTTGTGCTTAGTCTCATTTTGAGGGGCACGTACATATTTCCAGAACAGTTTTTGCTTTTCTGGTAGAGCACATTCTTGTGTAACATTTGGCAATATAGTGTGTCTCCATTATGTGCATATTTAAATGTGCATATATTTTTCAGTGCACAGAGCTTAAAAAATGTCATCATTAACTAACATATGGCTGACTAGTAACTCTTGGAAAACAACCATTCATTGAGGGCTTAACTGTTCATTTTTTATTTGGTGAGCTAGACCTCAGAGGTCAGAAGTGGAGCCAGGTCCTTTTATGACTTTTGTTATGTAAAAGACTGGCCTTTCATTTTGTGGCAATCTCGAATAATAAACTGAGATACACATCAAAAGGATACAGTGGAAATATATTTTTCAATGTACAATCCAACCTACTTTGACTGTTATTTTCCCAGTTGAAGCATGGGAATCTATTAGTGTAGACAACTTAGTGGAACTATTTTTGGATAAAATGTAGGTCTAGTTTTCCACAAATAGCCAAAATGTAACAAACCAGGGCCTCTACATTTTAAAATCATGTTATTAATTTAATAGATTTGTACCCAAGTTACCTTGTCATGAGATGTATTGAAAAACAAGCTTGTGCAAAGCCAATTTGGGCACCAGGCTATTGGTAATCTAGATACATCCAATATATGTATGATTTCTATATTATAAAAAAAACACAGTAATTTATTCATGTGCGATTAAAGTGCAGAGGCAAATTACTAATGCATCACAACAGTTCTGTAGAGTCACATTTAGAGAGAAAAGGCATATGTCATTTTGGCCTATAGAATTAAATGTGAGTGACTTTGCTTGTGCTTTTGTATGCTTTAAAATGCACCTTTAAATACCTTAAATGAAATTGCAATCCAAGCTTTTCTGAATTTTCATGGCAGCATTTTTCACATGACTTGAAGAAACAGAGCACCAATCCTTTGGCATACAAGTCCTTGTTTTTTTGCAAATTCAGTAGATGTTATTATGCAAACGGTCTGGGTAAGGTCCACAACATTTATATGGAGTTGTAGATTATCTAACAAAGTGTTATCCGCACTTCACAGGTTCCACAATTCTTGTTAGTGGTTGGTGACAAAGCACAGCATACATGAATACAATAAGGCACTATCTCAGCACCTCAGGTTTTAGATCATATTTGAAGATCTGTGTCCATTTAATTTAACCCAACAGTAGCAATGGCTCAATTTGAATATTTCCTTAGTTATAAGTGACAGAATATTTTATGTAGCATTGACATTCTGTGAACTTTAGGTCCCATAAACCCATATGCTTATTGGTCCAAAACAAACAGTTCATCTCTCAGGAATCAAGATTCTCCAGACCTCCCTTTACATACCACTTCGATCAAAGGATTATAGAGGAGCAGCCAAATGCCTCTGCAGGAAGTCCCCGCCCCTTTTTTGCCTATATGCTGGAAACCAGAAATTGCAACATTTGCAACACCAGTAATGGTACCCATAACATGAAGAATCTTTGAGACAAGGTATCCATTGAGAAGACCCTATGAGAAATACCGCAACAAGACTGATGGTCTCCTGAGAGGTGTGCCTGAAGAAGTGTGAAGATGTGAGAAGAGGAAACTGGTGACCTCACAGAAAGATAAGAGTGACGCACTGGGAAGGATAATCAGAGAAGAAAATGTATAGGTGATATAGAACCTAATGGTGAAGTAAAGAATCAAGAAGACTTTCATGAGCTAATGAAGATTGCACGTGTGAAAAGCACGACAGAAAACACAAGCCATTTACAACTGTATAGATGCTGTAATGCAAGTAGTCCAAGTATTCATAAGGCTGGTTATACGTAGTATATAGACTCCAGGCGGTGCAGCTAACATATATGCATTTAGAGTTCTGGACATTTGATGATGTAATTTAGTAAGCACATCTCCATGAAAGAAGACAGATTGAAAGTTGTGTATCGCAGCAAAGAATAGGATCAAATTCAAGATCTAGTCATCAGCTCTGAAGAACAGTAAAACGTGAGAAGCCGAGGCATCCCTTGTTAAGTTGCATAGAGAGAACACCAAGTTTCTTCATTAAATGCTAGAATATGAGCAAATTCATGGTCTCTGATAACGTGAGCCGAGGATGAAAATAGATGGGGGCATGGTGCACCAGATCGAAAATAGCGAGTGGGTGCACTCCCTTATATTCCCAGAGACGAGAAGCTACTAAAAGGCCGAGTTCAAAGACAATATGCACTAAGGGAGGGCATGAGTGCCCATCTGACTATAGAGACCAAATTACGATCCTATAATATATAGAAAGTATACTTAGACCTCCCCTTAGAGCCAACCACAATCTCCCGTAGGTTTTTTCAGTTTGCCACGTAGTATGAGGTCATGTATGAAAAACCTTTGGTATATAAATGTGATTTTTTAATGAAACTTACTGAGATCATGCTTTGTGACATCCATTGTACTCCCTGTTTTAGACAATTGACATTAAAACAGCGTTATTTGCCAACTTCCTGAGTCGGTCTTATTTAGTTTGAGAAGTTATTCTCTGTCCCAACCATAAGTATGACATGTTACCTTGAGTAAAAGGGCCTCTAGGGTTCATGATGCAAGAACAGCAGAGTAGCTGTGTTTCCCTTAGACAATAGTCCATGTTTCCAAACTACAAAAATGCAGGCATTATATTGGAAAAAATAGCCCAAAGCATTTTCTTATATTATATGTTAATCTGAAAGACCACCTTGGCATTGATGTATTTGTGTCAGGTCAATTAGTTATGTGCAATTACAATATATCAGATGCCTAGAGAGTTCCTCTCTCCTGACATTAGAAAGCATTAGGGCACAGAGAAATAATGTAAGACGCATTAGGCCCTGCTACTGAAGAATAGATTGCCAAGTTGTGCTTTTGGTGAGTTAAATTACTTTTTTTATAAGCAAAATAGGGTTTCTACTGATAATTGTCAAGCCACACAATAAAGCTAAATGTATATAAAATGGACTTTAAATATTTGCATTTGACATGACTATTCGAAATACATCATCATTTGTAATTGTTCAACCATTTATCTCACTATAAACCTGAATACAGTGCTGGATTGAGCAGAACAACATGAACAACATACATATACAAATATATACTGAAATGTTTGATTTGTTCATAATTTCCTTATTTTAATATCTCCATGCCACACTGCATGAAGTGGCTGAAACATAGATGATACCTCTGGAGTCAGAATATTCCTATGAATCTAAATAGGTCACCAATATCACAAGTCCATGTTAGAGAAATATTAAAAAAATGAATATTCAAGTTCAATATTGGTCCTGGGAGTGAGCTAGGTTGTAGCTGAAACATCTCACTTGTCACAAAGAATTCAATGGCTAATCTAAGCAAGGAGGAGGGCCCTTGTGGGCGTGAGAAAGTGAAGAGAAAATATCATATGGACTGTCAAATCCAAAATATGTCAATAGGTAATGCATGGATCGAGTTTGCTCGGCTTTGAAGCTCAAACACATAGGAAGAAGGAGAATTTTGGGGAAAATACAAGCAGGAGAGAAGTAGATTGGTGATTGGAGATTGGATACCAACGTAAAGTAGCAGATAGGGAATTCTCTTTAAAAAAGCCTTTTCCAGATTGGGCTAAATGCAGAGGCCTTAATCAAAAGCAGGACTAAGTTACTTGAGAGGGATTTTGGTGCTGCCAGAGAGACTGAATGGTACACGTATTGACAGAGCGGACTGAGGCCAGTACCTAATATCATTTACAAAAGTTGGCAAGAATTATTGACAATCCAGATAGCATTTAATTTGTTTTGGCATCTTTGTTAAAAATGTGACTGGAAAGTGAATATAGTGCAAGGTATATGTGATTTGTGATGCATTATTAAAATTGTAACCTTGGGTAGCATCATCGTATTTGGACTGTCAGCTGCAATTTGGAATCACTGGAATCTTTAACTATTTCAAATGTAAATGTGGAATAACACGTTCTTTGATTGCTGTCTGCCATAGCAAATAAAGTAATTGAAATCCATTCCTAAATGAACACTTTGAACTGGGGTGTTGTAGATGCAAAACCTGTGGTATTGATGCAAGCAGGTTGGAATTACTTTGGTCCTATCTGCCAATATGCGTCTAAGAGTTTGGCAGGGACCAGTGGTGGCTGGTGATTTTTTTTTTTTAAACAGTTTTCCAATTGGTGGTACATAAATTTGTCTCATGAATATGCGGGATCGAGAGAGCATAGTAAAAAGCCTGAACTAAACAAGTAGAGGGTGGTGAGGGACTCTGCTCCCAAAACAAACGTACAAAATAATGGGTGAAAATGGTGCATTTTACAGCCAGTTTTTGTGAATAATTGGGTGAAATGTTACACAGCTTGCTATCAGTTTTGTCGGGTAACACGAAAAATCCAATTGATCGCAATTCACCAACAGTGCACAGTAGAATTTCGAACACATGTACATGCCTTTGCCTACAACATATGCCAGTATAAATATTAAAACATTTATTTGTTTATTTTGGCTGAGCCTATACCTGTCCATGCTGGTTGCACCAATATATGCCAGAACTCTCTTATTAGAACATACTCATGTTTGCCTACCAGGGGTCTGCAACCTTTGGCTCCCAGATGTGTTTGGACTACCATTCCCATCCGGCCTGTACAGCATAGTCAATGTCAGGAGATCATGGGAGTTGTAGTCCGAAACATCTGGAGAGCCACAGGTTGCAGACCCCTGGTGCCCTAGACCATCACACCAGTAATGATACTATAAAAACAGGTCTATGTTTGCTGTGGGAATGTATGCCATTATCCCCACATAAGAACACAGTGCTGTTGGCTTTGTGGTAAATAATGCAAGCCACAGTACAAAACCATGTCCATAATGGCTGCACCAATACAGGATTATATAAGCATGTTAAAACACTCATGTCGGGTTTACCCTTGGTGCCAGTAATACATGCTGCTGTTCCAGGTGGGCCATGCCCCAGTCACATTCAGAGTCCTCCTTCATGTCTGGCACTTTGACAGTGCGCACTCAAACAACATACACTCTATTTCATTCAGATGCACAGCTCATGAAGTTGTAGTTGCTTCCTTCCCTGTTGACTGGCAGAGAACTATTAAGTGGTGAAATGATAAACAACATTTTGAAAGACTGTGTAGGACCAGTATAAAATATTCATGGGGTGTAAAACATTACCAGCACGAATGAGTATCAAGGCAATCGAACAAGGTAAAAACACATCACTAAAAATATAAGGAACACAAGTGCAATACAAAAAACACTGTAAGAATATAAAAACACTCATAATCTGAAGAAAAAGCAGTAAAAAAAGAAAAAAACAGATCTGGGCAAAATGTAAAAAGTTATTTTCATAATAGTGGCCAAAATGTGTGCCACATCTGATATTTGAAGGAGGAAAGTTTCACATCCAGTGACCAACAACTCTAAGGCACTTCCCACCTGTTCATGCTTTACAACATCTATGCTCATTTAGTTTGAATAGACAGATTTTGTATTGACCGCATCTTAAACAATAATTTAGGATGCTCATGCCATGACAGGCTGAAATACAATATTGCATTCTGGATACTCCACTGCCTGAATTAGAAGCGCATGATAGAATCAACCAGGGGAAGTGGTTGGCCTAGATATTGAGGGCACTGAAAATTAAGCAGCCTCAGAGAGGGGCAGCCATGGGGAAAGACCACTATCAAGTCGCCTTTAAGACAGAGCCAATTCATCTCCATCTAGTGCAGCACTGCACTGAGGCATTGGGCTACAGCTGTCTTCAACGCCAAGCAAAATATGGGTATCATCAGTGTACAGTTGGACATGATTAACCAAACCCCTCCACCAGCTAGACTAATGGGAAGAAATAGATGTTGGACAACAGGGACAGAGGACCCAGGGGCACCAGAGAGGTAATAGAGTGTGCCTGTGAGGTGCAAATTCTAATAGAACCTTTCGATGATTTCTTCAGAAAGGTGAACATCATTCCTATGACTAAGCCTTCAATTCAAAAGGCAGTGGATGAGAATTCCAGGGTCCAAAGCAGGCATCTGCAACCCTTGGCTCAACAGATGTTTTGAACTATGATTCCCATGATCTGACTCCACCTTACTATTAAATACACTGGTTAGGGTTGTTGGGAGTTGTATTCCAAAAAGATCTGGAGAGCAAAGGTTCCATACCTGTGGTTTATGTTGTCAAAGACAGCAGACAGATCCAATAAAATGAGTGCTGTTGGTCTACTCCCATCCCCAGTTCAATCAATATATCTCATGCTAAGAGAATAGTGGTCTCAGTACTTTTTTGTAGGCATGACGTCCGACTGATGCATAGACAAAAGGCATTGCCCCTTGAAATACTTTGATAACCTTGTTACCTCCTCCTCTAGAATGTTTCCAATTAAGAGAAGATTAGGGATTGGTCAAAAGTTCTTGGGTTAAGAGGGACGTAAATTAGGATTTTTTTAATAGGAGGTTCCACGCATGTTTTTCTCAAACAATGAGGAACTATGCCTCTTTGAACAGAGGCCTTTTCAAAGATAGCCATGAGCCTATATACTGTTACGTTTCATTTTGAAGTTTTGCTGACTGATGATTACTCATATGAATCTTTTTGAATAAAAAAAAATATATACAAATTTGTTTTCACAACATTGTAAATCCTGCTCAGGTGTAGATAATGACAGTTAAGATATCATTTTTGGAAGGCGATATCTGCTCAGACATGTCAAATAAACCCTATTACACTACATCTAAAATCCAATCTTAAAATCGTAGCCATTTTTTCTCCTTCCTTCTATAATCTACCAACAGACATTATTCTGTATCCTTCCATGGGTGAAATTTGAATTATAGTTGAACTACAGTTGAGATTTTGTTGTGCACTAGGTCCAAGTCAAGAACATTACATTCAAACCAGACACCAGTAGCAAATCTGCGTTTGTCTCTGGCAGGCTGGAGCAAAGCAGCAATTATGTAATATACAATTTAAAGATTTGCTCCCAAATGTTTGTGACTCACCATAGGATAGGTACACGACCCATTGAATCAATTTTATTTGACCATTCTTCATTCTACAGTTATTAATATGCACAGGTATAGATCACGCTGGTAAAATGGAATAGCACAATTTAATGTATCTATTGCGCTGTGTTGGGTGTCCTGACCCACGTTTGGACTATTATGCTGCAACATTTGGTGCTGTGGGCTTAGGAAATCCAAGATGGCGGAAAAGCCCACATTTGCGCCAGAATCCAGGAGAACCGTGCAGTTTTGCGCACACCAAAATGGTCCCCTGACCTGCCACCCACCAGTGCAAAGAAAGATGGTTCTGTTCAAAATCTGTTTTTATTAATGTCAAAAATTGCTAAAATCATGGGCTCGAAACCACCAAACAAAAATCCAACTATGGTTGAGTGTTTTACTTTACTCTACTACAGATCCACATCAATGCCATGTCAAGCAAGGATCATATACTATCAAGTAAAATCCTTTTCTTTTGAAATATATTAATTCAAGACAGCTGTCAAAAATAGGTGCAGTACCGGCATTGGAAACTAACCGCCGCTGGCGCTCTATAAATCCTGACAGGAGAGCGGTCTTGAAGAACTGGGCAGTGAACAGAAGGGGCTCTTATGTAATTAAAAGTTCAAAAGACTGACCTTTCCTGAGAACTCTTAACACCCCAGAGACCCACACCAGGAGGCAGGATATCACATGGCCCTGTTGATTGAGAGGGAGGGGATTTCCCTGCAGCCTGCCCAACACAATAGACCCTTTCAATTGAATGGAGTATGATGATTTTGGGTGTGGACTGTAAACAGAGCTCTGCCTGGAAGGAGAGACATGTGATCCCTGACTTCCCCAGTTCCTAGGGGTGGGCCAGACAGGACTGTGGATTCATATTGCAGCAAATATATGTTTAAGTTAAATGCTTCTAAAATCTGCCATTAAGCTCACAGAAATGTGCATTTTGGGGATCCTGAAAATGAAAAATGCCCCCACGATTTGAGCCCAAATTCCACTTTGTACGGTGTTATGGGACCGAACCCCGCTATTTATTAATATTGCAGACACTGTGTTTAGGATAGAGACATAGTAATTTCCAGTAATATGCTCAGGGAAGGGGTGCAGGTCTGTGTACATTTTGAGGAAAAACCAATATGGCGAAAGTCACTAAAAAGCACGAAATGTTGCCATTTGTGAACCCAGGCTCTGAGGGGGATCAGAGTTGGGCGAGAGTGTATCTTAAATTAATCTGTGAAATGTGTGTGTAATTTCAACGACGTGTGTATCTGGGAAACCTGTCAGTTATGAAAAATTAATTTTCTAAGTAAAAGCAAAGGGCCATTTCTTCAATAGACTGTAAGACTCTGACTCACTCTGAAACACTATCCCTTCTCAAATCAGGTCACAGAGAATCCTTGACCTATCAAATCATGAGATGGTTGGGCATGCAGAATGAGCCGACCCACCCACTTTCAAAACACATAAAAAGAGACTGCTTGGGCGGGCAAGACATTCACTTTTCATTTTCTTGCGGAGCATTTTGCCGGACCACACAAAATCTAGAAGGAACATCCAGAACTTAGACTCCAGTAAGACTACAGAACTTAAAGCAAAGGCCTAACCCACAAGCTGAGAACTCTTCTCAGCAGGCCTTCAGAATCCAACCAAACTATTCTACAGCCGGGCAAGCTGTTGGATCTTTGCCAAGAACTTTTGCCAGAACCGGTAGCAGACCCAGAAAGCAGTGCTGTATCCAGAATCCACTTGATCCAGACCAGCAGAACCACAGACCAGACCGCTGTGAAGTACCGACAGCAGAACCACAGACCAGACCAGACCAGAACCAGAGATCCAAACCAGAGAACCAGTACCAGAAACCGCCTGGAGTCCAGTCCAAACCTGCTGACCAGACCCTGACGGCCTATTTCAAATTCATAGTGTGAGTACTCAGCCAGAACTGTGCAAAACAAATCTCTTAGTTTAAGATAATCTAATTCAAACTATTTTAACCTATTAGAACTGCATCATAAGGAATCGTGTGTCCATCCTGTTGATTCAAACCTTCCAAGAGCATCTGTCATTCTGAAACTGTAATTTCATTTCTGAAAATCTACCTCCACTAAATCATCTGTATCTCTTGAATAGTGTGCTAGGAACGTGATTTAACTTTCATCTTAAAGCTAAGATTCTAAGCTTTCCAACAAGCCTAAAACCGACTTGCTACTCATTATAGTTCCTCCGTAATCGCGATCGACGCACTCGGAAAAAAGTGCAGCGAATTGACAGTTTGCTTCATTTCAACTACGTGTACAAATATCTGTCTTTTACTTCCATTACTGAATCCCGTTTTCAACCTGATAACCATCCCTGAATCGTTGGTAGGGCTGACCTGAACTGATTTAAAGTATCTCTCACTCACCCTGAACCTCTAGAGGGAATTAAAAGCATTTTCAGCATACTTTTCACTTCATTGCCACCACATTTAAAAGGATCTTGCCTACTTTAAAACCATACCTGTCTTCCTCTAAGCTCGCTGGTGGGAACTGGAAATTTGTATTGCATTTTGTATTCCTGAGAATTGTGTGCTCTCCTTCTGTCTCCTTATCTTGCATAGAGGGGGAGGGAATTGTCAAAGAAAAAGTGATCATATTATCTTTTGTTGAAATCATATCAAGTTTATTTCTGTGCTGCATTTTTCCCTCATTGCTTTTCCTTGAAACCATAAAAGTATTTTCTGCTACCTTATCCTTCCTATACTAACTCCTCATTGATTGTAAAGAAGTGTGCTAGTGCCAGATTATATATTGTTGATCAACATTATATTCATAAGGGTGCTATCAAATATTAATTTATTATACAAGTGTGATATATATATATATATATATATATATATATATATATATATATATATATATATATATATTGTTTCATTTTTCCAATAAATCTTTTAAATTGCAAAACAAACCTACTTCTTGGCTCAGTGAGATCAGGGGGATTCATAGAGAGGGGTGTTACACAAGGGTTTATCATCCAGAGCATAACTTGTCATAAAAATGTATAGATAAGGACTTCCCTTGGGCGACCCAGACGAGGCACTGACTTAGTGGGATTGCTTGATTGGAGTCACTTGACAGGTGGAACTGTATGGGTAAAGACACGGTGGGCATGCTATTGGAGAGAGATGGTACCCTATGGTGTCCTACAAGCTGAACATCCCTATCCTCTAACAAAATTGGACAATATAGGCAAAACACTGTACAACATACTTTTAGCAGTGTGATAAAACCAACACAAAATATTTTTTTAAAAGACAAGATAGACAACAAGTGCAAACTACTTAACAGCACCATACTAGCAGTGTGATAGATGCAGTGACATCACTGAAGTTAACACAATTCCAAGGCTCCAGAAAGAAACATGCCAGCATCATGATAGAAGCAGGACACAATAATAGCATAGAGAAAGACTTTAAAAAAAGATTCACCCGGTTAGCAGTGCTGGTTGCAAGAGAACATTATTAACCTGTGCTATCCTTGTGGCCTGGTGTAAAAGGGAAGGGATTGTGCTGGCTCTAACCACAGAATCACACGTGATTGTGCTGGCTCCAACCACAGCATCATGCACGTATTTATTTATATACCTACAGGGAAGAGCAATGCTCGTTTGATCACAAAAGTACATACAATAGGTAATATATGTTTTGCATTTTTTTATTTATTTATACAGATTATATGGTTTCCATATTTGAAACCTTTAACCTGATCGTATCCATTTTTCCGGAATTTATCTCCAGTTTAGTGTGCGGTGTCCAGTTTGCAGTGCTTGGTGGCGCCTTACTGGGCCTGAATCATGCTTTTGAACCCCTCTAGTTTCTTGAGTGTTAGAATCACTAGTCCTATGAGTGCTAATGTCAATTTCGTTTTTTCTCCTTCTACACGAGTCCTCCACCAGTCATCAACATTCCTTGTCATAAAGCTTCTAAGGATGTCCCCCAGGCACTGCTCACGGTCTTCCCTTAGTCCGGTACACTGTAGAATAAGCTGTTTCAGGGATTCTTTCTCTCCTTTTATCTTACACATTCTACAGCTTTCGAGAGTGTCCAACCTTTTTCTTCTTTGCAGTATTTCTCCCGTTGGTAAAATGTTCAATCTGAATCTCAGGAAAAGGTCTCGGAAGTACCAGTTAGGGAATAAGGCCAGGTAACTCGGGATCCGGTTCAGTTTTCGTGGTTGTGCCCAAAAGTCTTCATAGCCTTTGTATTTGTAGTTATTTTCTTGGGTTTCAATCCAATCTGCCATATATAGTTTCTTTTTGGTTTTGTCTGGGTTGCTCCATAAGTCTTCCTCTGATTCATGGAGGTTCACTAGGATCGCTCGACACGTCTTTTGCCACTCTGTTAAGATTGTTGCGGATTGTTCTTTTAGGGCTTTTTTCAGCACACTAAATCCTCCCGTTGTATTTTCCTCGAGGCATTTTCGGTAGAAGCTTAGCATCTTCCATACCGCTATTGTTTTGAGTGACGTTAGTGCACGCTCTCTCCTTATTTGCTGTATTGGAACCGATTTGGGCAGCTGTAGTACTTTCTGCCAAAACAGGCCCTCCAGAATTGACCATGTTTGAGATGATAAGGGCGTTGGTGATTCAATACCATATGTTAATATGGGCACCACTTTCATCCTGTAAAAGGTTACTAGAGGTAGTAAGGTAAATCTGCAGTACCTTGTGTGCAAGATTTTCCCTTGGGCAGCTAGATTAGTTGCTTTTCTTATTAGGCCCGCTATTCTTGGCGCGTTGTTTTTCATGTTGTCTATGCAGGCTCCCAAGTATGTGAATGATTCCACCTCCAAGATTTTTTTGTTTTTCAGTGTCCATCCTGATTTTTTACATGTTTTTCCTACCTCCTGGGCATAACTTCAAAATTCTTGACTTTTCTGGATTTATTACCAGGTCATTTGCGTCCACATACGATTGTAATGCTGTGAGCTGTCTTTGCAAGCCGATTTGGGTTTGGTCCATCAGGACGATGTCGTCTGCGTATAGCAGTCTCCCTATCAGCGTTCCTGCTATTTTTGGTGGAAAGCAGCGGGTGAACTCAAATGAATCTTTGAGGTCTGATGTAAACAGGTTGTACAGTTCCGGTGCCAACGGGCATCCTTGTTTTAGGATTTTGTCTGTTAGTGTTCCCGCTATGTCCAGTCTAACTCTGATGCTTGTATCTGTGTACAAGTCTTTGATGTTCTCCACCAATGACTGCGGACATTCTCAGCTCTCCAGTTTCTCCCATAACTTGGCTCTTTTTATTGTGTCGAAAGCTTTCGACAAATCTACAAAGGCTATGTAGATTTCATGGTTTTTATTCCTTTGTGTTCTTGCTTTCATTAGATTAATCAGGAAGATGTTCAGTGCCGTGCCTCTCCCTCTCACAAAACCCGACTGCCAAGGATCACGTCGTCCACTTTGCTGTGCCCAACGGTCTAACGCTTTCAGTAGTGTGGACGCAAAGACCTTCCCCACCACATCCAGTAGTGCAATAGTTCTATAATTGTCTGCTGATGTTCTAAGACCCTTTTTAAAGATTGGTACCACTACTGCTTTTCTCCAGGAGTCCAGAATTATTTCTGTTAGTAATATGTATTTGAACAAATGGTGTAGGAATTTTGCCCATTCACATGGATTACTTTTTAGTGTTGTGTTTGTCAGCCCATCAGGCCCCGGGGCACTCGAATCTTTCAGTTTTTTTAAGATGTTTTCAATTGCCTCGATACTGATGCTATTATTGTATCTTTTTTGTTTGCCAATGCTTTCCGCTTGGGTTCGGTTGAGATTTCCCCTTGCAACTGTATGTAATGCTCGACCCATGTTGAAGCACTTATTGGGTTCATTTGGCTTAGGTCTTGAGGCTTCTCCACATCATTGATGATTGTCCAAATTTCTGCTGTGTTTTTAGTTCTTATTTTTTCCAACATTCTTTCTGCATCCTGATTTAGCAAGGTCTTCTTATGTAAGCGGAGCCAGTTTCGGTACCTTTGTTTTAGCTTGTTTATCTCTTTGCTAGAGTTGTCGAATTTGATCTTTTTTAATCGTCTAATGTCTCTCCTTAATGCTTTTTTCTTTTCTCGTATTCGACTACCATACTGATGTTGGTGGTTCGTTATTTGATGGTTTCCTCCAAGCTTCCTTTCTATAACAAATGCTCTGAAGAGTGGTGTATAGTCAATCCTTTGTTGGACTTGATTGTTTTCAAGTGTCGAGATCATTTGTTTTAGTTTATGATTTAGTTCTTTAGTTTTCTCTGGTCTGATCCTTAGTTTAATTCCCCTTTGGTCTGGGACTAGCTCCTGGTTGTAGGTTCTGGTCTTGTTGTTGCTGATGTTTTTGCATGTCAGTTTCATCAAGTTATGATCACTTTCTGCTGTTGTTATTACTTCCAAAGTCTGGATGTTATCTGACAGATCACTTGAGATGCAGATGTAATCCAGGATCTCTGCTGATTTGTATTCCCTTCCAAGTTGGTTTCGCTGGTTGGTCCCCCTTCACCTTTCCATTTAGTATGACACAGTCTCTTGATTGCAACATACGATTCCACATTGATCCTCCTTTTTCCTTCGTTGTTGCTGTTGTGTCATGCTCTGATTGGTTGTCCTCGTTCAGACAGGTACAGTTTAGATCACCTACTAATATATACATTGGGTCTATCCACTTCTATCCACTTCTCTCTCTGTTCGTCAATTAATTCTGCTATTTCATCCGGTAGGTTTCCATGTAGAGTGTTAGCTGGGTTCCAGTATATATTAATCAGTATTAGTACTCTCCTGAATTCTTTATCTAGCTGTATCACTACCATCTGGATAAATGAATTTGGGTTCATCTCTTCCAGCACTTGCCAATTCAGGTCGTTTTTGATGGCTACAAGTAGGCCTGACATAGGTCTACCTTTTGTGCCTTTGACGGCTGGATTTAGCAGTACCACGTATCCTTCCAATGTTGGTGGTTGCAACAACCATGTTTCCTGTAGGCACAACACTTTGAATTTCTCTTTAGGTAATATATCAGATTTGATCGGAAGCTGTGAACTACTTACAATGGGGAGAGTTTAAGGGACATTTTGACCAGGCTCTGGTGGAGAACAAATGGAACAGTCACCGGGGGCAAGACATGGGTGGACTTGCATAGCTTAAGGACAATCACTATTACACATTTGTAAGGTGGTTCAGCCAGATATGTTAGGGATGTGACCATGATGGAAGAAGTGTTCTTCTTCTTCAATCATGGTCACATCCATGTGGCCTATGTTTAGAGTGTAGACTAAACATGTTGCTTCATTTTCATCATGGCCATGCTTACACAGCCAATGCACCTATGGTGACCATGGCTAGTATGTTTTGATTAGTATGCATCCCAATCTTTACATATCAGAATGTTTTAGCTGACATGCACCATACACCTCACAAACTGTACATCATCAGGTTATTAGAAGTCACAAAGACCTTCTGTGCCATATAAGCTTGAGAAAACAAGCCAAGAGCATTATGCAGGCACAGCATTTTGATGTGACTTCACATCCAATATGAATATACATTTTGAGGACATGGTATTCTTTAGTATACTAAAGCAAAGAAAAATTACCATTTCAAATGTCCTGCTGCAATTATCCAAAATAGCAATTCAGTGGGAAAGAACGTAATTAAAAAGTTGTAGGTGGAGCAGCATTATACATAGCTCCCTAGTTCAAAGGAGAATTGAGCCTTTAGATGAGTGATGGGCCCAAGAATAGCGATGAGTCTTGAAACAGGGATGGGAGGTGGGGTGGTGCTTGTAGAACAGATGGGCCTGAAGGAAGGATGGGCCTTGGGGTGGGGCTGAGTCTAGAAGCCAAGATTGGTATTGGAGTGGAGATGAGCCTTGAGTCAAGGGCAGACTTTGGAGAAGAGGTGGTCCTCATGCTGAGGATGGGAATCAGGATGGTGAGGTGTTTTGAGTGGAGATGGGCCTTTGGATGCGGATGGGTCTATGAAGCAGAGAGGTAATCTTAAAAAGAACACTTGTTGGCTTTGGCTAAGGAGTGCAGTGAATCACTGTAGAATATAACAATGGTATGTATTGAATAGTTGTGATGTCCTAAATAGATGATTTTAACAGGATCCAGAGCTGTGCATAATATATGTCTATTGTGTTACACTTAATATTACATTGTTACATTGCAAATTAACAAACATGTTGTGACAAGTAAAATCCATAAAGCAAAATTTTTACCTCTTAATGTAATAGTGATTCATTCACTACAGTGTGTCTTTGCAGATGAAAATTGTCACACATGAGGCAAACAAGCATTGAACATAAATATTATCATGGAGGTGAAGCACACAAGTAAATGTGAACATTGTCAGGTGTACTATTCCAGAATGGTGTCCATGGAAATACTGTTTTACTTAAGAGAAAATAAGCCAATAAAATGTGCTGTGCATCACAGATCATCTGATTTTTGTGGATTTTGGGCTTTGTTATTGTATGCATCAATAGTGTCAGCCAAAGACAAATGACAGCACATTTTTAATAACTACAATAATATAAATGATATATAATGGGCCATCAAAGTGGAAAACCATCCATTTAGGAAGCAGCATGGGATTAAAAGAAACTCGTAAAACACCATTGAACAATTCTCTCATCAACTAGCCAGTGGGCGAGCACACGTGCCACACACTCCGTTTGGGAACAACTACAGGTTCGGTGCTGCAAGAAGGGTGGGGAATTCCAATACCACCACTATTTGTGGGTAACTGAATTTCCACTGTTTTAACTGCACTGCTGAACTTTGGCCTTAAAGTGGGGGATTTTCCTCCTCCATCATGTTGAAAGTAATCTGCCACTTAAAGGCCACATTTTAGAAGAAATACCACAGCAGAATTACCGCTCGCGGTAGTTCCACCAATATCCCTATTGAGAACTACGGACTCCGAAATGGGGATCAACACTGCCCCCACATGTTGAGAGGCTCCAGAGAAATGAAGCTTTGTCTAGCTGCACATACAAATGGACAAGTGTGCATCCTGGATGTTGCTTTGTCAAATTGGAATACATGTATTTACAGTGCAGACTCGAGTGTGATTTACAACAGAAGTCCCATCTGTCAATATTACACAGGGTCTGATGAAATTTAATTAAACACTATATCTGCCGAGCTTCTAATTACAGACTAGAATCAATGTCATTTGGGACTTTATAAAGCACAGTGCATTCAAATTAAAGTGGCTAATGTGTCTGTGCAGTGTTTACTTGCATGGTGCATAGGTTTGGTATATATTATAATGTCCAAGATGCAAATTAGGTCGAAAAATGATGTTCCCTTGTATGCAGTGTCCCCTGACACGGTTAACAATTCCTCCGGGCAGAGACGAGGTCGCGTACAGAGGGCTGTGTAGCTGCTAACGATCTCCACCACAACTGCTTCACGGCTTCTGAAACCATACATCCCCCACAAGCACTACCTGGGGGGCAATAACCTTTGCAGTTGAAAGTCCAAACTCCAAAATAGACATGAGAGAAACATATAAACTCCACTCAAAAGGTTAGAACTAAGAGGATGAATGTTGTGTCTCTGTCACACAACTTTTGCAGAAGTTGTACTCAACGAGGCACACGTGAGTTAGCCACTGACCTGGTTTTCATGAAAACACTGATTTACTCCGGCCCGATGTATCAGGGAATTAAGGGATTTGGCAGAGCCTTCAATCCTTTGTAAATATTTAATCTTGGGATCTTCCTTTTAGCTCCGCTGCACTGGAGCACATCAGGTTATTGCTACTTACAGCACAGGAAGGCACCGGGAGAGAGACATGAAGTGTGTGATGTCGCTCCTACTCTTGCAATGATGCCTTCAATGTCGCCACTTCATGCAGATCTTTGGCTGACATCTTCGGTTTACCTTTTGATGGTGAAAGAAAGAGGCAGCTCGACAGGCAACCACTGTAAGTGGGAGGCAGCATTTAGTAAATTGAGGGAGTGTTTAAGAAGAGTCAGAAGTCATGCCCTGAATCTAGAAATGAGATTGTCTGGTGTTATTCGTACACCTCTCCCAGCAACAGCAGGACACATGTTCAATATGCTTATACCGACAACAGTGGAAAGTTATATGTTTCCCAGTCGCTTTGATCTTGTGACACAACCAAAACGAATATGTATGCATCTACACATTCATGATCCAGGTGTGCAAGAAGAACATGCACATGTTTACATTTTTTTTTTAAACATATGTCGAAATGTGCTCGTGATTTAGACCTAACAACAGCTTGTGACACAGTAGGCCACGTAGTACATATCCAACCACTACAAACATGTTTCAATGTGTTTGTAAAGATGGTCCCCCCAGTGAGGGATAACACTGGGGGGGGACCATAACACAAGAATAACACTGAGCCGGAGTGTTCTTATTACAGGTCTTTATTGCTTTACTTCCCAGCACGTAGTACCTTGGCCCTTCCCTCCCACCGTCACTTCCCTCAGCAACACCTGACTCGCCCTCTTGCCCCGGAACACAACTGTCAACTTGACTGTGTTGTGTACCATTTTAAAGTGCAGCCATTTCTTCCTCCCCAACCGAAGACCCCGCTGTCAAAAAAGGCACCGATAACTCATCCATCAGTTGCTTATAAGCGGAAACACCCAGGTGACTGAAATCCCAACTCTGTAGTTAAATATCTATAATATGATAATAATGTAAGTATAGCTCCCAGTCCTGATGATTAACCCAGTGTCATGTTATGACTCAGCTCTGCATTGCACTGCATGAAGGACAGTTTCCTTTGCCTTAGTGATGCCATTGATGATGTCATGTGTGATGGGTGGCAGTCTTAGCAGTGCATGGCAGTGGTGCGAGTTATGGTTGCATAGCTTACCATCACTGGCAAATTTCTAGTTTTTCGATGCCACCTAACAACCATGACGTCCATTTAACGTTTTTTCAATTAATTTCATAGGTTTTCATTAGTGCAACATAACCATAATGTTCGTTTAACAATTTTTTTTCAGGGAATAAAGTATATTAGTAAATTGCATGTTGATGTAGAGAGAACCTGGCATGTCATTATTGGTCAGTGAAGGGTATGCATTGCACATACCTGGCAGTGGTGAACTGTACCGGTTTGATGTTAGAGTATAGTGCGGTTACTTTATGCCTATCATTCGGTGAAGAGTATCACTGGACTGAGTACCTGGCATTAAGTAAAGGATTTGTGTGCATGTAAAGCACTTTTTCTTTGTAATTGTAAAGGGTATTTTATTCCGCAAAACTTTACAAGGGATATCTTACACTCTGTTTGTCAAAAGTCTGATATATTGGCTTCGCCAATACCTGTTCAAACTGCACTCTATATCCTTGACCACTATTGTTGCATGCATACCTGCATCACCTTAGCCAGTAGACAGCCCTAAGGGGCCAATCCATGGAATTATCTACGCAGAAAATAGTGAACTTGGAAATGGCCACAAAATACTTCATACGATCCGCCACCTGAAGGCAGGCATAAGTACATTGGCGCGCAGGATTTTCAGATTGCAGGTAGGGTCGCATGTCATATTTCGGAGTGCATGTACTCAATCGGGGTTCCGATGTAACATAGGGGTGCACATTAGCAGTGTAGCGGTGTCCACAAATGTTTTACGTGGGTTTGCAAGCAGATTTCCCTGAGGTATTGCCGAGTTATGATATTTTCGGGGTGCAGGATACAGTTACGGGGGACCCCGTGCAGGCTCCCTGAGTCACAGTCTGATTTACGGGGAACCCCACGCACAGTTTGAAGGGTGCATGTATTCCTACCTGGGGTGCACGCAAAGTTAGCTGTTCTGGCAGTGTTCTGCTTTGTGTGTGGGCATGTCAGGGGTGTTTCAGCCGTGACTTACTAATAAGGTTACTTTGCACGAAAAATTCCATGAATACAAGGGGCGCACATTTTATCTTCTATGCGCAGGCTCGTGCAGAGTCCTTTTCAGAGTGCGGTCCTTGCATGATTCTGCGCAAAATTCCATGAATTGGTCCCTAAATCTGTATGTACCCGTTACTTACTGAATCATCAGTGCTCTGGCACTCTGCTCAGACTTACCTACGTTTGGGTGCAAAGGTTGGGTGGCATTTGGCGACAAACTGATAATGGTAATGCATTTGCAACCTGTTCCAAAATTGGCCATGTGTTGGCTCCTTAACCAAAGTCTCCATTAACATCAGGTTCACAAAATGCTCTCCTCAGCAACAGAAGAGTTAACTGGCTGTGAAAACCTACACCTCAGCCTCAGAAATGTATTCCACGCCACAAACTGAGCAAAGAGACTCGGTGAAATAGTGGATGCTTCCAGGAACCGTGGACAACACATTTCTCCGTCACCATAGTTCAAAAACTATTCATCATATAACAGTGGAGCTACACAAGATACAACTTCATAATTCACAGAGGCACCGTTGACATGAGGGAACTCTAATTATGTTAAAAATAAAAAGAGTAGTTTTATCTAATCTTTTTCTTAAAGCCATTTAATTAGTATTAACCAAACCTAAAAAAAAGAAAAAGAAAAAGAAAAAGCTACTTTGGATTAGAACTACTAAAACTAAACTAAACCAATACAAACACAAAACATATATATTTAACTTAAATACAGAATTATATTCTAATAATATCTTCAATTTATTCCCTTTTAATACCTTGGTTGGCTCATTGCTTGGCCATCATGACAATGCCAGCTACATATATCACACATGCATTGGCAAAAGCCACATGTTGTAGCGCCTATGACAAATTCAGTCTCATTTGTGCCAACAATGCCATTTTATGCCTGGCAAAGATACCATATGGCAAGGCATAGCTCCACATGTGCGTGTTCTGTCGTAATATGCCCTGCGAACACTCTAATACCCCAAACACCTGCTACCTAACACATCCACATGTAAGCAATATTCAATCAACACTACAGCTAAGTCAATGCCTAGTCTGGGATGCTGAGGAAAACCCTTATTGATGTATTTTTATGTCCAGTTCAGTACTAAGGATGACAACCCTTGTATAACACCCCCCTCTTAGAATCCCCCTGACCCCACTGAGCCAAGAAGTAGGTTTCTTTTGCAAATTTAAAAGCTTTATTTGGACAATTCAACAATATATATCGATCACAATTTATAAATAAATTGATAACTGATATCACACTTCAGAATATGACCGTGATCAACAATGGATAATGTTACAGGGGTACACTGATTCGGTTACTTAGGAGTAGTGTAGAGGATGAGGTAGCTGAAAATGCTTGATGGTTTCAAGTAAATGCAAGGTGGAATGTAATGCAGTACAGAAATAACTTGTTATGATTTTAACAAAAGGTAATATGATCACTTTTTCTTTTGACAATTCACTCCCCCCCTATGCAATACAAGAAATGGAAGGAGAGCACACAGTCTTCAAGAATCCCAACAAATCACACTTTATAATGCAATACACAGTTCCAGTTCCCCCAGCAGGCTTAGAGAAAACAGGGATGAGTTTTAAACACAGGCGAATTACTTTAATGTGGTTTGCAAGGAAGTGAAAAGGTGCTAAAATTGCTTTTAATTCCCTCCAGAGGTTCAGGGTGAGTGAGAGATGCTTGTTGGTATTAGTTCAGGCTCACTTTAGCAATGCTCTATGAGTTATTACCAGGTAGCAAACAGATTTTAACAAAGGAAAGAATGGAGTTGCTATTTTGACAAGTGGAGAAATTGAGCCAAATCGCGAATCGCAGTACATTTCGCGAGTGCGTAAATCGCAATTACGGAAAAAGTATAGTCGGTTCTAGGTTCGTTGGAAAGCCTAGAATCACAGCTTTTAAAATGAAAGTTAAATTTTGTTCCTAGCCCAAACGGTTCAAGAGATACGGACGATTTAATAAAAGGTAGATTTTCGGATTTTCGGATTTAAAGTAAAACTCAAAATTACAGGTGACAGCTTGCAGCTGCAGAATTGACAGGTGACAGTTGTGCAGCTTTACAAATGACAGATGACACGATTTCTAGGAGGCTGTTCTAATTAGGTTAAAATAGTTTGGATTAGATTATTTTAACTAAGAGATTGGTTCTGCACAGTTCTGCTAGGTATTCACAATATAAATTTGAAATAGGCCTCGTCACGGATCTGGTCAACACGTCCGGCGGCGGTTCTCTCTGCTCGGCAGGTCAATCAGGCACTGGTTCTGCTCCCAGCGATCCGGGTCAGCTCTCTGGATACAGCGGCCTGTGGTTCTCTGGATCTCTGGTCTGGTCTCTGGCAATTGTTCTTGGCAAAAGAATTCAGACAGCTCGCCCGGCTGTGGAATAGTTTGCAAATGACTTTAAGGATGCTGAGGCTTGCTGAGATGAGTTCTCAGTTTGTGGGTTTAGGCCCTTGCTTTAAGTTCTGAAGTAAAGTTCTGGTCTTTAGAGATTGATGGATGTGAAGTCTGGAGTCTCCCGGCAGAGCGTCCCGCAGAAAATAGAATTGAATCTCTCTACCTGTCCCAGCAGTCTCTTTTTATGTGTTTTAAAAAGTGGGTGGAGAGGCTAGCATCACTAAGCCTGCCCCTCTCTTGATTTGATAGGTCAATAGATTCTTTGGTCCCTGATTTGGGAAGGGATAGGGTGTCAGAGTGATGTCATTTTTATATCCTGCAGAAATGACACTCCCCTGGTCAACGTGCACACAAATGTATTCCTGATCCAAATACATATTTCCCCAGGTACACAGTTGTTTGACATCACATACACACATCATATATTACTAAAGATAGTCCCTGTCCCGACTCTGGCGTTTCTAGGAGCTTGCATTAAAAAATGGCAACTTATTTTCGATTTTAGTGGGTTTTGCAACATTGGTTTTTCATCAACAATTATACAAAGGTACATTTCCCTTCCACATATATCCCAGTAACTTTCCATGTCTCTAGCTTAAGTACATTGTCTACAATATTCATAATTAGCGGGGTTTTGCCCCAGAACATGGTACAAATTGGAGTTTGTACATTCCTGTCATTTGGTTACAATAAGTTATCACTGTTTCTATAAAATATATATTTGTTGAAATTCAACTCCCCAAAGTGTTTGGGTCCGCATCCAGAAGTCTGGGTGGGTCAGTGATCACATGTCTCTCCTTGCTGACAGAGGGCTGTTGACAGGAAACACTCAAAATTAACATACCCCATTCAACAGAAAGAGCCTTTTGTGTGGGCTCCAGCAGGCTGCCTGGAAGTCTCTCCTCAATCAATCAACAGGGTCATGTGATATCCTGCCTCCTGGTGTGGGAATCCCTGAGGTGTTAAGGTTTCCCAGCCTCTTGGCCTCTGGGAACAGCAGGTGGCTAAGATTTTCAATTAACCAACATGCTTTGAAGTCCCTGCCCCTCTTGCAACTCCTAAATAAAGTTTCCCTGTCAGAGTTTAGACCGCTAGCGCCGCTTTGGGGAATTTGTCGGTACTGCATCCATTTTTGAGTTGTCTTCAATTACTGCATTTCAATAGAGTGGTCTTTTGCTTGATAGTATAGGACCCTTGCTTAACATTGTTTTGAGGGCATCCTTACAGTAGATTGGTGATGTGCAACCCCCACAAGAAGGTTGTATCTTTGGAGTGGTCTCGTGCCAACTGCGCAGTTCTCCTGGATTCTGGCGTGAATGTGGGCGACGACAGCTCATCCCCACATCCACCCAGTCTATTGATTTAGTTTGTTCTGGGATAGAATAATGGGCGGCGACAGCTCATCCCCACATCTACCCAGTCTATTGATTCAACATGGGTCAAAACCCTTGACAAAAATAAATGAATTTAAGGCATGCATGACCTCCATGAGTAGCGGGTGAGTCACACAGTGTCACGTGGTGCAACAGCAACAATTTGCCGTTGCGCGTGTGTTTAAATGTAGGGGGCGGTCCCGCGACACACCAGTGTGTGTCGGGAGCCCGATGAGAAGAGTCCTGTGTCCGTGTGTCTTATTTGAGGTACTGGGGGCAAGGCCTTACCACGAGGGTCCCGGGGGCTGATGACCTTATCACACTGGTGACGAGAATGCAGCTTGGCAAGGGGATAACGTTCCAATGCAATGTTTTGCTTTGATAATGATTTCCAACGCCTGTCAGAGGCATTAACCGTTGCTTGTGTGCCCCAACGGTAATATTTTGACCCCACAAGGGCTAAAACACAGCACGAAGGCCACAGGGGCCACAAGTGGGCCAGAAGGGCCCTTTCTTTCAATCCTTTTTTTTTCTTGTTCTCATTTCTCTGAGAACATGTTTCTCCTCCTGCTCCATCGCATAGCAGACTGTGCCTACCCCGAGAACCTCATAACATCCTGAGGTGGTCTACTGGTGCAAACTGTGGTCTTCGAGAACAAGAGGGTGCCTGTGCGGTGTTGCTACAATGGAAGTGCACCTGAGGAAGGACAGACTCCCGCACAAGTAGGCTGGAGGGGGAGGAGGAAAGCAGGGTAGAAGAATCAAGCAAAACAGGCAACACCTGTGTGCGAGAAAGGGGGGGGCACAGGGGAACATCACAGGGGGACCAGAGGGGTGGGGATGGCCTGTGGGGACAGAGGGAGTAAACATATGTTGGTGCATGCTTACCTGCTCTCTGAGCAGGGGTTCGGACCCTGGATCCTCCTGGTCTGGACAGGTCCAAACAGGAATTGCCCTTTTCTTTGTCTGCCTTTCGCTTGAGAAAGCGCTGGAAAGAATTCAGAACCTAAGACTTACTCTGCACTGTGAAAAGTGCGAATTCCTAAAGGACAGTATTGAGTTCTTTGGTTTTGTCTTTCACGCCAATGGAATTTCCCCAGATCCACAAAAAGTCAGAGACATCCAGGAGGTGAAACCACCAGAAAACGTGCCGGAGGTGAGGAGCTTTTTAGGAATGGTGACCTACTGCGGTAGGTTCATACCCAATCTAAAAACCCTCTTGGAACCCCTCTGGATGCTGAAAAGGAAAGACAAGGCCTGGGTGTGGTCTGAAAATTAACAAAGAGCCTTTGATACCATCAAAAAGGCCCTCGCAGGGGAGGAATCAATGGCTTTCTTTGACCCGAGGAAAGAATCGTAAATGATATTCGATGCCAGTCCGGTCGGACTATGAGCGGGACTCTCATTACCAGATGTCCAAGGGCAGATGAAACCGATTGCATATGCCAGCAAAGCACTCACCTGCACGGAACAACAATACTCAAAGATAGAGAGGGAGTCACTGGAGGTATTATGGGGATGCCTGCATTTTCAGATATATATACTCGGAAAACTTGTCACAGTGATAACTAATCACAAACCGCTACTCCCTGTCACGGTGGGGTCATCGTCGAATCCACCCCCGAGGAATGAACAGTGGATGCTGGCTCTAATTGAGTATTGAGTTGTACTGACCTACAGACCGGGAGCCTACAATCCTGCTGACTACTTATCGCGGCCTCCCAGGTG